>NC_088409.1:95495782-95643282 GCF_034236695.1 Oncorhynchus nerka
GACACACACACGTACAGACACACACACGTACAGACACACACACACACACACGTACAGACACACACACACGTACAGACACACACACACGTACACACACACATGTACAGACACACACATGTACAGACACACACATGTACAGACACACACATGTAGACACACCCTGATGCTGAGGACCCCATAGAGACAGATTGATAGAGAGAGACAGACAGAGAGACAGGTTGAGAGAGAGAGACAGACAGACAGGTTGATATGTTTGTACAGAAGTACATACGATGCACTCGGGAAGTATTCAGATCTCTCGACAGTTTCCATATTTTGTTAGGTTACAGACGTATTTTAAAACGGATTCAATTGTTTAATTCCCCTCAATCAATCTACACACAATACCACAATGACAAAACAAAAATATGTTTTTAGAAAATGTAGAAACTGAAATATAACATTTACATAAGTATTCAGACCCTTTACTCAGTACTTTGTTGAAGCACCTTTGTCAGTGATTACAGCATCAAGTCTTCTTGGGTATGATGTTACAAGCTACACCTGTATTTGGGGAGTTTCTCCCATTCTTCTCTGTAGATCCTCTCAAGCTCTGTCAGGTTGGACAGGGAGCGTCGCTGCACAGCTATTTTCAGGTCTCTCCAGAGATGTTCGATTGGGTTCAAGTCCAGGCTCTGGCTGGGCCTCTCAAGGACATGGATGGTGCCAGGTTTCCTCCAGACGTGATGCTTGGCATTCAGGTCAAAGATTTCAATCTTGGTTTCATCAGACCAGGGAATCTTGTTTCTCATGATCTGAGTTCTTTAGGTGTCTTTTGGCAAACTCCTAGCAGGCTGTCATGTGCCTTTTACTGAGGACTGGCTTCTGTCTGGCCACTCTACCACAAAGGCCTGATTTTTGGAGTGCTGCAGAGATGGTTGTCCTTCTGGAAGGTTCTCCACAGAAGAACTCTAAAGCTCTGTCAGAGTGACCATCGGAGTCTTGGTCACCTCCCTGACCAAGGCCCTTCTCCTCCAATTGCTCAGTTTGGCCGGGTGACCAGTTCTAGGAAGAGTCTTGGTGGTTCCAAACTTCTTCTATTTAAGAATGTTGGAGGCCACTGTGTTCTTGGGGACCTTCAATGCTGCAGAAATGTTTTGGTACCTTTCCCCAGATCTGTGCCTCGACACAATCCTGTCTCGGAGCTCTACGGACAATTCCTTCAACCTCATGGCTTGGTTTTAGCTCTGACATCCACTGTCAACTGTGGGACCTTATATAGACAGGTGTGTGCCTTTTCAAATCATGTCCAAATCAATTGAATTTACCACAGGTGGACTCCAATCAAGTTGTAGAAACATCTCAAGGATGATCAATGGAAACAGTATGGGTGTGTCCCCGTCCCACCCCGTCCGTCCCACTCCGTCCCACCCCGCCCCTCCCACCCCGTCCGTCCCACCCCATCCGTCCCACCCCGTCCGCCCCACCCGTCCGTCCCACCCGCCCCGCCCCTCCCACCCCGTCCGTCCCACCCCGTCCGTCCCACCTCGCCCGTCCCACCCCGCCCGTCCCACTCCGTCCCTCACACCCGCCCGTCCCACCCGTCCGTCCGTCCCACCCGTCCGTCCCACCCCGTCCCCCCGTCCCACCCCGTCCCTCCGTCCGTCCCCTCCGCCCCACCCGTCCGTCCCACCCCGTCCGTCCCACCCCGTCCGTCCCACCCCCCGTCCCACCCCGTCCGTCCCACTTCATGCCTGGTATGTTAATCCATTCATTGTTCAATGTTAATTAACCATCTGCCTTTGATAAAGACAATTCTCAGACCCATTCTTGTTAGTCAACGTCAACTCATTGTCTTAATGCTTGCTTGTATATTTGAATTATCTTTATAGAGTCATATAAACATTTCAATAGGCTAATCGCTTAGTCTTCAATACGACTGTTATGGGAGGTGTATATACACATATTACTGCCCAATGAAAGGTCACACTTGACTCATCCCAGAGACAAATCACTCACACAAAGACACAAGGATGAACACGTGGAGGGTTAAATCCCTGCACATAACTCTGTCGCAATGACAGCTCACAATCTTTACATCTAGCATACTTAAAGATTTTATCACCACCACCCTCCCCATCTGTGCGATTGCCTAGTGAGACTGTGGAGTTTACTGGGAATGCTTGGTTAGACTGTGGGATTGGCTGTGATTGGCTAGTGAGACTGTGGACCCACCTCTTTTTCCTGGTGAGGATGAGGACGTCATTGAAGAGGAAGAAGTAGACCTGATGACGTGACGTCCTCTTGGAGAAGATGCCGTTCTCCTCCACGAAGGCTGTGAGCTCCCCTCTCTTCACCATCCACCTAGACGACGACACCAATGGGAAGGGCTGTGGGGGAGAGAGAGAAAGAGAGAGAGGGGGGAGAGAGGAGAGAGGGGGAGAGAGAGAGAAGGGAGAGGGGAGAGAGGGGAGAGAGAGAGAAGGGGAGAGGGGAGAGAGAGAGGGGGGGAGAGAGAGGGAGAGGGAGAGGGGGAGAGAGAGAGAAGGAGAGGGGAGAGAGAGAGAGAGAGAGAAGGGGAGAGGGGGAGAGAGAGAGAAGGGAGAGGGGAGAGAGGGGGAGAGAGAGAGAAGGGAGAGGGGAGAGAGGGGGAGAGAGAGAGAAGGGAGAGAGAGGGGGAGAGAAGGGAGAGGGGAGAGAGGGAGAGGAGAGGGAGAAGGGAGAGAGAGAGAAGGAGAGAGAGAGAGAGGGAGAAGGGAGAGGGGAGAGAGGGGGAGAGAGAGAGAAGGGAGAGGGGAGAGAGGGGTGAGCAAATAGAGAGAGGAGAGAGAGAAGGGAGAGAGAGAGAGAAGGGAGAGGGGAGAGAGGGGGAGAGGGGGAGAGAGAGAAGGTAGAGAGGGGGAGAGAGGAGAGAGGGGGGAGAGAGAGAGAGAGGGAGAGAAGGGAGAGAGGAGAGAGAGAAGGGAGAGGGAGAGAGGAGAGAAGGGAGAGGGGGAGAGAGAGAGAAGGGAGGGGGAGAGGGAGAGAGGGAGAGGGGAGAGAGAGAGAAGGGAGAGGGAGAGGAGGGGTGAGCAAATAGAGAGAGAGGAGAGAGAGAAGGAGAGAGAGAGAGAGAGAGAGGGAGAGAGGGGGAGAAAGAAGAGAGAGGAGGGAGAGGGGAGAGAGAGGAGAGGGAGAGGGAGAGAGAGGGGAGAGAGGGGGAGAGAGAGAAGGTAGAGAGGGGGAGAGGAGAGGGGGGAGAGAGAGAAGGGAGAGGGGAGAGAGGGGGAGAGAGAGAGAAGGGAGAGGGAGAGAGGGGGAGAGAGAGAAGGGAGGGGGAGAGAGGGGGAGAGAGAGAGAGAAGGGAGAGGGGAGAGAGGGGGGAGAGAAAAGGGAGAGGGGAGAAAGACGAGAAAGACGATCAATATCAAGGTTTACAAATGTAATGTACTCCAGACATTCCTGTGTAGTGTGTGTGTGAACAGCTGGCTAGGAGGGCAGAATGTATGTTCACAGCCCTGCAGACATCTGTTAGGACCACATGTACCAACAGCACTTTCCCACACTGCTACCACACCTGTGCCTGCCAGAGCGTGTGTGTATGTGTGCATTTATGTACATCTGCTTGAATATATACAGTTGAAGTCAGAAGTTTACATACACTTAGGTTGGAGTCATTAAAACTCGTTTTTCAACCACTCCACACATTTCTTGTTAACAAACTATAGTTTTGGCAAGTCGGTTAGGACATATACTTTCTGCATGACACAAGTCATTCTTCCAACAATTGTTTACAGACAGATTATTTCACTTATAATTCACTGTATCACACCTCCAGTGGGTCAGAAGTTTACATACACTAAGTTGACTGCGCCTTTAAACAGCTTGGAAAATTCCAGAGAATGATGTCATGGCTTTAGAAGCTTCTGATAGGCTAATTGACATCCTTTGAGTCAATTGGAGGTGTACCTGTGGATGTATTTCAAGGCCTACCTTCAAACTCAGTGCCTCTTTGCTTGACATCATGGGAAAATCAAAAGAACTCAGCAAAGACCTCAGAAAAACAATTGTGGACCTCCACAAGTCTGGTTCATCCTTGGGAGCAATTTCTAAATGCCTGAAGGTACCACGTTCATCTGTACAAACAATAGTACACAAGTATAAACACCATGGAACCAGGCGTCGTACCGCTCAGGAAGGAGACGAGTTCTGTCTCCTAAAGATGAACGTACTTTGGTGCGAAAAGTTAAAATCAATCCCAGAACAACAGCAAAGGACCTTGTGAAGATGCTGGAGGAAACAGGTACAAAAGTATCTATATCCACAGTAAAACGAGTCCCATATCGTCATAACCTGAAAGGTCGCTCAGCAAGGAAAAAGCCACTGCTCCAAAACGGCCATAAGAAAGCCAGATTACGCTTTGCAACTGCACATGGAGACAAAGATTGTACTTTTTGGAGAATTGTCCTCTGGTCTGAAGAAACAAAAGTAGAACTGTTTGTAATGTAATGACCATCGTTATGTTTGGAGGAAAAAGGGGAAGGCTTGCAAGCCGAAGATCACCATCCCAAACGTGAAGCATGGGGGTGGCAGCGTTATGTTGTGGGGGTGCTTTGCTGCAGGAGGGACTGGTGCACTTCACAAAATAGATGGCACCATGAGGATGGGAAAATTAGGTGGATATAAGCTTGGTCGCAAATGGGTCTTCCAAATGGACAATGACCCCAAGCATACTTCCAAAGTTGTGGCAAAATGGCTAAAGGACAACAAAGTCAAGGTATTGGAGTGGCCATCACAAAGCCCCGACCTCAATCCCATAGAAAATGTGAGGGCAGAACTGGAAAAGCGTGTGCGAGCAAGGAGGCCCACAAACCTGACTCAGTTACACCAGTTCTGTTGTGGAGGAATGGGTCAAAATTCACCCAACTTATTGTGGGAAGCTTGTGGAAGGCTACCCAAAACGTTTGACCCAAGTTAAACAATTTAAAGGCAATGCTACCAAATACTAATTGAGTGTATGTAAACTTCTGACCCACTGGGAATGTGATGAAAGAAATAAAAGCTGAAATAAATAATTATCTGCTATTATTCTGACATTTCACATTCTTAAAATAAAGTGGTGATACTAACTGCTGTAAAATAGGGAGTTTTTACTGTGATTAAATGTCAGGAATTTTGAAAAACTGAGTTTAAATGTATTTGGCTAAGGTGTATGTAAACTTCTGACTTCAACTGTATCTGTTTGTGTGTGTGTCTATGCGCCTAATTAAAGAGAGGTGGACTGGAGAGAGAGAGAGTGTGTGTGTCTGTGCGTGTGCGTGCGTGCGTGTGTGTGTCTATGCGAGAGAGAAATATGTAATCCTTTCTAGCACACTGCTGCAAACCCACTTGTCCATATCGACAGATGAAGAAATGAAGTATCATTCAAAGAGTATTCTGGGAAAAGACCTTGTGAACGTACAGTTTGTACAGAACATAACACCATGCGTGAGTTTATGAGAGAGAGTGTGTGTGTGTGTGTGTGTGTGTTGTGTGTTTTCCTCGGTAATGCAGCAGCAACAGTTATATAGGACCCTTATTCCTCTTGATTTCACACCAGTAGAGAAACATCATGTTCCCTCTCTGTGTCCCCTGGGAGACGGCTGGGGAAATGTCATGTTTGACCAGGAATAGCCATCGAACGTTGCTCCAAACCAGACAGACAGCTAAAGGTAATGTCTTCACTATACCTCATGGAACGGGCTTTTAAAAGAAGCTACAATCCTTAGTTGCTACGTTCATTTTTTTTTTTTACTTATAAATGATATATTCCCATTGGTTCAGAATGCCGTCTCATGGACTTCAGTTTAACTGTCGTACCCCCATCAGAACACAAAACATCAGCTTGTTTTACTGTCTGTCTGTCTGATATCATGGAGTTCAGTTTGACTGTCGTACCCCCATCAGAACACAAAACATCAGCTTGTTTTACTGTCTGTCTGTCTGTCTGATATCATGGAGTTCAGTTTAACAGTCGTACCCCCATCAGAACACAAAACATCAGCTTGTTTTCGGTCAGAACAACATGTAAACAAACACCCATCAGAACTTGTTTTACTGTCTGTCTGATATCATGGAGTTCAGTTTAACAGTCATACCCCCATCAGAACACAAAACATCAGCTTGTTTTACTGTCTGTCTGATATCATGGAGTTCAGTTTGACTGTCATACCCCCATCAGAACACAAAACATCAGCTTGTTTTACTGTCTGTCTGTCTGATATCATGGAGTTCAGTTTGACTGTCGTACCCCCATCAGATCACAAAACATCAGCTTGTTTTACAGTGATGTGTCTAGTCTGATATCATGGAGTTCATTCTACCTTTTGACTGATTCTTAAGTGTCCATAATATCTCATCAGAACAGTTCAAAACTATCAGCTTAGAGACAGTCATAAAACCCAGTTTTACCACTCTGTCTGATATCATACCCAGCTATAGAGACAGTCATAAAACCCAGCCATAGAGACAGCCATAAAACCCAGCCATAGAGAGTCATAAAACCCAGCTATAGAGACGTCATAAAACCCTGGGTGAATAAAACCCAGCTAGACCCACTGGGTGACTAGAGACAGCCATAAAACCCAGCTATAGAGACAGTCATAAAACCCAGCTATAGAGACAGTCATAAAACCCAGCTATAGAGACAGTCATAAAACCCAGCTATAGACCCATAAAACCCAGCTATAGAGACAGTCATAAAACCCAGCTATAGACCAACTGGGTGAATAGAGACAGCCATAAAACCCAGCTATAGAGACAGTCATAAAACCCAGCTATAGACCCACTGGGTGACTAGAGACAGCCATAAAACCCAGCTATAGAGACAGCCTAAGACCCACTGGGTGAAGACAGAATAGCCAGACAGTCATAAAACCCAGCTATAGACCCACTGGGTGAATAGAGACAGTCATAAAACCCAGCTATAGAGACAGCCATAAAACCCACTGGGTGAATAGAGACAGTCATAAAACCCAGCTAGACAGCCATAAAACCCAGGTGATAGAGACAGTCATAAAACCCAGCTAGACCCACTGGGTGAATAGAGACAGCCATAAAACCCAGCTATAGACCCACTGGGTGAAACCCTAGAGACAGTCATAAAACCCAGCTATAGACCATGGGGAGAATAGAAAACCCAGCTATAGAGACAGCCATAAAACCCAGCTATAGAGACAGTCAAAACCCAGCTATAGAGACAGTCATAAAAGCTATAGACCCACTGGGAGACTAGAGACAGCCATAAAACCCAGCTATAGACCAACTGGCCATAAAACCCAGAGACAGCCATAAAACCCAGCTATAGAGACAGCCATAAAACCCAGCTATAGAGACAGTCATAAAACCCAGCTATAGAGACAGCCATAAAACCCAGCTATAGAGACCACTGGGTGAACTAGAGACAGTCATAAAACCCAGCTACTAGAGACAGCCATAAAACCAGCTGGGTGACTAGACAGTCATAAAACCCACTATAGACCCACTGGGTGATAGAGACAGCCATAAAACCCAGCTATAGACCCACTGGGTGAATAGAGACAGCCATAAAACCCAGCTATAGAGACAGTCATAAAACCCAGCTATAGACCCACTGGGTGAATAGAGACAGCCATAAAACCCAGCTATAGAGACAGCCATAAAACCCAGCTATAGAGACAGTCATAAAACCCAGCTATAGACCCACTGGGTGAATAGAGACAGCCATAAAACCCAGCTATAGAGACAGCCATAAAACCCAGCTATAGACCCACTGGGTGAATAGAGACAGCCATAAAACCCAGCTATAGACCCACTGGGTGAATAGAGACAGCCATAAAACCCAGCTATAGAGACAGTCATAAAACCCAGCTATAGACCCACTGGGTGAATAGAGACAGCCATAAAACCCAGCTATAGAGACAGTCATAAAACCAGCTATAGACCCACTGGGAGAATAGAGACAGTCATAAAACCCAGCTATAGAGACAGCCATAAAACCCAGCTATAGAGACAGCCATAAAACCCAGCTATAGCAACCAAACCCAGCCCAGACTAAAACCCAGCTATAGAGACAGTCATAAAACCCAGCTATAGAGACAGCCATAAAACCCAGCTATAGAGACAGCCATAAAACCCAGCTATAGACCCATAGAGACAGTCATAAAACCCAGCTATAGAGACAGATAAAACCCAGCTAGAGACAGTAAAACCCACTAGAGACAGTCATAAACCCAGCTATAGAGACAGCCATAAAACCCAGCTATAGAGACAGTCATAAAACCCAGCTATAGAGACAGTCATAAAACCCAGCTATAGAGACAGCCATAAAACCCAGCTATAGAGACAGTCATAAAACCCAGCTATAGAGACAGTCATAAAACCCAGCTATAGACCCACTGGGTGACTAGAGACAGCCATAAAACCCAGCTATAGAGACAGTCATAAAACCCAGCTAAACCCAGCTGACTAGAGACAGCCATAAAACCCAGCTATAGAGACAGTCATAAAACCCAGCTATAGACCCACTGGGTGAATAGAGACAGTCATAAAACCCAGCTATAGAAGCCATAAAACCCAGCTATAGAGACAGCCATAAAACCCAGCTATAGACCCACTGGGTGAAGACAGTCATAAAACCCAGCCACTAAAACCCAGGTGATAGAGACAGTCATAAAACCCAGCTATAGACCCACTGGGTGACTAGAGACAGACCCACTGGGTGACTAAAACCAGCTATAGACCAACTGGGTGAATAGAGACAGTCATAAAACCCCAGCTGGGTGAATAGAGACACCCACTAGACCCACTGGGTGAGAGACAGTCATAAAACCCAGCTATAGAGACAGTCATAAAACCCAGCTATAGACCAACTGGGAGAATAGAGACAGTCATAAAACCCAGCTATAGACCACTGGGAGACTGGGTGACTAGAGATAGAGACAGTCATAAAACCCAGCTATAGAGACAGCCATAAAACCCAGCTATAGAGACAACCCAGCTATAGAGACAGTCATAAAACCCAGCTATAGACCCACTGGGTGAATAGAGACAGTCATAAAACCCAGCTATAGACCAACTGGGGGAGAATAGAGACACCATAAAACCCAGCTATAGACCCACTGGGTGAATAGAGACAGTCATAAAATAAAACTAGAGACAGTCATAAAACCCAGCTATAGACCCACTGGGTGAATAGAGACAGCCATAAAACCCAGCTATAGAGACAGTCATAAAACCCAGCTATAGACCCACTGGGTGAATAGAGACAGCCATAAAACCCAGCTATAGAGACAGTCATAAAACCCAGCTATAGAGACAGTCATAAAACCCAGCTATAGACCCACTGGGTGACTAGAGACAGCCATAAAACCCAGCTATAGAGACAGCCATAAAACCCAGCTATAGACCCACTGGGTGACTAGAGACAGTCATAAAACCCAGCTATAGACCCACTGGGTGACTAGAGACAGTCATAAAACCCAGCTATAGACCCACTGGGTGACTAGAGACAGTCATAAAACCCAGCTATAGACCCACTGGGGAGAATAGAGACAGCCATAAAACCCAGCTATAGAGACAGTCATAAAACCCAGCTATAGACCAACTGGGGAGAATAGAGACAGCCATAAAACCCAGCTATAGAGACAGCCATAAAACCCAGCTATAGAGACAGTCATAAAACCCAGCTAGACCCACTGGGTGACTAGAGACAGTCATAAAACCAGCAGACCCACTGACTAGAGACAGTCATAAAACCCAGCAGACCACTATAGAGACAGTCATAAAACCCAGCTATAGACCCACTGGGGAATAGAGACAGCCATAAAACCCAGCTATAGAGACAGCCATAAAACCCAGCTATAGAGACATTCATAAAACCCAGCTATAGACCCACTGGGTGACTAGAGACAGTCATAAAACCCAGCTATAGACCCACTGGGTGACTAGAGACAGTCATAAAACCCAGCTATAGACCCACTGGGTGACTAGAGACAGTCATAAAACCCAGCTATAGACCCAAAACCCAGCTAGAGACAGTCATAAAACCCAGCTATAGAGACAGCCATAAAACCCAGCTATAGAGACAGTCATAAAACCCAGCTATAGAGACAGTCATAAAACCCAGCTATAGACCCACTGGGTGACTAGAGACAGCCATAAAACCCAGCTATAGACCCACTGGGTGAATAGAGACAGTCATAAAACCCAGCTATAGAGACAGCCATAAAACCCAGCTATAGAGACAGTCATAAAACCCAGCTATAGAGACAGTCATAAAACCCAGCTATAGAGACAGTCATAAAACCCAGCTGGGGAGACTAGAGACAGTCATAAAACCCAGCTATAGACCAACTGGGGAGAATAGAGACAGTCATAAAACCCAGCTATAGAGACAGCCATAAAACCCAGCTATAGAGACAGTCATAAAACCCAGCTATAGAGACAGTCATAAAACCCAGCTATAGACCAACTGGGTGACTAGAGACAGTCATAAAACCCAGCTATAGACCAACTGGGAGAATAGAGACAGCCATAACCCCCACCCAGCTATAGACCCACTGGGTGACTAGAGACAGTCATAAACCCAGCTAAGACCCACTGGGTGACTAGAGACAGTCATAAAACCCAGCTATAGACCCACTGGGTGACTAGAGACAGCCATAAAACCCAGCTATAGAGACAGTCATAAAACCCAGCTATAGACCCACTGGGTGACTAGAGACAGTCATAAAACCCAGCTATAGAGACAGTCATAAAACCCAGCTATAGAGACAGTCATAAAACCCAGCTATAGACCCACTGGGTGACTAGAGACAGTCATAAAACCCAGCTATAGACCCACTGGGTGACTAGAGACAGTCATAAAACCCAGCTATAGACCCACTGGGTGACTAGAGACAGTCATAAAACCCAGCTATAGACCCACTGGGTGACTAGAGACAGTCATAAAACCCAGCTATAGAGACAGTCATAAAACCCAGCTATAGACCAACTGGGGAGAATAGAGACAGCCATAAAACCCAGCTATAGAGACAGTCATAAAACCCAGCTATAGACCAACTGGGGAGACTAGAGACAGTCATAAAACCCAGCTATAGACCAACTGGGGAGAATAGAGACAGTCATAAAACCCAGCTATAGACCCACTGGGTGACAGTCATAAAACCCAGCTATAGACCCACTGGGTGACTAGAGACAGTCATAAAACCCAGCTAAACCCACTGGGTGACTAGAGACAGCCATAAAACCCAGCTATAGAGACAGTCATAAAACCCAGCTATAGACCAACAGTAGAGACAGCCATAAAACCCAGCTATAGAGACAGTCATAAAACCCAGCTATAGAGACAGTCATAAAACCCAGCTATAGACCCACTGGGTGACTAGAGACAGCCATAAAACCCAGCTATAGAGACAGCCATAAAACCCAGCTATAGACCCACTGGGTGACTAGAGACAGTCATAAAACCCAGCTATAGACCCACTGGGTGACTAGAGACAGTCATAAAACCCAGCTATAGACCCACTGGGGAGAATAGAGACAGCCATAAAACCCAGCTATAGAGACAGTCATAAAACCCAGCTATAGAGACAGCCATAAAACCCAGCTATAGAGACAGCCATAAAACCCAGCTATAGAGACAGTCATAAAACCCAGCTATAGACCCACTGGGTGACTAGAGACAGTCATAAAACCCAGCTATAGAGGCAGCCATAAAACCCAGCTATAGACCCACTGGGTGACTAGAGACAGTCATAAAACCCAGCTATAGACCAACTGGGGAGAATAGAGACAGTCATAAAACCCAGCTATAGAGACAGTCATAAAACCCAGCTATAGAGACAGCCATAAAACCCAGCTATAGAGACATTCATAAAACCCAGCTATAGACCCACTGGGTGACTAGAGACAGTCATAAAACCCAGCTATAGACCCACTGGGTGACTAGAGACAGTCATAAAACCCAGCTATAGACCAACTGGGAGAATAGAGACAGCCATAAAAGCCATAAAACCCAGCTATAGAGACAGCCATAAAACCCAGCTATAGAGACAGTCATAAAACCCAGCTATAGAGTCATAAAACCCAGCTATAGACCACTGGGAGAATAGAGACAGTCATAAAATAAATAGACCCACCAGCTATAGAGACAGTCATAAAACCCAGCTATAGAGACAGTCATAAAACCCAGCTATAGACCAGTCATAAAACCCAGCTATAGAGACAGCCATAAAAACTATAGAGACAGTCATAAAACCCAGCTATAGACCAACTGGGGAGACTAGAGACAGTCATAAAACCCAGCTATAGAGACTGGGAGAATCAGTCATAAAACCCAGCTATAGAGACAGCCATAAAACCCAGCTATAGAGGTCATAAAACCCAGCTATAGAGACAGTCATAAAACCCAGCTATAGACCAACTGGGGAGACTAGAGACAGTCATAAAACCCAGCTATAGAGACAGCCATAAAACCCAGCTATAGACCCACTGGGTGACTAGAGACAGTCATAAAACCCAGCTATAGACCCACTGGGTGACTAGAGACAGTCATAAAACCCAGCTATAGACCCACTGGGGAGAATAGAGACAGCCATAAAACCCAGCTATAGAGACAGTCATAAAACCCAGCTATAGACCAACTGGGAGAATAGAGACAGCCATAAAACCCAGCTATAGAGACAGTCATAAAACCCAGCAGACAGTCATAAAACCCAGCTATAGACCCACTGGGTGACTAGAGACAGTCATAAAACCCAGCTATAGACCCACTGGGTGACTAGAGACAGTCATAAAACCAGCAGCTATAGAGACAGCCATAAAACCCAGCTATAGACCCACTGGGAGAATAGAGACAACCATAAAACCCAGCTATAGAGACCCACCCAGCTGACTAGAGACAGCCATAAAACCCAGCTATAGAGACAGCATAAAACCCAGCTAAAACAGTCCAGCTATAGAGACAGTCATAAAACCCACTGGGGCAGCCATAAAAGAGACAGTCATAAAACCCAGCTATAGACCAACTGGGAGAATAGAGACAGTCATAAAACACCCATAGACCCACTGGGTGACTAGAGACAGTCATAAAACCCAGCTATAGAGACAGTCATAAAACCCAGCTATAGAGACAGTCATAAAACCCAGCTATAGAGACACCATAAAACCCAGCTATAGACCCACTGGGTGACTAGAGACAGTCATAAAAACCCAGCTATAGACCCACTGGGTGACTAGAGACAGTCATAAAACCCAGCTATAGACCCACTGGGTGACTAGAGACAGTCATAAAACCCAGCTATAGAGACAGTCATAAAACCCAGCTATAGAGACTATAGAGACAGCCATAAAACCCAGCTATAGAGACAGTCCAGCTGGAGAGCTAGAGACAGTCATAAAACCCAGCTATAGACCCACTGGGTGAATAGAGACAGTCATAAAACCCAGCTATAGACCCACTGGGTGAGCTATAGAGACAGTCATAAAACCCAGCTATAGAGACAGAGACTGGGAGACTAGAGACAGTCATAAAACCCAGCTATAGACCAACTGGGGAGAATAGAGACAACCATAAAACCCAGCTATAGACCCACTGGGTGACTAGAGACAGTCATAAAACCCAGCTATAGACCCACTGGGTGACTAGAGACAGTCATAAAACCCAGCTATAGACCCACTGGGTGACTAGAGACAACCATAAAACCCAGCTATAGAGACAGTCACAATCCCAGCTATAGGGGAACTAGAGACAGCCATAAAACCCAGCTATAGAGACAGCCATAAAACCCAGCTATAGAGACAGTCATAAAACCCAGCTATAGACCCCACTAGAGACAGTCATAAAACCCAGACTAGAGACAGCCATAAAACCCAGCCCCAGCTATAGAGACAGCCATAAAACCCAGCTATAGACCCACTGGGTGACTAGAGACAGCCATAAAACCCAGCTATAGAGACAGTCATAAAACCCAGCTATAGCCCCACTGGGTGACTAGAGACAGTCATAAAACCCAGCTATAGAGGCAGCCATAAAACCCAGCTATAGACCCACTGGGTGACTAGAGACAGTCATAAAACCCAGCTATAGACCAACTGGGGAGAATAGAGACAGTCATAAAAACCCAGCTATAGACCCACTGGGGAGACTAGAGACAGTCATAAAACCCAGCTATAGAGACAGTCATAAAACCCAGCTATAGACCAACTGGGGAGAATAGAGACAGCCATAAAACCCAGCTATAGAGACAGCCATAAAACCCAGCTATGGAGACAGTCATAAAACCCAGCTATAGCCCCACTGGGTGACTAGAGACAGTCATAAAACCCAGCTATAGAGGCAGCCATAAAACCCAGCTATAGACCCACTGGGTGACTAGAGACAGCCATAAAACCCAGCTATAGACCCACTGGGTGACTAGAGACAGCCATAAAACCCAGCTATAGAGACAGTCATAAAACCCAGCTATAGCCCCACTGGGTGACTAGAGACAGTCATAAAACCCAGCTATAGAGGCAGCCATAAAACCCAGCTATAGACCCACTGGGTGACTAGAGACAGTCATAAAACCCAGCTATAGACCACTGGGTGAGCTATAGAGACAGTCATAAAACCCAGCTATAGACCCACTGGGTGAGCTAGAGACAGTCATAAAACCCAGCTATAGAGACAGTCATAAAAAGCTATAGACCAACTGGGAGAATAGAGACAGCCATAAAAACCCAGCTATAGAGACAGCCATAAAACCCAGCTATAGAGACAGTCATAAACCAGCAGAACCCCCACTGGGTGAATAGAGACAGCCATAAAACCCAGCTATAGAGACAGCCATAAAACCCAGCTATAGAGACAGTCATAAAACCCAGCTATAGACCCACTGGGTGACTAGAGACAGCCATAAAACCCAGCTATAGAGACAGTCATAAAACCCAGCTATAGACCCACTGGGTGACTAGAGACAGTCATAAAACCCAGCTATAGAGGCAGCCATAAAACCCAGACCCACTGGGTGACTAGAGACAGTCATAAAACCCAGCTATAGACCCACTGGGGAGATAGAGACAGCCAGCTATAGACCCACTGGGGACAGTCATCAAAACCCAGCTATAGAGACAGTCATAAAACCCAGCTATAGACCAACTGGGAGAATAGAGACAGCCATAAAACCCAGCTATAGAGACAGCCATAAAACCCAGCTATAGAGACAGTCATAAAACCCAGCTATAGACCCACTGGGTGACTAGAGACAGTCATAAAACCCAGCTATAGAGACAGCCATAAAACCCAGCTATAGAGACAGCCATAAAACCCAGCAGACCCACTGGGTGACTAGAGACAGCCATAAAACCCAGCTATAGAGACAGTCATAAAACCCAGCTATAGACCCACTGGGTGACTAGAGACAGTCATAAAACCCAGCTATAGAGGCAGCCCATAAAACCCAGCTATAGACCCACTGGGTGACTAGAGACAGCCATAAAACCCAGCTATAGACCCACTGGGTGACTAGAGACAGTCATAAAACCCAGCTATAGAGACACCATAAAACCCAGCTATAGACCCACTAAAACCCAGCTATAGAGACAGTCATAAAACCCAGCTATAGACCCACTGGGAGACTAGACAGTCATAAAACCCAGCTAGACCAACTGGGTGACTAGAGACAGTCATAAAACCCAGCTACTAGAGAGACACTAAAACCCAGCTATAGAGACAGTCATAAAACCCAGCTATAGACCAACTGGGGAGCTAGAGACAGCCATAAACCCAGCTATAGAGACAGCCATAAAACCCAGCTATAGAGACAGTCATAAAACCCAGCTATAGCCCCACTGGGTGACTAGAACAGTCATAAAACCCAGCTATAGAGACAGTCATAAAACCCAGCTATAGACCCACTGGGTGACTAGAGACAGCCATAAAACCCAGCTATAGACCCACTGGGTGACTAGAGACAGCCATAAAACCCAGCTATAGAGACAGCCATAAATAGACCCACTGGGCTAGAGACAGTCATAAAAACCCAGTCATAAAACCCAGCTATAGACCCACTGGGTGATAGAAAACCCAGCTATAGACCAACAGAATAGAGACAGTCATAAAACCCAGCTATAGACCCACTGGGGAGACTAGAGACAGTCATAAAACCCAGCTATAGAGACAGCCATAAAACCCAGCTATAGAGACATTCATAAAACCCAGCTATAGACCCACTGGGTGACTAGAGACAGTCATAAAACCCAGCTATAGACCCACTGGGTGACTAGAGACAGTCATAAAACCCAGCTATAGACCCACTGGGTGACTAGAGACAGTCATAAAACCCAGCTATAGACCCACTGGGTGACTAGAGACAGTCATAAAACCCAGCTATAGACCAACTGGGGAGAATAGAGACAGTCATAAAACCCAGCTATAGACCAACTGGGGAGACAGCCATAAAACCCAGCTATAGAGACAGTCATAAAACCCAGCTATAGACCAACTGGGGAGACTAGAGACAGTCATAAAACCCAGCTATAGACCAACTGGGGAGAATAGAGACAGTCATAAAACCCAGCTATAGAGACAGCCATAAAACCCAGCTATAGAGACAGTCATAAAACCCAAACCCAGCTATAGACCAACTGGGGAGACTAGAGACAGTCATAAAACCCAGCTATAGACCAACTGGGGAGAATAGAGACAGCCATAAAACCCAGCTATAGACCCACTGGGTGACTAGAGACAGTCATAAAACCCAGCTATAGACCCACTGGGTGACTAGAGACAGTCATAAAACCCAGCTATAGACCCACTATAGAGACCCATAAAACCCAGCTATAGAGACAGTCATAAAACCCAGCTATAGACCAACTGGGGAGAATAGACAGCCATAAAACCCAGCTATAGAGACAGTCATAAAACCCAGCTATAGAGACAGTCATAAAACCCAGCTATAGACCCACTGGGAGACTAGAGACAGCCATAAAACCCAGCTATAGACACCATAAAACCCAGCTATAGACCCACTGGGTGACTAGAGACAGTCATAAAACCCAGCTATAGACCCACTGGGTGACTAGAGACAGTCATAAAACCCAGCTATAGACCCACAGTCATAAAACCCAGCTATAGACCCACTGGGGAGAATAGAGACAGCCATAAAACCCAGCTATAGAGACAGTCATAAAACCCAGCTATAGACCAACTGGGGAGAATAGAGACAGCCATAAAACCCAGCTATAGAGACAGCCATAAAACCCAGCTATAGAGACAGTCATAAAACCCAGCTATAGCCCCACTGGGTGACTAGAGACAGTCATAAAACCCAGCTATAGAGGCAGCCATAAAACCCAGCTATAGACCCACTGGGTGACTAGAGACAGTCATAAAACCCAGCTATAGACCCACTGGGTGACTAGAGACAGCCATAAAACCCAGCTATAGAGACAGTCATAAAACCCAGCTATAGCCCCACTGGGTGACTAGAGACAGTCATAAAACCCAGCTATAGACCAACTGGGGAGAATAGAGACAGTCATAAAAACCCAGCTATAGACCCACTGGGGAGACTAGAGACAGTCATAAAACCCAGCTATAGAGACAGCCATAAAACCCAGCTATAGAGACAGTCATAAAACCCAGCTATAGACCAACTGGGGAGAATAGAGACAGCCATAAAACCCAGCTATAGAGACAGTCATAAAACCCAGCTATAGAGACAGTCATAAAACCCACCCACTGGGTGATAGAGACAGCCATAAAACCCAGCTATAGAGACAGTCATAAAACCCAGCTATAGACCCACTGGGTGACTAGAGACAGTCATAAAACCCAGCTATAGACCCACTGGGTGACTAGAGACAGTCATAAAACCCAGCTACTGGGAGAATAGAGACAGTCATAAAACCCAGCTATAGAGACAGCCATAAAACCCAGCTATAGAGACAGTCATAAAACCCAGCTATAGCCCCACTGGGTGACTAGAGACAGTCATAAAACCCAGCTATAGAGGCAGCCATAAAACCAGCACCCACTGGGTGACTAGAGACAGTCATAAAACCCAGCTATAGACCCACTGGGTGACTAGAGACAGTCATAAAACCCAGCTATAGAGACAGTCATAAAAACCCAGCTATAGCCCCAGACAGACAGTCATAAAACCCAGCTATAGACCAACTGGGGAGAATAGAGAGTCATAAAAACAGCTATAGACCCACACAGTCATAAAACCCAGCTATAGAGACAGCCATAAAACCCAGCTATAGAGACAGTCATAAAACCCAGCTATAGACCCACTGGGTGAATAGAGACAGCCATAAAACCCAGCTATAGAGACAGTCATAAAACCCAGCTATAGAGACAGTCATAAAACCCAGCTATAGACCCACTGGGTGACTAGAGACAGTCATAAAACCCAGCTATAGAGACAGCCATAAAACCCTAAAGACCCACTATAGAGACAGTCATAAACCCAGCTATAGACCCACTGGGTGACTAGAGACAGTCATAAAACCCAGCTATAGACCCACTGGGTGACTAGAGACAGTCATAAAACCCAGCTATAGACCAACTGGGGAGAATAGAGACAGTCAAAAACCCAGCTATAGAGACAGCCATAAACCCAGCTATAGAGACAGTCATAAAAACCCAGCTATGACACTAGAGACAGTCATAAAGAGACAGTAAAACCCAGCTATAGACCATAAAACCCATAAAACCCAGCTATAGACCCACAGAGACAGTCATAAAACCCAGCTATAGACCCACTGGGTGACTAGAGACAGTCATAAAACCCAGCTATAGACCCACTGGGTGACTAGAGACAGTCATAAAACCCAGCTATAGACCAACTGGGAGAATAGAGACAGTCATAAAACCCAGCTATAGAGACCCATAAAACCCAGCTATAGAGACAGTCATAAAACCCAGCTATAGAGACAGTCATAAAACCCAGCTATAGAGACAGTCATAAACCCACTAGGGAGAATAGAGACAGTCATAAAACCCAGCTATAGAGACAGCCATAAAACCCAGCTATAGAGACAGTCATAAAACCCAGCTATAGACCCACTGGGGAGACTAGAGACAGTCATAAAACCCAGCTATAGACCCACTGGGTGACTAGAGACAGTCATAAAACCCAGCTATAGACCCACTGGGTGACTAGAGACAGTCATAAAACCCAGCTATAGACCAACTGGGGAGAATAGAGACAGTCATAAAACCCAGCTATAGAGACAGCCATAAAACCCAGCTATAGAGACAGTCATAAAACCCAGCTATAGACCCACTGGGGAGACTAGAGACAGTCATAAAACCCAGCTATAGACAGTCATAAAACCCAGCTATAGAGACAGCCATAAAACCCAGCTATAGAGACAGCCATAAAACCCACTGGCTATAGAGACAGTCATAAAACCCAGCTATAGACCAACTGGGTGACTAGAGACAGTCATAAAACCCAATAGACCAACTGGGAGAATAGAGACAGCCATAAAACCCAGCTATAGACCCACTGGGTGACTAGAGACAGTCATAAAACCCAGCTATAGAGACTAGAGACAGTCATAAAACCCAGCTATAGACCCACTGGGTGACTAGAGACAGCCATAAAACCCAGCTATAGACCCAGCTATAGACCAACTGGGAGAATAGAGACAGCCATAAAACCCAGCTATAGAGACAGTCATAAAACCCAGCTATAGAGACAGTCATAAAACCCAGCTATAGACCCACTGGGTGACTAGAGACAGCCATAAAACCCAGCTATAGAGACAGCCATAAAACCCAGCTATAGACCCACTGGGTGACTAGAGACAGTCATAAAACCCAGCTATAGACCCACTGGGTGACTAGAGACAGTCATAAAACCCAGCTATAGACCCACTGGGTGACTAGAGACAGTCATAAAACCCAGACCCATAAAATAGAGACAGCCATAAAACCCAGCTATAGAGACAGTCATAAAACCCAGCTATAGACCAACTGGGGAGAATAGAGACAGCCATAAAACCCAGCTATAGAGACAGCCATAAAACCCAGCTATAGAGACAGTCATAAAACCCAGCTATAGCCCCACTGGGTGACTAGAGACAGTCATAAAACCCAGCTATAGAGGCAGCCATAAAACCCAGCTATAGACCCACTGGGTGACTAGAGACAGTCATAAAACCCAGCTATAGACCCACTGGGTGACTAGAGACAGCCATAAAACCCAGCTATAGAGACAGTCATAAAACCCAGCTATAGCCCCACTGGGTGACTAGAGACAGTCATAAAACCCAGCTATAGACCAACTGGGGAGAATAGAGACAGTCATAAAAACCCAGCTATAGACCCACTGGGAGACTAGAGACAGTCATAAAACCCAGCTATAGAGACAGCCATAAAACCCAGCTATAGACCATAAAACTCAGGGGAGAATAGAAGACAGCCATAAAACCCAGCTATAGAGACAGTCATAAAACCCAGCTATAGAGACAGTCATAAAACCCAGCTATAGACCCACTGGGTGACTAGAGACAGCCATAAAACCCAGCTATAGAGACAGCCATAAAACCCAGCTATAGACCCACTGGGTGACTAGAGACAGTCATAAAACCCAGCTATAGACCCACTGGGTGACTAGAGACAGCCATAAAACCCAGCTATAGACCCACTGGGTGTAGAGACAGTCATAAAACCCAGCTATAGACCCACTGGGAGAATAGAGACAGCCATAAAACCCAGCTATAGAGACAGTCATAAAACCCAGCTATAGACCACTGGGAGAATAGAGACAGCCATAAAACCCAGCTATAGAGACAGCCATAAAACCCAGCTATAGAGACAGTCATAAAACCCAGCTATAGCCCCACTGGGTGACTAGAGACAGTCATAAAACCCAGCTATAGAGGCAGCCATAAAACCCAGCTATAGACCCACTGGGTGACTAGAGACAGTCATAAAACCAGCAGACCCACTGGGTGATAGAGACAGCATAAAACCCAGCTATAGAGACAGTCATAAAACCCAGCCTGGGTGACTAGAGACAGTCATAAAACCCAGCAGACCAACTGGGGAGAACAGTCATAAAAACCCAGCTATAGACCCACTGGGGAGACTAGAGACAGTCATAAAACCCAGCTATAGAGACAGCCATAAAACCCAGCTATAGAGACAGCCATAAAACCCAGCTATAGACCCACTGGGTGACTAGAGACAGTCATAAAACCCAGCTATAGACCCACTGGGTGACTAGAGACAGTCATAAAACCCAGCTATAGACCCACTGGGTGACTAGAGACAGCCATAAAACCCAGCTATAGAGACAGTCATAAAACCCAGCTATAGAGACAGTCATAAAACCCAGCTATAGACCAACTGGGGAGACTAGAGACAGTCATAAAACCCAGCTATAGACCAACTGGGGAGAATAGAGACAGTCATAAAACCCAGCTATAGAGACAGCCATAAAACCCAGCTATAGAGACAGTCATAAAACCCAGCTATAGAGACAGTCATAAAACCCAGCTATAGACCAACTGGGGAGACTAGAGACAGTCATAAAACCCAGCTATAGACCAACTGGGGAGAATAGAGACAGCCATAAAACCCAGCTATAGACCCACTGGGTGACTAGAGACAGTCATAAAACCCAGCTATAGACCCACTGGGTGACTAGAGACAGTCATAAAACCCAGCTATAGACCCACTGGGTGACTAGAGACAGTCATAAAACCCAGCTATAGACCAACTGGGGAGAATAGAGACAGTCATAAAACCAAGCTATAGAGACAGCCATAAAACCCAGCTATAGAGACAGTCATAAAACCCAGCTATAGAGACAGTCATAAAACCCAGCTATAGACCAACTGGGAGACCAACTAGAGACAGCCATAAAACCCAGCTATAGACCAACTGGGTGAATAGAGACAGTCATAAAACCCAGCTATAGACCCACTGGGTGACTAGAGACAGACAGCCATAAAACCCACTGGCTGATAGAGACAGTCATAAAACCCAGCTATAGACCACTGGGGAGAATAGAGACAGTCATAAAACCCAGCTATAGAGACAGCCATAAAACCCAGCTATAGAGACAGTCATAAAACCCAGCTATAGAGACAGTCCCCAGCTAAAACTGGGGAGACTAGAGACAGTCATAAAACCCAGCTATAGACCAACTGGGGAGAATAGAGACAGCCATAAAACCCAGCTATAGACCCACTGGGTGACTAGAGACAGTCATAAAACCCAGCTATAGACCCACTGGGTGACTAGAGACAGTCATAAAACCCAGCTATAGACCCACTGGGTGACTAGAGACAGCCATAAAACCCAGCTATAGAGACAGTCATAAAACCCAGCTATAGAGACAGTCATAAAACCCAGCTATAGACCCACTGGGTGACAGACAGCCATAAAACCCAGCTATAGAGACAGTCATAAAACCCACTGGGTGACTAGAGACAGTCATAAAACCCAGCTATAGACCCACTGGGTGACTAGAGACAGTCATAAAACCCAGCTATAGAGACAGAGACATAAAACCCAGCTATAGACCCACTGGGTGACAGCCATAAAACCCAGACAGTCATAAAACCCAGCTATAGACCCACTGGGTGACTAGAGACAGTCATAAAACCCAGCTATAGACCCACTGGGTGACTAGAGACAGTCATAAAACCCAGCTATAGACCCAAAACCCAGCTATAGAGACAGTCATAAAACCCAGCCATAGAGACAGTCATAAAAACCCAGCTATAGACCCACTGGGTGACTAGTCATAAAACCCAGCAGACCCACTGGGTATAGAGACAGCCATAAAACCCAGCTATAGACCCACTGGGTGACTAGAGACAGTCATAAAACCCAGCTATAGACCCACTGGGTGACTAGAGACAGTCATAAAACCCAGCTATAGACCCACTGGGTGACTAGAGACAGTCATAAAACCCAGCTATAGACCAACTGGGGAGAATAGAGACAGTCATAAAACCAAGCTATAGAGACAGCCATAAAACCCAGCTATAGAGACAGTCATAAAACCCAGCTATAGACCAACTGGGGAGACTAGAGACAGTCATAAAACCCAGCTATAGACCAACTGGGGAGAATAGAGACAGTCATAAAACCCAGCTATAGAGACAGCCATAAAACCCAGCTATAGAGACAGTCATAAAACCCAGCTATAGAGACAGTCATAAAACCCAGCTATAGACCAACTGGGGAGACTAGAGACAGTCATAAAACCCAGCTATAGACCAACTGGGGAGAATAGAGACAGCCATAAAACCCAGCTATAGACCCACTGGGTGACTAGAGACAGTCATAAAACCCAGCTATAGACCCACTGGGTGACTAGAGACAGTCATAAAACCCAGCTATAGACCCACTGGGTGACTAGAGACAGCCATAAAACCCAGCTATAGAGACAGTCATAAAACCCAGCTATAGACCAACTGGGGAGAATAGAGACAGCCATAAAACCCAGCTATAGAGACAGTCATAAAACCCAGCTATAGAGACAGTCATAAAACCCAGCTATAGACCCACTGGGTGACTAGAGACAGCCATAAAACCCAGCTATAGAGACAGCCATAAAACCCAGCTATAGACCCACTGGGTGACTAGAGACAGTCATAAAACCCAGCTATAGACCCACTGGGTGACTAGAGACAGTCATAAAACCCAGCTATAGACCCACTGGGTGACTAGAGACAGCCATAAAACCCAGCTATAGAGACAGTCATAAAACCCAGCTATAGACCCACTGGGTGAATAGAGACAGCCATAAAACCCAGCTATAGAGACAGCCATAAAACCCAGCTATAGAGACAGTCATAAAACCCAGCCTAGACCCACTGGGTGACTAGAGACAGTCATAAAACCCAGCTATAGACCCACTGGGTGACTAGAGAACCCAGTCATAAAACAGCCAGCTAGCTAGAGACAGTCAAAACCCAGCTATAGAGACAGCCATAAAACCCAGCTATAGAGACAGCCATAAAACCCAGCTATAGACCACTGGGTGAATAGAGACCCACTAAAACCCAGGTAGAGACTAGCCATAAAACAGCCCAGCTATAGACCCACTGGGACAGCCATAGAGACAGCCATAAAACCCAGCTATAGACCCACTGGGTGACTAGAGACAGTCATAAAACCCAGCTATAGACCCACTGGGTGATAGAGACAGCCATAAAAACCCAGCTATAGACCCACTGGGTGACTAGAGACAGTCATAAAACCCAGCTATAGACCACTGGGAGAATAGAGACAGTCATAAAACCCAGCTATAGAGACAGTCATAAAACCCAGCTATAGAGACAGTCATAAAACCCAGCTATAAACCCAGCTATAGAGACCAACTGGGGAGATAGAGACAGTCATAAAACCCAGCTATAGACCAACTGGGGAGAATAGAGACAGTCATAAAACCCAGCTATAGAGACAGCCATAAAACCCAGCTATAGAGACAGCCATAAAACCCAGCTATAGAGACAGCCATAAAACCCAGCTATAGACCAACTGGGAGACTAGAGACAGTCATAAAACCCAGCTATAGACCAAACCCAGAGACAGTCATAAAACCCAGCTATAGAGACAGCCATAAAACCAGCCAGCTGGGTGACTAGAGACAGTCATAAAACCCAGCTATAGACCCACTGGGTGACTAGAGACAGTCATAAAACCCAGCTATAGACCCACTGGGTGACTAGAGACAGCCATAAAACCCAGCTATAGAGACAGTCATAAAACCCAGCTATAGACCCACTGGGTGAGACAGCCATAAAACCCAGCTAGAGACAGCCATAAAACCCAGCTATAGACCCAGACTAGAGACAGTCATAAAACCCAGCTATAGAGACAGCCATAAAACCAGCTATAGACCCACTGGGTGACTAGAGACAGTCATAAAACCCAGCTATAGAGACCAGAGCTATAGAGACAGTCATAAAAAACCCAGCTATAGAGACAGTCATAAAACCCAGCTATAGACCCAGCTATAGAGACAGTCATAAAACCCAGCTATAGAGACAGTCATAAAACCCAGCTATAGACCCAGCTATAGAGACAGCCATAAAACCCAGCTATAGAGACAGCCATAAAACCCAGCTATAGAGACACCATAAAACCCAGCTATAGCCCCACTGGGTGACTAGAGACAGTCATAAAACCCAGCTATAGAGACAGCCATAAAACCCACTAGACCCACTGGGTGACTAGAGACAGTCATAAAACCCAGCTATAGACCCACTGGGTGACTAGAGACAGTAAAACCCAGCTAAAACCCAGCTATAGACCCACTGGGTGACTAGAGACAGTCATAAAACCCAGCTATAGACCCATAAAAACCCAGCTATAGAGACAGTCATAAAACCCAGCTATAGACCCACTGGGTGAATAGAGACAGCCATAAAACCCAGCTATAGAGACAGCCATAAAACCCAGCTATAGAGACAGTCATAAAACCCAGCTATAGACCCACTGGGTGACTAGAGACAGCCATAAAACCCAGCTATAGAGACAGTCATAAAACCCAGCTATAGAGACAGTCATAAAACCCAGCTATAGACCCACTGGGTGACTAAGACAGCCATAGAGACAGCCATAAAACCCAGCTATAGACCCACAGTCATAAAACCCAGCTATAGACCCACTGGGTGACTAGAGACAGTCATAAAACCCAGCTATAGAGACACCCATAAAACCCAGCTATAGAGACAGTCATAAAACCCAGCTATAGACCCACTGGGTGACTAGAGACAGTCATAAAACCCAGCTATAGGCCCTGGGGAGAATAGAGACAGCCATAAAACCCAGCTATAGAGACAGTCAGCCATAAAACCCAGCTATAGACCCACTGGGTGACTAGAGACAGCCATAAAACCCAGCTATAGAGACAGCCATAAAACCCAGCTATAGAGAGTCATAAAACCCAGCTAAAACCCAGCTATAGAGACAGTCATAAAACCCAGCTATAGAGACAGCCATAAAACCCAGCTATAGAGACAGTCATAAAACCCAGCTATAGACCCACTGGGTGACTAGAGACAGCCATAAAACCCAGCTATAGAGACAGTCATAAAACCCAGGGGAGAATAGAGACAGTCATAAAACCCAGCTATAGACCCACTGGGTGACTAGAGACAGTCATAAAACCCAGCTATAGAGACAGTCATAAAGAGACAGTCATAAAACCCAGCTATAGAGACAGCCATAAAACCCAGCTATAGAGACAGTCATAAAACCCAGCTATAGACCCACTGGGTGACTAGAGACAGTCATAAAACCCAGCTATAGAGACCCACTGGGCTATAGAGACAGTCATAAAACCCAGCTATAGACCCACTGGGTGACTAGAGACAGCCATAAAACCCAGCTATAGACAGGGTGCTATAGAGACAGTCATAAAACCCAGCTATAGACCCACTGGGTGACTAGAGACAGTCATAAAACCCAGCTATAAACTGGGGAGACTAGAGACAGTCATAAAAACCCAGCTATAGAGACAGCCATAAAACCCAGCTATAGAGACAGTCATAAAACCCAGCTATAGAGACAGTCATAAAACCCAGCTATAGACCAACTGGGAGACTAGAGACAGTCATAAAACCCAGCTATAGACCAACTGGGGAGAATAGAGACAGCCATAAAACCCAGCTATAGACCACTGGGTGCTATAGAGACAGTCATAAAACCCAGCTATAGACCCACTGGGTGACTAGAGACAGTCATAAAACCCAGCTATAGACCCACTGGGTGACTAGAGACAGTCATAAAACCCAGCTATAGACCCACTATAGAGACAGTCATAAAACCCAGCTATAGAGACAGCCATAAAACCCAGCTATAGCCATAAAACCCAGCTATACTGGGTGAGACAGTCATAAAACCCAGCTATAGAGACAGTCATAAAACCCAGCTATAGACCAACTGGGGAGACTAGAGACAGTCATAAAACCCAGCTATAGACCAACTGGGAGAATAGAGACAGCCATAAAACCCAGCTATAGACCCACTGAGACAGTGAAAACAGTCATAAACCCAGCATAAAACCCAGCTATAGAGACAGTCATAAAACCCAGCTAAACCCACTGGCTGATAGAGACAGTCATAAAACCCAGCTATAGACCCACTGGGAGAATAGAGACAGTCATAAAACCCAGCTATAGACCCACTGACAGGTGAGACCAACTAGAGACAGTCATAAAACCCAGCTATAGACCAACTGGGAGAATAGAGACAGCCATAAAACCCAGCTATAGAGACAGTCATAAAAACCCAGCATATAGAGACAGTCATAAAAAACCCAGCTGGGAGAGACAGCCATAAAACCCAGCTATAGAGACAGCCATAAAACCCAGCTATAGAGACAGTCATAAAACCCAGCTATAGACCCAGACCCACTGGGTGAGCTATAGAGACAGTCATAAAACCCAGCTATAGACCCACTGGGTGACTAGAGACAGTCATAAAAACCCAGCTATAGAGACCCACTGGGTCATAAAACCCAGCTATAGAGACAGTCATAAAACCCAGCTATAGACCCACTGGGTGACAGAGACAGTCATAAAACCCAGCTATAGAGACCATAAAACCCAGTGACTAGAGACAGCCATAAGAGAGACAGTCATAAAACCCAGCTATAGAGACCACATAAAACCCAGGTATAGAGACAGCCATAAAACCCAGCTATAGACCCACTGGGTGAATAGAGACAGTCATAAAACCCAGCTATAGACCCACTGGGTGACTAGAGACAGTCATAAAACCCAGCTATAGACCCACTGGGAGAATAGAGACAGTCATAAAACCCAGCTATAGAGACAGTCATAAAACCCAGCTATAGAACCCACTGGGAGAATAGAGACAGCCATAAAACCCAGCTAGAGACAGCCATAAAACCCAGCTATAGAGACCCATAAAACCAGGTATAGAGACAGCCATAAAACCCACTGGGTGACTAGAGACAGTCATAAAACCCAGCTATAGACCCACTGGGTGAATAGAGACAGTCATAAAACCCAGCTATAGAGACAGCCATAAAACCCAGCTATAGAGACAGTCATAAAACCCAGCTATAGAGACAGTCATAAAACCCAGCTATAGAGACAGCCATAAAACCCAGCTATAGAGACAGTCATAAAACCCAGCTATAGACCCACTGGGTGAATAGAGACAGCCATAAAACCCAGCTATAGACGCACTGGGTGAATAGAGACCCACTGGGTGAATAGAGACAGCCATAAAACCCAGCTATAGACCCACTGGGTGAATAGAGACAGCCATAAAACCCAGCTATAGAGACAGTCATAAACCCAAATAGAGACAGCCATAAAACCCAGAGACAGTCATAAAACCCAGCTATAGACCCACTGGGTGACTAGAGACAGCCATAAAACCCAGCTATAGAGACAGTCATAAAACCCAGCTATAGACCCACTGGGTGACTAGAGACAGTCATAAAACCCAGCTATAGAGACAGCCATAAAACCCAGCTATAGACCCACTGGGTGATAGAGACAGTCATAAAACCCAGCTATAGACCCACTGGGTGAATAGAGACAGCCATAAAACCCAGCTATAGAGACAGTCATAAAACCCAGCTATAGAGACAGCCATAAAACCCAGCTATAGAGACAGCCATAAAACCCAGCTATAGAGACAGCCATAAAACCCAGCTATAGACCATAAAACTGGGTGATAGAGACAGCCATAAAACCCAGCTAGCTACTGGGTAGACCCACTGGGTGACTAGAGACAGTCATAAAACCCAGCTATAGAGACCCACTAAAACCCAGCTATAGAGACAGTCATAAAACCCAGCTATAGAGACAGCCATAAAAAGCTAACCCAGCTATAGAGACAGTCATAAAACCCAGCTATAGAGACAGTCATAATAAAACCCAGCTATAGAGACAGTCATAAAACCCATAACACCCAGCTATAGAGACAGCCATAAACCCAGCTATAGAGACAGTCATAAAACCCAGCTATAGAGACAGTCATAAAACCCAGCTATAGACCCACTGGGTGACTAGAGACAGCCATAAAACCCAGCTATAGAGACAGTCATAAAACCCAGCTATAGAGACAGTCATAAAACCCAGCTATAGAGACAGTCATAAACCCAGCTATAGAGACAGTCATAAAACCCAGCTAAACCCAGCTATAGACCCACATAGAGAAAGTCAACCAGCTATAAAACCCAGCTATAGAGACAGTCATAAAACCCAGCTATAGACCCACTGGGTGAGCTATAGAGACAGTCATAAAACCCAGCTATAGAGACAGTCATAAAACCCAGCTAGAGACAGTCATAACACTAGAGACAGTCATAAAACCCAGCTATAGAGACAGTCATAAAACCCAGCTATAGACCAGCTAGAGACAGTCATAAAACCCAGCTATAGAGACAGTCATAAAACCCAGCTATAGACCCACTGGTTGACTAGAGACAGTCATAAAACCCAGACCCATAGAGACAGTCATAAAACCCAGCTATAGAGACAGCCATAAAACCCAGCTATAGAGACAGTCATAAAACCCAGCTAGCCCAGCTATAGACGCACTGGGTGAATAGACCCACTGGGTGACTAGAGACAGTCATAAAACCCAGCTATAGAGACAGCCATAAAACCCAGCTATAGAGACAGCCATAAAACCCAGCTATAGAGACAGTCATAAAACCCAGCTATAGACCCACTGGGTGAATAGAGACAGCCATAAAACCCAGCTATAGACCAACTGGGTGAATAGAGACAGCCATAAAACCCAGCTATAGAGACAGTCATAAAACCCAGCTATAGAGACAGCCATAAAACCCAGCTATAGAGACAGCCATAAAACCCAGCTATAGACCCACTGGGTGAATAGAGACAGTCATAAAACCCAGCTATAGACCAACTGGGGAGAATAGAGACAGCCATAAAACCCAGCTATAGAGACAGTCATAAAGACCCAGAGACAGTCATAAAACCCAGCTATAGAGACAGCCATAAAACCCAGCTATAGAGACATTCATAAAACCCAGCTATAGACCCACTGGGTGACTAGAGACAGTCATAAAACCCAGCTATAGACCAACTGGGGAGAATAGAGACAGTCATAAAACCCAGCTATAGACCCACTGGGTGAGCTAGAGACAGTCATAAAACCCAGCTATAGACCCACTGGGTGACTAGAGACAGTCATAAAACCCAGCTATAGACCACTGGGAGAATAGAGACAGTCATAAAACCCAGCTATAGACCACTGGGGAGAATAGAGACAGTCATAAAACCCAGCTATAGAGACAGCCATAAAACCCAGCTATAGAGACAGTCATAAAACCCAGCTATAGAGACAGTCATAAAACCCAGCTAGACCCACTGGGTGACCACTGGGAGACTAGAGACAGTCATAAAACCCAGCTATAGACCCACTGGGAGAATAGAGACAGTCATAAAACCCAGCTATAGACCCAGACAGAGACAGTCATAAAACCCAGCTATAGAGACAGCCATAAAACCCAGCTATAGAGACAGTCATAAAACCCAGCTATAGACCAACTGGGGAGACTAGAGACAGTCATAAAACCCAGCTATAGACCAACTGGGGAGAATAGAGACAGCCATAAAACCCAGCTATAGACCCACTGGGTGACTAGAGACAGCCATAAAACCCAGCTATAGACCCACTGGGTGACTAGAGACAGTCATAAAACCCAGCTATAGACCCACTGGGTGAATAGAGACAGCCATAAAACCCAGCTATAGAGACAGTCATAAAACCCAGCTATAGACCAACTGGGGAGAATAGAGACAGCCATAAAACCCAGCTATAGAGACAGTCATAAAACCCAGCTATAGAGACAGTCATAAAACCCAGCTATAGACCCACTGGGTGACTAGAGACAGCCATAAAACCCAGCTATAGAGACAGTCATAAAACCCAGCTATAGACCCACTGGGTGACTAGAGACAGTCATAAAACCCAGCTATAGACCAACTGGGGAGAATAGAGACAGTCATAAAACCCAGCTATAGACCAACTGGGGAGAATAGAGACAGTCATAAAACCCAGCTATAGAGACAGCCATAAAACCCAGCTATAGAGACAGTCATAAAACCCAGCTATAGAGACAGTCATAGAACCCAGCTATAGACCAGTGGGGAGAAAATCCAGCCATAAAACCCAGCTATAGACCCACTGGGTGACTAGAGACAGTCATAAAACCCAGCTATAGACCCACTGGGTGACTAGAGACAGTCATAAAACCCAGCTATAGACCCACTGGGTGACTAGAGACAGCCATAAAACCCAGCTATAGAGACAGTCATAAAACCCAGCTATAGACCAACTGGGGAGAATAGAGACAGCCATAAAACCCAGCTATAGAGACAGTCATAAAACCCAGCTATAGAGACAGTCATAAAACCCAGCTATAGACCCACTGGGTGACTAGAGACAGTCATAAAACCCAGCTATAGAGACAGCCATAAAACCCAGCTAGAGACAGTCCACTGGGTGACTAGAGACAGTCATAAAACCCAGCTATAGACCCACTGGGTGACTAGAGACAGTCATAAAACCCAGCTATAGACCCACTGGGTGACTAGAGACAGCCATAAAACCCAGCTATAGAGACAGCCATAAAACCAAGCTATATACCCACTGGGTGACTAGAGACAGTCATAAAACCCAGCTATAGACCCACTGGGTGACTAGAGACAGTCATAAAACCCAGCTATAGACCAACTGGGGAGACTAGAGACAGTCATAAAACCCAGCTATAGAGACAGCCATAAAACCCAGCTATAGACCCACTGGGTGACTAGAGACAGTCATAAAACCCAGCTATAGACCCACTGGGTGACTAGAGACAGTCATAAAACCCAGCTATAGACCCACTGGGTGACTAGAGACAGTCATAAAACCCAGCTATAGACCCACTGGGTGACTAGAGAGAGTCATAAAACCCAGCTATAGAGACAGTCATAAAACCCAGCTATAGACCCACTGGGTGAATAGAGACAGCCATAAAACCCAGCTATAGAGACAGTCATAAAACCCAGCTATAGAGACAGTCATAAAACCCAGCTATAGAGACAGTCATAAAACCCAGCTATAGACCCACTGGGTGACTAGAGACAGTCATAAAACCCAGCTATAGAGACAGTCATAAAACCCAGCTATAGACCCACTGGGGGACAGTCATAAAACCCAGCTATAGAGACAGTCATAAAACCCAGCTATAGACCCACTGGGTGACTAGAGACAGTCATAAAACCCAGCTATAGAGACAGCCATAAAACCCAGCTATAGAGACAGTCATAAAACCGAGCTAACCCACTGGGTATAGAGACAGTCATAAAACCCAGCTATAGAGACCCATAAAACCCAGCTATAGAGACAGTCATAAAACCCAGCAATAGACCCACTGGGTGACTAGAGACAGTCATAAAACCCAGCTATAGACCCACTGGGTGACTAGAGACAGTCATAAAACCCAGCTGGGGAGAATAGAGACAGTCATAAAACCCAGCTATAGAGACAGCCATAAAACCCAGCTATAGAGACAGTCATAAAACCCAGCTATAGAGACAGTCATAAAACCCAGCTATAGAGACAGCCATAAAACCCAGCTATAGAGACAGTCATAAAACCCAGCTATAGACCCACTGGGTGACTAGAGACAGTCATAAAACCCAGCTATAGACCCACTGGGGAGAATAGAGACAGCCATAAAACCCAGCTATAGAGACAGCCATAAAACCCAGCTATAGAGACAGTCATAAAACCCAGCTATAGAGACAGTCCACTGGGTGACTAGAGACAGTCATAAAACCCAGCTATAGAGACAGTCATAAAACCCAGCTATAGACCCACTGGGTGACTAGAGACAGTCATAAAACCCAGCTATAGACCCACTGGGTGACTAGAGACAGTCATAAAACCCAGCTATAGAGACAGTCATAAAACCCAGCTATAGAGACAGTCATAAAACCCAGCTATAGAGACAGTCTGGGTGAGCTAGAGACAGTCATAAAACCCAGCTATAGACCCACTGGGAGACTAGAGACAGCCATAAAACCCAGCTATAGAGACAGTCATAAAACCCAGCTATAGACCCACTGGGTGACTAGAGACAGCCATAAAACCCAGCTATAGAGACAGTCATAAAACCCAGCTAGAGACCAACTAAAACCCAGCTATAGAGACAGTCATAAAACCCAGCTATAGAGACAGTCATAAAACAGCCAGACCCAGCTATAGACCCACTGGGTGACTAGAGACAGTCATAAAACCCAGCTATAGAGACAGTCATAAAACCCAGCTATAGACCCACTGGGTGACTAGAGACAGTCATAAAACCCAGCTATAGAGACAGCCATAAAACCCAGCTATAGAGACAGTCATAAAACCCAGCTATAGAGACAGTCATAAAACCCAGCTATAGAGACAGTCATAAAACCCAGCTATAGAGACAGTCATAAAACCCAGCTATAGACCCACTGGGTGACTAGAGACAGTCATAAAACCCAGCTATAGACCCACTGGGTGAATAGAGACAGTCATAAAACCCAGCTATAGAGAGACAGCCATAAAACCCAGCTATAGAGACAGTCATAACACCCAGCTATAGAGACAGTCATAAAACCCAGCTATAGAGACAGTCATAAAACCCAGCTATAGAGACTGGGTCATAAAACCCAGAGACCCACTGGGTGACTAGAGACAGTCATAAAACCCAGCTATAGACCCACTGGGTGAATAGAGACAGCCATAAAACCCAGCTATAGAGACAGTCATAAAACCAAGCTATAGAGACAGTCATAAAACCCAGCTATAGACCCACTGGGTGACTAGAGACAGTCATAAAACCCAGCTATAGAGACAGTCATAAAACCCAGCTATAGAGACAGTCATAAAACCCAGCTATAGAGACAGTCATAAAACCCAGCTATAGACCCACTGGGTGACTAGAGACAGTCATAAAACCCAGCTATAGACCCACTGGGTGAATAGAGACAGCCATAAATCCCAGCTACCAAGAGACAGGGCAGCCATAAAACCCAGCTATAGACCCACAGCCATAAAACCCAGCTATAGACCCACTGGGTGACTAGAGACAGTCATAAAACCCAGCTATAGACCCACTGGGTGATAGAGACAGTCATAAAACCCAGCTATAGAGACAGTCATAAAACCCAGCTAGAGACAGTCATAAAACCCAGCCATAGAGACAGTCATAAAACCCAGCTGGGTGATAGAGACAGTCATAAACCCAGCTATAGACCCACTGGGTGAATAGAGACAGCCATAAAACCCAGCTATAGACCCACTGGGTGAATAGAGACAGCCATAAAACCCAGCTATAGAGACAGTCATAAAACCCAGCTATAGAGACAGTCATAAAACCCAGCTATAGACCCACTGGGTGACTAGAGACAGTCATAAAACCCAGCTATAGACCATAAAACTGGGTATAGAGACAGTCATAAAACCCAGCTATAGACCCACTGGGCTGAATAGAGACAGCCATAAAACCCAGCTATAGAGACAGTCATAACACCCAGCTATAGACCCACTGGGTGACTAGAGACAGTCATAAAACCCAGCTATAGACCCACTGGGTGAATAGAGACAGCCATAAATCCCAGCTATAGAGACAGTCATAACACCCAGCTATAGAGACAGTCATAAAACCCAGCTATAGAGACAGTCATAAAACCCAGCTATAGACCCACTGGGTGAATAGAGACAGTCATAAAACCCAGCTATAGAGACAGTCATAAAACCCAGCTATAGAGACAGTCATAAAACCCAGCTATAGACCCACTGGGTGACTAGAGACAGTCATAAACCCAGCTATAGAGACACCAACTGGGGAGAATAGAGACAGTCATAAAACCCAGCTATAGACCCACTGGGGAGACTAGAGACAGTCATAAAACCCAGCTATAGAGACAGCCATAAAACCCAGCTATAGAGACAGTCATAAAACCCAGCTATAGACCCACTGGGTGACTAGAGACAGTCATAAAACCCAGCTATAGACCCACTGGGTGACTAGAGACAGTCATAAAACCCAGCTATAGACCAACCCTGGGGAGAATAGAGACAGTCATAAAACCCAGCTATAAAACCCACAGCTATAGAGACAGCCATAAAACCCAGCTATAGACCCACTGGGAGACTAGAGACAGTCATAAAACCCAGCTATAGACCCACTGGGTGACTAGAGACAGTCATAAAACCCAGCTATAGACCAACTGGGGAGAATAGAGACAGTCATAAAACCCAGCTATAGACCAACTGGGGAGAATAGAGACAGTCATAAAACCCAGCTATAGACCAACTGGGGAGAATAGAGACAGTCATAAAACCCAGCTATAGAGACAGTCATAAAACCCAGCTATAGACCCACTGGGTGAATAGAGACAGTCATAAAACCCAGCTATAGAGACAGTCATAAAACCCAGCTATAGACCCACTGGGCTATAGGAGACAGTCATAAAACCCAGCTATACCCACTGGGTGAATAGAGACAGTCATAAAACCCAGCTATAGAGACAGTCATAAAACCCAGCTATAGACCCACTGGGTGACTAGAGACAGCCATAAAACCCAGCTATAGACCCACTGGGTGAATAGAGACAGTCATAAAACCCAGCTATAGAGACAGCCATAAAACCCAGCTATAGAGACAGTCATAAAACCCAGCTATAGAGACAGCTATAAAACCCAGCTATAGACCCACTGGGTGAATAGAGACAGTCATAAAACCCAGCTATAGAGACAGTCATAAAACCCAGCTATAGAGACAGTCATAAAACCCAGCTATAGACCCACTGGGTGACTAGAGACAGCCATAAAACCCAGCTATAGACCCACTGGGTGAATAGAGACAGTCATAAAACCCAGCTATAGAGACAGCCATAAAACCCAGCTATAGAGACAGTCATAAAACCCAGCTATAGACCCACTGGGTGAATAGAGACAGTCATAAAACCCAGCTATAGAGACAGTCATAAAACCCAGCTATAGAGACAGCTATAAAACCCACTGGGTGAATAGAGACAGTCATAAAACCCAGCTATAGAGACAGCCATAAAACCCAGCTATAGACCCACTGGGGAGACTTCCAAGCCCATCTCCATACCTTGATCTTAAAGTCCAGTTGAGAGTTGATGGTGTACATCATCTCTGTTCTCTCCATGGTACGGGCCCCTTCGTTACACTGACGTACCACCTAAAACACACAGGTATTAGCACTCACAGACACGTGCAGATACACACAGGCTCACGTACAAAGACCATGGGGGAAACACAGGCTCCTTCCTTGATGTTGAGATGGGCCTTTGACCTTTGACTTGGCATCAATTTGGGTTTGACACCAGTTGACCTCTCACCTTGCTGACTGATTGAAGGGCTTTCTTACAGGCCTCATACTGAGGTGAGCCTTTAGAAGCCTTCTGACAAATGACCTGAAAAACAGAGAGAGAGGTCAGGGGTCAGAGCAGATCACACACACGCACACAGTGGCTGTGTACACAGTAGAGTATGTTGTCAAAAAGGCTGTGTACACAGTAGAGTATGATGTCATAAAGGCTGTGTACACAGTAGAGTATGAAGTCATAAAGTAGAGTGTGTGTGAGATCAGCTAGTTAACCACTTTGTTATTCCTGGGAGAGGCTTCCAGAACACATCTCTCACTAACGCTGCTTTCATGAACACACACACACATGCACACGAACACACACAGCGGTTGGAATCATTAAGTGTAACCAAAACTTTCCCAGGGCTCAAAAGCCTCCTACTCCATGGCCTATAGTCCTGCCTTAAACCTCAAGGGAACAACTACAACAGGGAAGGAGAGAGATAGAACAGTAAGTGAAAACATTAGTCAAATAATTGGTAAAAACGAGGGACCAATGAATGACAGAATGAACAAGCATTTCTAGGTCAATGGAGTTAGGAGCTGAGCTCTTTGAGCCAGTTAAGACAAAGGCTACAACAGACAAAGGCTACATTAGACTAAGGCTACATTAGACTAAGGCTACATTAGACTAAGGCTACATTAGACTAAGGCTACGGTAGGTGAAGGCTACATTAGACTAAGGCTACATTAGACTAAGGCTACATTAGAGAAAGGCTACATTAGAGAAAGGCTACATTAGAGAAAGGCTACATTAGAGAAAGGCTACATTAGAGAAATGCTACATTAGACTAAGGCTACATTAGACTAAGGCTACATTAGACTAAGGCTACATTAGACTAAGGCTACGGTAGGTGAAGGCTACTGTAGGTGAAGGCTACTGTAGGTGAAGGCTACTGTAGGTGAAGGCTACTGTAGGTGAAGGCTACTGTAGGTGAGGGCTACATTAGACTAAGGCTACGGTAGGTGAAGGCTACATTAGACTAAGGCTACGGTAGGTGAAGGCTACTGTAGGTGAAGGCTACTGTAGGTGAAGGCTACTGTAGGTGAAGGCTACGGTAGGTGAAGGCTACGGTAGGTGAAGGCTACGGTAGGTGAAGGCTACGGTAGGTGAGGCCTACATTAGACAAAGGCTAATGTAGGTGAAGGCTACATTAGACAAAGGCTAATGTAGGTGAAGGCTACATTAGACGAAGGCTACTGTAGGTGAAGGCTACATTAGACGAAGGCTACGGTAGGTGAAGGCTACGGTAAGTGAAGGCTACGGTAAGTGAAGGCTACGGTAGGTGAAGGCTACGGTAGATGAAGGCTACGGTAAGTGAAGGCTACTGTAGGTGAAGGCTACTGTAGGGGAAGGCTACATTAGACAGAGGCTACGGTAGGTGAAGGCTACGGTAGATGAAGGCTACGGTAGATGAAGGCTACGGTAGATGAAGGCTACATTAGGTAGGTGAAGGCTACGGTAGGTGAAGGCTACGGTAGGTGAAGGCTACGGTAGGTGAAGGCTACGGTAGTGTGGGTGAAAGTGATTTCACTGGGGGAACTGAAGGAACTGAATCTTTCGCGTTACGTAACAGAAAGTAGTTTAGAGAGTGAGACCGGCATAGACGTTCCTTTCTGCATGGTTATATAGGTGTATGTAACAAAAACCCCCAGGAACCGGGATTCGTCGAACCAGGTAGGTGATGTTGATCCACTCCTCATGTCCAGTGTTTGTGATCATGCCGTTGCTGCAGATTGTAAGGTGGTTCATTCAAGCTGCCAACAGCCCTTTTACAACTCATCCTAAACGGCCCTTTACTAGGTTAGGACAACAACAATGTTCAGATACGCTGTGGCGTTCAAACGTTGACCAATTGGCATCAAGGTACCTACAGTAACGCGAGCCAGGAAAACATTCCCCACACCAGTACACCACCAGCCTTGTACCGTTGACACCAGGCAGGACCGGTCCATGGAATCATGCTGCTTACACCAAATCCTGACTCGGGATTCGTCAGACCAGACAATGTTTTAACACTCCTCAACTGTCCGGTGATGGTGATGGCCACTGGAGCTTCTTCTTCTTGTTTTTATCTGATAGGAACACAGTGATGGTGATGGCCACTGGAGCCTCTTCTTCTTGTTTTTATCTGATAGGAAGATGGTGATGGTGATGGCCACTGGAGCCTCTTCTTCTTGTTTTTATCTGGTAGGAACACAGTGATGTGGTGATGGTGATGGCCACTGGAGCCTCTTCTTCTTGTTTTTATCTGATAGGAACACAGTGATGGTGATGGCCACTGGAGCCTCTTCTTCTTGTTTTTATCTGATAGGAACACAGTGATGGTGATGGTCACTGGAGCCTCTTCTTCTTGTTTTTATCTGATAGGAACACAGTGATGGTGATGGCCACTGGAGCATCTTCTTCTTGTTTTTATCTGATAGGAACACAGTGATGGTGATGGCCACTGGAGCATCTTCTTCTTGTTTTTATCTGATAGGAACACAGTGATGGTGATGGCCACTGGAGCATCTTCTTCTTGTTTTTATCTGATAGGAACACAGTGATGGTGATGGCCACTGGAGCCTCTTCTTCTTGTTTTTATCTGATAGGAACCCGGTGTGGTCGTCTGCTGCAATAGCCCATCCGTGACCAGGACCGACGACTTGTGTGTTCTGAGATGCCGTTCTGCACACCACTGTTGTACTGTGTAGGTATTTGTGGCCCACCAGTTATCTTGCACGATTCTTTCCATTCTCCTTTCACCTCTCTCATCAACGAGTTGGTTTCTACCCAAAGGACTGCCGCTGACTGGATGTTTGTTGTTTGTCCCACCGTTCTCTGTAAACTGAGACACTGTCGTGCGTGAAAAGCCCAGGAGGCCGGCTGTTTCTGAGATACTGGATCTGACGACGATACCACGCTTAAAGTCGCTAAAGTCACTCGCTTTGTCCATTCTAACGTTCAATCAAACAGTAACTGAATGTCTTGATGCCTGTCTGCCTGCTTTATATAGGAAGCCACGACCACGTGACTCACTGTCTGTAGGAGCGAACCATTTTGGTGACAGGGTGGTGTACCTAATATACTGGCCGGGGAGGGTATATGAGAGTGTTAGACGTGTGTCCAGTATGTGAGTGTTGTGTGTTGGCTCACATCCATCAGCAGAGGCAGGCGGGTGACTCTCTGCATTGGCAGGATTAGGAAGGAGATCATTGGGAGGTTCCTGCAGTCTGGGTGGCCCTCAATACGAGTCAACACCTCCTTAAACACTGAACTCTTACTACTGCTGGGACAGAGAGAGAGAGGGCAGTCATCAGTCACAGTTCAAACGTGTGTGTGTGTGTGTGTGTGTGTGTTGTACTCACACTAGCCTCTGTAGGGTCCTCTGCTGGTAAACCTCATTGGAGCAGTAGGTGATGTAGGGGTCAAAGTTGGACTGGGCGTGTCTGAACACGATGTCACTGATGTCATCTATAACAACGTTCTGCTGGTGCAGGTCCTCTAGCTCTTTAAAGAACCTAACGAGAGACGGAGACAGAGAGACACAGACGGAGAGAGAGAGAGAGAGACAGAGAGAGAGACAGACAGAGAGACACAGAGACAAGACAGACAGAGAGACAGAGACACAGAGACAGACAGAGAGACAGAGACAGACAGAGAGACAGAGGCACAGACAGAGAGACAGACAGAGAGACACAGAGACAAGACAGACAGAGAGACAGAGGCACAGACAGAGACACAGAGACAAGACAGACAGAGAGACAAGACATACAAGACAGACGGTGAAAAAGTGATGGATAAGTAAGTTTTGATCATCGGAGGTCTGCATGTACACATGATTTAGAACTCAGTGGGAAAACAACAAACCCACTCTAGAGCATTTAACATCCGATCAGTTCTCCTTCCACACGTCTCAGGAAGGACATGTCAGAGATGCCATAACAATGGACTGAATCAGCACGATCTGCCTATTTAAGTCATCTTACCCACACGCGCACACACACACGCGCACACACACACAAACACAGGAAGTGCATCTGACACCTCTGTCCCGGCTTCACCATGACATCACTGGAGAGAACCCTCCTGGACCCCCTAAAATAGCCTGGGGGAACCATCAGCAGGTAACACACAGGGCTTCCTCTTCCTGTCGGCATAGGGCAGACGGCCGCTTTAACGACAAAATCTGGTCCCCACCGTGACATACAGGAAACTGTCACACAACCACAGGAAGTTGACCTTAATCAGTTAGGGCTTATTTCAACTCATCTGCAGAGCCACCTCATAGTGACCTTCCCCATTTCACAAGAGATGGGCATTTATTATGCCAAGGCAGCAGCTACTCTTCCTGGGGTCAAATTAAGGCAGTTTATACCAATTTAAAAAACATGACAAAACATTCACAACACACGGTGTGTCCTCAGCCCCCTACTCCACTACCACATATATACAGTACAAAATCCATGTGTACATGTGTGTATAGTGTGTATGTTATCGTGTGTGTGTGTTTGTGTATGCATGTGTCTATGTATGTCTCTTCACAGTCCCTGCTGTTCCATAAGGTGCATATTTATCTGTTTTTAAATCTGATTCCACTGCTTGCATCAGTTGGGGCGGCAGCGTAGCCTAGTGGTTAGAGCGTTGGACTAGTAACCGGAAGGTTGCGAGTTCAAACCCCCGAGCTGACAAGGTACAAATTTGTCGTTCTGCCCCTGAACAGGCAGTTAACCCACTGTTCCCAGGCCGTCATTGAAAATAAGAATGTGTTCTTAACTGACTTGCCTGGTTAAATAAAGGTAAAATTAAAAAAAAAAAAAAAAAAACTTGTTGTGGAATAGAGTTCAATGTAGTCATGGCTCTATGTTGTACTGTGCGCATCCCATAGTCTGTTCTGGAGTGGGATATGCATGGGTGTCTGAGCTGTGTGCCAGTAGTTTAGACAGACAGCTCGGTGCATTCAACATGTCAATATAAATAAAAGTAGTGATGAAGTCAATTCCTCCTCCACTTTGAGAAATTGACGTGCATATTATTAATATTAGCTCTCTGTGTACATCCAAGGGCCAGCCGTGCTGTCCTCTTTTAAGCCAAGTCCCTTCTTGTGACACCTGACCACACGACTGAACGGTTGTCCAAACTAGGGCCTGTAGGACCTGCCTTGTTGATAGTGCTGGTACTATCAACATCCTTCTCCCCATCTTAGCTACTATGTATCAATGTTTTGATCATGACAGTTTACAATCCAGGGTAACTCCAAGCAGTTTAGTCTCCTCCACGAGCTCAATTTCCACATTATTTATTACAATATTTAGTTGAGGTTTAGGGTTTAGTGAATGATTTGTTCCAAATACAATGCTTTTAGTTTGAAATATTTAACTAACTTATTCCTTTCCACTCTGAAACTCACTGGAACTCTTAAGTGTTGCAGTCATTTCAGTCGTTGTAGTAGCTGACATGGATAGTGTGTATAGAGTCATCCGCATACATAGACACACTGGCTTTACTCATATAATTAGTAAGGTTTGAAAAATGTAAGGGGCCTAAACAGCTGCCCTGAGGAATCCCTGATTCTACCTGGATTATGTTGGAGAGGCTTCCATTAAAGAACACCCTCTGTGTTCTGTTAGACAGGTAACTCTCTATCCACAATATAGCAGGGGGTGTAAAGCCATAGCACATATGTTTCTCCAGAATCAGACTATGATCTCTCAGCCAATCATCAGTTCTTTGTAAAAGTGCTGTGCTTGTTTAATGTCCTTCTCTAAAAGTGCGCTGAAAGTTTGTTGTCAATTTGTTTACTGTAAAATAGCATTGTATCTGTATCTGGTTTCCAAAAGTTTGCTAAGGGTTGGTAAGAGGCTGATTGGTCAGCTATTTGAGCCAGTAAACGGGGCTTTACTATTCTTGGGTAGCGGAATGACTTTAGCTTCCCTCCAGGGCTGAGGGCACACACTTTCTAGTAGGCTTAAATTTAAAATATGGCAAACAGGAGTGGCAATATCGTCCACTATTATCCTCAGTCATTTTCCATCCAAGTTGTCAGACCACGGTGGCTTGTCATTGTTGATAGACAACAATACATTTGTTCACCTCTTCCACACTCACTTTAAAGAATTCTAAATTAAAATGTTTGTCTCTTTCATCATTTGGTCAGATATACTTGGATGTGTAGTTTGTTTGTTGCTGGCATGTTATAGTGAAAATATACCTCTCCTTTGATATCACATACATTATCAAACATTTCACACATATCATCCAGATACTGACTGTTAGCACTTAGTGGTCAATAGCAGCTTCCCACCAGAATGGGCTTTAGGTGAGGAAGATGAACCTAGAGACATATTACTTCATCAGTATTTAACATGAGATCGTCTCTAATCTTTACAGGAATGTGGCTCTGAATATAAAAAGCAACGCCTCCACCACTGGCAGTTCTGTATTTTCTGTAGCTGTAGATGTTATAACCACTGTATCGTCAAATATATTATCTAAGTGAGTTTCAGAAACGGTCAGAATATGAATGTCATCTTTTACTAGCAAGTTATTGACTTCATGAACCTTGTTTCTTAAACTACATATGTTAAAGTAGGCTAATTGAGTACTTTTCTTCTGGGATGCTTACTTCGTTTTATTGCTTTACTGGGAAGCTTAGAGAAGTATATATACCCATGTTATTTATGTTAGTGCAGGGTGAGCTGCACACAGTGGACTTCCTACTAGGGCACATCGCCTCAGTGCTAAAGTATAACTCTGGTTCATAGACACATGATTACTGCATACAATAGCTGTAGGATCAGCAGAGGCATTCTGGGCAGTAAGAGGACAGACATTAGATGACTTACATTGTGTCCACCAACACCCCAGGGTAATGTACATTTGCTGAAGCATTGTGACGACTCAGTGACAGAATGGTAGGGATTAACTGAGCTGGACTTGGGTCATTGATAAGTCATTGTCTCAACGCAGCCTTATAACGCTGTGAAAGGATCCAGGAACCCACATTTTTGGGTGGATCCCATCCTCCTTATTAAAACGTGTTTTGTCTCCAAAAGGTATCGATATTGTCAACAGAAGTTACACCCATTGAGCTGCAATAATCACATCGCCAGTTGTGAAGAGAAAGAATCCTGCTAAAGTGTTCAATGCCGTGATTCAGAGAAGGGCACAGGGCCAGATATGATTGGTCTTTTGTTAGTGTCTAGCAGGGAGTCAATCAGCTCTTTAAAATCCAGTTTCACCTGTTCAGAGCTGCCCTTCTTTATGTCATTAAAACCACATGGATTATGATAGAATTGATTTCCATGTCCTGACGTAGTACATTTCAGAGCAGCATAGTCATGTCATTTACTCCAGCTCCGGGATAAGACATTGTTTTTGTACCAGGAACGGTCACATTTCTTACCATGGAGCTGCCCAAAAATCACAGCTGACGACAAGGATGACGTAATCCACCCACTACCACGCTTCACAGGATTCGGAGAACCCTTTATGGACAGGCGAGAGGCAGGATAACTTCTGCTCCGGGAGCCACGAGCACATCTCTAACAGACGGAGAAGCCTTCATGGACAGGCGAGAGGCAGGATAACTTGTGCCTGTGGCTCCCGGTGCCTGGGGCAGGCCTCTAACAGACGGAGAAGCCTTCATGGACAGGCGAGAGGCAGGATAACTTGTGCCTGTGGCTCCCGGTGCCTGGGGCAGGCCTCTAACAGACGGAGAAGCCTTCATGGACAGGCGAGAGGCAGGATAACTTGTGCTCGTGGCTCCCGTAGCCTGGGGCAGGCTTCTAACAGACGGAGAAGCCTTTATGGACAGGCGAGAGGCAGGATAACTTGTGCTCGTGGCTCCCGGAGCCTGGTGCAGGCCTCTAACAGATGGAGAAGCCTTTATGGACAGGCGAGAGGCAGGATAACTTGTGCTCGTGGCTCCCGGTGCCTGGTGCAGGCCTCTAACAGATGGAGGAGCCTCTAACAGATGGAGGAGCCCCGCTCGATCCAGAACAGAAGGTTGCCGACGTAGACTTTGAAATCGTAGTAGAAGGCACTGCGGCTGCAGACACAGGCATCCCCAGAGACAAAGGTGTAGGAAGATCAGGCTCCAGGACGCCAACCTATTTCTTGTAGACTGCTTTGCTGGAGGCCTCTGTCTTCAGCTTCCACAACTCGTGACATGCCACCAGCGTTGATTGCCTTGCTCCTCTTGCTGTGCTCTTTCGACTCCGCTATCAGATGGGGGAGCTCCGTGCAACACCGGACAGTCGGATAACGACAAACGACAAGGTGGAGATGCATCCAACAAGCGTGAACGCCGTCCAGCCACCGGTGTAGAAAAGGTAAACATGCCACTGAGTTTTCCCCAGTTTCTTACGTAGGCTGGCGACCTGCGTGATCAAGGAAGCCCACTCTCTCTTTGGGCCTTTGGGTTACCAGGTGCTGGCGACCTGTGTGATCAAGGAAGCCCACTCTCTCTTTGGGCCTTTGGGTTACCAGGTGCTGGCGACCTAAGTGATCAAGGAAGCCATTTCAAGCCACTATAATCCTCAGCAAGTAAACAATCGCCGCATTGGAACTCTGAGTCGTCCAGTTTGTCCAGAAACAAAGTGTAGTAGATACAGCCCCTACAGCCATGGGACCAGGTAGGACATACAGCCCCTACAGCCATGGGACCAGGTAGTAGATACAGCCCCTACAGCCATGGGACCAGGTAGGAGATACAGCCCCTACAGCCATGGGACCAGGTAGGAGATACAGCCCCTACAGCCATGGGACCAGGTAGGAGATACATCCCCTATAGCCATGGGACCAGGTAGGAGATACAGCCCCTATAGCCATGGGACCAGGTAGGAGATACAGCCCCTACAGCCATGGGACCGGGTAGGAGATACAGCCCCTATAGCCATGGGACCGGGTAGGAGATACAGCCCCTACAGCCATGGGACCGGGTAGGAGATACAGCCCCTACAGCCATGGGACCGGGTTGGAGATACAGCCCCTACAGCCATGGGACCGGGTTGGAGATACAGCCCCTACAGCCATGGGACCGGGTTGGAGATACAGCCCCTACAGCCATGGGACCGGGTTGGAGATACAGCCCCTACAGCCATGGGACCGGGTAGGAGAACAGCCCCTACAGCCATGGGACCAGGTAGGAGATACAGCCCCTACAGCCATGGGACCAGGTAGGAGATACAGCCCCTACAGCCATGGGACCAGGTAGGAGAACAGCCCATACAGCCATGGGACCAGGTAGGAGAACAGCCCCTACAGCCATGGGACCAGGTAGGAGAACAGCCCCTACAGCCATGGGACCAGGTAGGAGATACAGCCCCTACAGCCATGGGAGCAGTAATGTACTTCTCCAGACAGAGAGGGCTCCATTACAAAAGTCATCTGGTAACAACTTTGTTAGCTTGATGGCTAGCAGCTTAGTGACACGTGGCTGTGGGGTGAAGTTGCACGTGGCTGTGGGGTGAAGTTGCACGTGGCTGTGGGGTGAAGTTGCACGTGGCTGTGGGGTGAAGTTGCACGTGGCTGTGGGGTGAAGTTGCACGTGGCTGTGGGGTGAAGTTGCACTTGGCTGTGGGGTGAAGTTGCACTTGGCTGTGGGGTGAAGTTGCACGTGGCTAAGGTTTCCATAGGAATGAGGTGGGGAGGACTATGAAGCAGTACAGGCCTGAACAGAGAGAGGTTAGCATGAATAACAGACTGACACACCGCTGCCAGTATGAGCTCACCCAGGGGACCATGAACACACTGTTACAGAGGAACAGAGGGCTGTGTGTGTTTACGAGAGAGGGGGAGTTTAGAGAGAGAGAGAGGGAGAGTCATGTAGAGAGAGAGAGAATGGGGGTCATGTAGAGACAGGGGGGTCATGTAGAGAGAGAGAGGGGGGTCATGAGAGAGAGAGAAGGGGGGGGTCATGTAGAGAGAGAGAGAGAGAAGGGGGGTCATGTAGAGAGAGAGAAGGGGGGGGTCATGTAGAGAGAGAGAGAAGGGGGTCATGTAGAGAGAGAGAGAGAGAGAGTGGGGAGAGTCACGTAGAGAGAGAGTGGGGGAGAGAGAGAGAGAAGGGGGAGGTCATGAGAGAGAGAGAGTCACGAGAGAGAGGGGGTCATAGAGAGAGTGGGAGAGTCATGTAGAGAGCGGGAGAGAGTCACAGAGAGGAGAGTCACGTAGAGAGAGAGTGGGGGAGAGTCACGTAGAGAGAGCGGGGAGAGCGGGGGAGAGTCACGAGAGAGAGGGGGAGAGCGGGGGGGGAGAGTCACGTAGAGAGAGAGCAGGGGGGGAGGGGAGAGAGTCGGGGGAGACGAGAGAGAGAGAGCGGGGAGAGAGTCACGTAGAGAGAGCGGGGAGAGAGTCACGTAGAGAGAGAGTGGGGGAGAGTCACGTAGAGAGAGAGCGGGGAGAGTCACGTGAGAGAGAGAGCGGGGGAGAGTCACGAGAGAGAGAGCGGGGGAGAGCGGGGGAGAGTCACGTAGAGAGAGAGGCGGGGGAGAGTCACGTAGAGAGAGAGCGGGGGAGAGTCACGTAGAGAGAGGCGGAGGGGGGAGAGTCACGTAGAGAGAGAGCGGGGGAGAGTCACGTAGAGAGAGAGCGGGGGGAGAGTCACGTGAGAGAGAGAGAGAGCGTAGAGAGAGAGGGGGAGAGTCACGTAGAGAGAGAGAGCGGGGGGGAGAGTCACGTAGAGAGAGAGAGCGGGGGAGAGTCACGTAGAGAGAGAGAGGGGGGAGAGTCAGAGAGAGAGACGTAGAGAGAGAGCGGGGGGAGTCACGCAGAGAGAGGAGGGGGAGAGTAGAGAGAGAGAGAGAGCGGGAGGAGCCATGCAGAGAGCGGGAGGAGTCATGCAGAGAGCGGGAGGAGCCATGCAGAGAGCGGGAGGAGCCATGCAGAGAGCGGGAGGAGCCATGCAGAGAGCGGGAGGAGCCATGCAGAGAGGGAGGAGCCATGCAGAGAGCGGGAGGAGCCATGCAGAGAGAGGGAGGAGCCATGCAGAGAGAGGGGGAGGAGCCATGCAGAGAGGCGTCCACTGGGAGGTAGGTGGGGGCGGTGCATCTTGTAGAAAACACAAACTCACCTCTTTTACAAGAGCACTGCTCTGTGAAGTATGAATGAACTGACTCCTGCTGAGTCCTGTATCACTGTAAATACTGCACGACCAATGCAGATGTCAGATTGACCAAGCGCCCAGATGCACAATGCACTTCTCCCCACAGAATGAGCTCTTTCTCCTGACAATATGTGCACGTTCACTGTTTCATCACTTCATTGTGTGAATTGTTTTGCGTTTGATTGTTAGTGTCTATCAATTCCCCATTACACACCTCACAAGTAGTACCAATTAATTCCTATCATTCTACAATGTTTGTTACTTTGGTTACGATCATTTCTCTTAATGCCTTTCATATTAGTATTCCAGTATTTAGTCTTCATTTTCAGAATGGGCATATTATTTGGAATGGGCCTGATTTAAGCATAGAAGTAGTCCTATTGGCTACTTGGCCTGATTTACGCATAGAAGTAGTCCTATTGGCTACCTGGCCTGATTTACACATAGAAGTAGTCCTATTAGCTACCTGGCCTGATTTACCTATAGAAGTAGTCCTATTGGCTACCTGGCCTGATTTACCTGGCCTGCATAGAAAGTAGTGGCCTATTTTGGCTACCTGGCCTGATTTACACATAGAAGTAGTCCTATTGGCTACCTGGCCTGATTTACACATAGAAGTAGGCCTATTGGCTGCCTGGCCTGATTTACACATAGAAGTAGTCCTATTGACTACCTGGCCTGATTTACGCATAGAAGTAGTCCTATTGGCTACCTGGCCTGATTTACGCATAGAAGTAGTCCTATTGACTACCTGGCCTGATTTACACATAGAAGTAGTCCTATTGACTACCTGGCCTGATTTACACATAGAAGTAGTCCTATTGACTACCTGGCCTGATTTACACATAGAAGTAGTCCTATTGACTACCTGGCCTGTGCACAAATGTAGACATATAAAATGTGGCCATTTGTGGATCTGATAGTATTTCTGATTGGCTTAACTTACCACCAATAATAACCTGTGGAGCTTCTCAACGTAATATTTTCTTCACCTCAAACAGCGAGCAAACAAAGTCTGTTTCTACATCCATTGAGAATTACTATAGTTGCTCAAAATCTTTCCAGCTCTCTACCTTTTGATAACCACTCAGCGTGAAATGGAAAAATGTCATGCTCTGATCCAGTGGAAATGTCATAAAATAGGCCTACCTGATTACCTCTTATCAGTGCTCGACTTGGACTGAAATAGATTTCGGTACTCATTTTGGATGCTGGTACTGTTAATATTTAGTTGCAGGAGTTCCACAATACTTTAGAGAGAATATTCTATAAGAGGAACAGGAGCTCAAGCAGTAGAACATTTGAGGTGTCAGTACTCAGCTCCGGTGAGCTCCTGCCCAAGTCAAGCACTGCTTCTTATCCCTTGTGCAAATAGCCTACAGCTGTGTCTGTCCCAAGCTCACTGGGGAGGGAAACGGAGGGCCCAGAATATTTTATACAATGTTGCAAGTTCGCTAATGCAAGCTTCTGGCATGACCCAAGTTCATAGTTGGTACAATGTTTCAAGGTGCTTCAAGCCTGACCAAGTTAATAGTTGATACAATGTTTCAAGGTGCTTCAGGCCTGACCCAAGTTAATAGTTGATACAATGTTTCAAGGTGCTTCTGGCCTGACCCAAGTTAATAGTTGATACAATGTTTCAAGGTGCTTCAGGCCTGACCCAAGTTAATAGTTGATACAATGTTTCAAGGTGCTTCAGGCCTGACCCAAGTTAATAGTTGATACAATGTTTCAAGGTGCTTCAGGCCTGACCCAAGTTAATAGTTGATACAATGTTTCAAGTTTGTTGCAGACAGGCCATGTGTAGCCAATGTGATTTATATGATATTTATTTTTAAATCAGGATATTTTCTACCTGCAATGTTTTTATTTGTTGGCTTTATGTAGGCTATTTTTACATAGTTGCCAATGGCAACAGAAGGGACTTTTTAAGTTATTTTTTATTTAGATTTGGATAGAATTTTGATTAACCGCATGACAATGACGTTATAATAAATGAAATGAAACTGTTTCACAAATATTTGCATTTGAAAACCATAACTGACAAGTAGATCGGTAGAAAAGGTCAAATAAATTGACATTCCACATGAGAAAGTTTGACGAATCATCACGTAGCTTATTACCGGCAACTTCAGGAGAGTAACGGCAGAATCTGTGAAAGCCAGCAAGAGAGGGAAGAGGATGGTCCGGACAGGTTAAGTTTTTCTTTCTTCTGGTAATCTTGATCTCTGGCTCCCTCTTGAGTCATTTGTCTTATTATATTAAACCGTAAGCTTAAAGCATCAGACAAGCTCAAAACATATATAGTTGATTTGATTAATACACATAGTGTGTGTCTACATTTGGAAAAATACATGTTTTAAAAACAAACGACTTTCGGGTTGACCAAGATGTTATTTGTCGGGTACAGTCCTAGTTCTCACACTGACCTCACACACCACAAGAGCATCAACTACAATACCCACAATCCACCTTCCTCTAGCTAAGGCAAGCACACACACACACAGGACCTACTTCTTGCTGGCCTCACACACGTCTGTGATGTTGGAGAAGAGGTGGTGGTGCTCGGTCTTGGTCATGGTGTCACTGAGCTCCGCTGAGTTCTGAAACATCCGGATCAGAACCTCCAGACTGTGGAGGTAGGAGTGTTCTGACGATATCAACTCAAATATGGCCTGATTGAGAGAGAGAGACAGAGAGAGAGAGACAGAGAGAGAGAGACAGAGAGAGAGAGACAGAGAGAGAGACAGAGAGAGAGAGACAGAGACAGAGAGAGACACAGAGAGACAGAGACAGACAGAGACAGAGAGACAGAGAGACAGAGAGACAGAGAGACAGAGAGACAGAGAGACAGAGAGAGAGAGAGACAGACAGAGACAGAGAGAGAGTGAGACGAGAGAGAGACGAGAGAGGAGAGAGAGAGAGACGAGAGAGACAGAGAGAGAGAGAGACAGAGAGAGAGAGAGAGAGAGAGAGACAGAGAGAGAGAGAGAGAGAGAGAGAGAGAGAGAGAGAGACGAGAGAGAGAGACAGAGAGAGAGAGACGAGAGAGAGAGACGAGAGAGAGAGAGAGAGAGAGTGTAAATGAAATGCATTAATGTACCTAACATCTGTGAGCTGTACTAATATCTCTGGCATGTCATTGGTCAGTAACGTGTGTGTGAGGTGCAGGCTAGAGAGATGTCGTAGCAGGGCTGAAAGGCCAGCTGGCAACATTCAAATCAAATCAAATCAAATTTTATTTGTCACATACACATGGTTAGCAGATGTTAATGCGAGTGTAGCGAAATGCTTGTGCTTCTAGTTCCGACAATGCAGTGATAACCAACAAGTAATCTAACTAACAATTCTAAAACTACTGTCTTATACACAGTGTAAGGGGATAAAGAATATGTACATAAGGATATATGAGTGAGTGATGGTACAGAGCAGCATACAGTAGATGGTATCGAGTACAGTATATACATATGAGCTGAGTATGTAGACAAAGTAAACAAAGTGGCATAGTTAAAGTGGCTAGTGATACATGTATTACATAAGGATGCAGTCGATGATGTAGAGTACAGTATATACGTATGCATATGAGATGAATAATGTAGGGTAAGTAACATTATATAAGGTAGCATTGTTTAAAGTGGCTAGTGATATATTTACATCATTTCCCATCAATTCCCATTATTAAAGTGGCTGGAGTTGGGTCAGTGTCAATGACAGTGTGTTGGCAGCAGCCACTCAATGGTGGCTGTTTAACAGTCTGATAGCCTTGAGATAGAAGCTGTTTTTCAGTCTCTCAGTCCCAGCTTTGATGCACCTGTACTGACCTCGCCTTCTGGATGATAGCGGGGTGAACAGGCAGTGGTTCGGGTGGTTGATGTCCTTGATGATCTTTATGGCCTTCCTGTAACATCGGGTGGTGTAGGTGTCCTGGAGGGCAGGTAGTTTGCCCCGGTGATCGTTGTGCAGACCTCACTACCCTCTGGAGAGCCTTACGGTTGAGGCGGAGCAGTTGCCGTACCAGGCGGTGATACAGCCCGCCAGGATGCTCTCGATTGTGCATCTGTAGAAGTTCGTGAGTGCTCCTGGTGACAAGCCAAATTTCTTCAGCCTCCTGAGGTTGAAGAGGCGCTGCTGCGCCTTCTTCACGACGCTGTCAGTGTGAGTGGACCAATTCAGTTTGTCTGTGATGTGTATGCCGAGGAACTTAAAACTTGCTACCCTCTCCACTACTGTTCCATCGATGTGGATAGGGGGGTGTTCCCTCTGCTGTTTCCTGAAGTCCACAATCATCTCCTTAGTTTTGTTGACGTTGAGTGTGAGGTTATTTTCCTGACACCACACTCCGAGGGCCCTCACCTCCTCCCTGTAGGCCGTCTCGTCGTTGTTGGTAATCAAGCCTACCACTGTTGTGTCGTCCGCAAACTTGATGATTGAGTTGGAGGCGTGCGTGGCCACGCAGTCGTGGGTGAACAGGGAGTACAGGAGAGGGCTCAGAACGCACCCTTGTGGGGCCCCGTGTTGAGGATCAGCGGGGAGGAGATGTTGTTGCCTACCCTCACCACCTGGGGCGGCCCGTCAGGAAGTCCAGTACCCAGTTGCACAGGGCGGGGTTGAGACCCAGGGTCTCGAGCTTGATGACGAGCTTGGAGGGTACTATGGTGTTGAATGCCGAGCTGTAGTCGATGAACAGCATTCTCACATAGGTATTCCTCTTGTCCAGGTGGGTTAGGGCAGTGTGGTTGAGATTGCATCGTCTGTGGACCTATTTGGGCGGTAAGCAAATTGGAGTGGGTCTAGGGTGTCAGGTAGGGTGGAGGTGATATGGTCCTTGACTAGTCTCTCAAAGCACTTCATGATGACGGAAGTGAGTGCTACGGGGGCGGTAGTCGTTTAGCTCAGTTACCTTAGCTTTCTTGGGAACAGGAACAATGGTGGCCCTCTTGAAGCATGTGGGAACAGCAGACTGGTATAGGGATTGATTGAATATGTCCGTAAACACACCGGCCAGCTGGTCTGCGCATGCTCTGAGGGCGCGGCTGGGGATGCCGTCTGGGCCTGCAGCCTTGCGAGGGTTAACACGTTTAAATGTCTTACTCACCTCGGCTGCAGTGAAGGAGAGACCGCATGTTTCGTTGCAGGCCGTGTCAGTGGCACTGTATTGTCCTCAAGCGGGCAAAAAGTTATTTAGTCTGCCTGGGAGCAAGACATCCTGGTCCGTGACTGGGCTGGGTTTCTTCCTGTAGTCCGTGATTGACTGTAGACCCTGCCACATGCCTCTTGTGTCTGAGCCATTGAATTGAGATTCCACTTTGTCTCTGTACTGACGCTTAGCTTGTTTAATAGCCTTGCGGAGGGAATAGCTGCATTGTTTATATTCGGACATGTTACCAGACACCTTGCCTGATTAAAAGCAGTGGTTCGCGCTTTCAGTTTCACGCGAATGCTGCCATCAATCCACGGTTTCTGGTTTGGGAATGTTTTTATCGTTGCTATGGGAACGACATCTTCGACGCACGTTCTAATGAACTCGCACACCGAATCAGCGTATTCGGAAACATGTCCCAGTCCACGTGATGGAAGCGGTCTTGGAGTGTGGAGTCAGCTTGGTCTGACCAGCGTTGGACAGACCTCAGCGTGGGAGCCTCTTGTTTAAGTTTCTGCCTGTAGGCAGGATCAACAAAATGGAGTCGTGGTCAGCTTTTAGGGGGGCCAGGGCCTTATATGCGTCGCGGAAGTTAGAGTAACAATGATCCAGGTTTTACCACCCCTGGTTGCGCAATCGATATGCTGATAAAATTTAGGGAGTCTTGTTTTCAGATTAGCTTTGTTAAAATCCCCAGCTACAATGAATGCAGCCTCCGGATAAATGGTTTCCAGTTTGCAAAGAGTTAAATAAAGTTCGTTCAGAGCCATCGATGTCTCTGCTTGGGGGGGGATATATACGGCTGTGATTATAATCGAAGAGAATTCTCTTGGAAGATAATGCGGTCTACATTTGATTGTGAGGAATTCTAAATCAGGTGAACAGAAGGATTTGAGTTCCTGTATGTTTCCTTCATCACACCATGTCTTGTTAGTCATGAGGCATACGCCCCCGCACCTCTTCTTACCAGAAAGATGTTTGTTTCTGTCGGCGCGATGCGTGGAGAAACCCGTTGGCTGCACCGCATCGGATAGCGTCTTCCCAGTAAGCCATGTTTCCGTGAAGCAGAGAACATTGCAGTCTCTGATGTCCCTCTGGAATGCTACCCTTGCTCGGATTTCATCAACCTTGTTGTCAAGAGACTGGACATTGGCAAGAAGAATGCTGGGGAGTGGTGCGCGATGTGCCCTTGTCCGGAGTCTGACCAGAAGACCGCTACGTTTCCCTCTTTTTCGGAGTCGTTTTCTTGGGTCGCTGCATGCGATCCATTCCGTTGTCCTGTTTGTAAGGCAGAACACAGGATCCGCGTCGCAGAAAACATATTCTTGGTCATACTGATGGTGAGTTGACGCTGATCTTATATTCAGTAGTTCTTCTCGACTGTATGTAATGAAACCTAAGATGACCTGGGGTACTAATGTAAGAAATAACACGTAAAAAAACAAAAAACTGCATAGTTTCCTAGGAACGCGAAGCGAGGCGGCCATCTCTGTCGGCGCCGGAAGTTAGCTACATTCAAGACAGAACTCAAATAAAACATCACATTTAAAAAAACATATGTTGATAAGGGAAACACTGGTATGTTATACCTCTGTTCATTTAATCAAAACCATATGTTGGTAAGGTTAACACTGGTATGTTATACCTCTGTACATTTCATCAAAACAGTACTTGTGTTACATCTCTGTCCTCTATAGACATTTATTTGCTATGAATTCATCTGTCCCTGACATATAAACTGGTTTATTTGTCTACGGTCCATATTTTCTAGCCCTCCCCTTTAAGGAGGGTTTATTACTGCTACAGAGAGGTTACAGGAAGGGGAGGTCAGGCACCGTATATTACATTTCCCAGGGTGCTACAGGAAGGGGAGGTCAGGCACCGTATATTACATTTCCCAGGGTGCTACAGGAAGGGGAGGTCAGGCACCGTATATTACATTTCCCAGGGTGCTACAGGACGAGGAGGTCAGACACCGTATATTACATTTCCCAGGGTGCTACAGGAAGGGGAGGTCAGGCACCGTATATTACATTTCCCAGGGTGCTACAGGAAGGGGAGGTCAGGCACCGTATATTACATTTCCCAGGGTGCTACAGGAAGGGGAGGTCAGACACCGTATATTACATTTTGCTACCAGGGAGGTCAGACACCGTATATTACATTTCCCAGGGTGCTACAGGAAGGGGAGGTCAGGCACCGTATATTACATTTCCCAGGGTGCTACAGGAAGGGGAGGTCAGGCACCGTATATTACATTTCCCAGGGTGCCCAGGAGGTCAGGCACCGTATATTGCATTTCAGGGTGCTACAGGGAGGTCAGACACCGTATATTACATTTCCCAGGGTGCTACAGGAAGGGGAGGTCAGGCACCGTATATTACATTTCCCAGGGTGCTACAGGAAGGGGAGGTCAGACACCGTATATTACATTTCCCAGGGTGCTACAGGAAGGGGAGGTCAGGCACCGTATATTACATTTCCCAGGGTGCTACAGGAAGGGGAGGTCAGACACCGTATATTACATTTCCCAGGGTGCTACAGGAAGTTACTTTTCTGTGTGTACAGATTTCTAACATTTCCCAGGGTCTGGAAGGGGAGGTCAGACACCGTATATTACATTTCCCAGGGTGCTACAGGACGAGGAGGTCAGACACCGTATATTACATTTCCCAGGGTGCTACAGGAAGGGAGGTCAGGCACCGTATATTACATTTCCAGGGTGCTACAGGAAGGGGAGGTCAGGCACCGTATATTACATTTCCCAGGGTGCTACAGGAAGGGGAGGTCACACCGTATACTTACATTTCCCAGGGTGCTACTGAAGGGAGGTCACACACACACGTATATTACATTTCCCAGGGTGCTACAGGAAGGGGAGGTCAGACACCATATTACATTTCCCAGGGTGCTACAGGAAGGGAGGTCAGACACCGTATATTACATTTCCCAGGGTGCTACAGGAAGGGGAGGTCAGACACCGTATATTACATTTCCCAGGGTGCTACAGGAAGGGGAGGTCAGGCGTATATTACATTTCCCAGGGTGCTACAGGAACGTATATTACACAGGGTGCTACAGGAAGGGGAGGTCAGGCACCGTATATTACATTTCCCAGGGTGCTACAGGAAGGGGAGGTCAGGCACCGTATATTACATTTCCCAGGGTGCTACAGGAAGGGATAATATTACATTTCCCAGGGGTGCTACAGGAAGTTAGGTACACATTTCACTCTCTGGAGGCACACACACTGAGGAGGAACTGTCCATGTTGGAAGGGAAAGGGTTACTCACACACACACACTAACTGTACTCCCGTCTCCTGCCTGGTCACACACACACACACACACACTGAATAAGGCTGTTACACACACACACACACTGAATAAGGCTGTTACACACACACACACACTGAATAAGGCTGTTACACACACACACACTGAATAAGGCTGTTACACACACACACACACACTGAATAAGGCTGTTACACACACACACACACTGAATAAGGCTGTTACACACACACACACACACTGAATAAGTCTGTTACACACACACACACACACTGAATAAGTCTGTTACACACACACACACACACTGAATAAGTCTGTTACACACACACACACACACTGAATAAGTCTGTTACACACACACACACTGAATAAGTCTGTTACACACACACACACACTGAATAAGTCTGTTACACACACACACACACACTGAATAAGGAACACACACACACTGAATAAGTCTGTTCAGTAACACACACTGAATAAGTCTGTTACACACACACACACTGAATAAGTCTGTAACAACACACACTGAATAAGTCTGTTACACACACACACTGAATAAGTCTGTTACACACACAACACACACACACAGTCTACACACTGGGGCTAGAACTCCTGGCTGAGGTAACAGTAACACCAAGGAACAATGCGCTAGAACATCGGGTTCAGTAACAACACAAGTCTAATGGCTAGAACATCGGGTTCAGTAACAACACAAGTCTAATGGCTAGAACATCGGGTTCAGTAACAAGTCTAATGGCTAGAACATCGGGTTCAGTCTAATGGCTAGAACATCGGGTTCAGTAACAACACAAGTCTAATGGCTAGAACATCGGGTTCAGTAACAACACAAGTCTAATGGCTAGAACATCGGGTTCAGTAACAACACAAGTCTAATGGCTAGAACATCGGGTTCAGTAACAACACAAGTCTAATGGCTAGAACATCGGGTTCAGTAACAACACAAGTCTAATGGCTAGAACATCGGGTTCAGTAACAACACAAGTCTAATGGCTAGAACATCGGGTTCAGTAACAACACAAGTCTAATGGCTAGAACACCAGGTTCAGTAACAACAGGAATTGTTTAATGGCTAGAACATCTGGGTTCATAACAACACAAGTCTAATGGCCACCACTTAGTCACAACCAGGTACATGCTGTCCGCTTAGAGGAATGAAAGGAATTGTTTAGAGGTGAGGCAGACCTCTGTGTCCATCAAGGTTGTCTCTATCGGTATCCATCACAGGTAGTCCTAACTCTCAGACCTAGGGGTCCGCTTTTAGAGAAATGAAAGCTACTGTGTGTTCAGCCCAACTCTCAGACCTAGGGGTCCGCTTTTAGAGAAATGAAAGCTACTGTGTGTTCAGCCCAACTCTCAGACCTAGGGGTCCGCTTTTAGAGAAATGAAAGCTACTGTGTGTTCAGCCCAACTCTCAGACCTAGGGGTCCGCTTTTAGAGAAATGAAAGCTACTGTGTGTTCAGCCCATCTCTCAGACCTAGGGGTCTTTCTCTGAGAAAGGTGGCCCTAGCAACGATTCAACATCTGCTTGCCTCTCCCACAGAAGGTTCTGAGGGAAATGAATAACAGAACTGTTCAAGTGGTGAGAAAGTAGTTTGTTTCATAGGTGTCTATGCGTCAACACACCACACGTGATGTCTTCCTGAGCCAAAGAGATGGGGGTTTAGGTGTCTATGCGTCAACACACCACACGTGATGTCTTCCTGATCCAAAGAGAGGGGGGTTTAGGTGTCAATGCGTCAACACACCACACGTGATGTCTTCCTGAGCCAAAGAGAGGGGGGTTTAGGTGTCAATGCGTCAACACACCACACGTGATGTCTTCCTGATCCAAAGAGATGGGGGTTTAGGTGTCTATGTGTCTTCCTGAGCCAAAGAGAGGGGGGTTTAGGTGTCTATGTGTCAACACACCACACGTGATGTCTTCCTGATCCAAAGAGAGGGGGCTTTAGGTGTCTATGCGTCAACACACCACACGTGATGTCTTCCTGATCCAAAGAGAGGGGGGTTTAGGTGTCAATGCGTCAACACACCACACGTGATGTCTTCCTGAGCCAAAGAGAGGGGGGTTTAGGTGTCTATGCGTCAACACACCACACGTGATGTCTTCCTGATCCAAAGAGAGGGGGGTTTAGGTGTCAATGCGTCAACACACCACACGTGATGTCTTCCTGATCCAAAGAGATGGGGGTTTAGGTGTCTATGCGTCTTCCAGAGCCAAAGAGATGGGGGTTTAGGTGTCAATGCGTCAACACACCACACGTGATGTCTTCCTGATCCAAAGAGATTAGGGTTTAGCTGTCCAGAATGTTGAGTGGATTTACACTGAACATGCTCAACAGTGACGATGTGACAGTCAGGGAGTCAGAGCCTCCCTTCTTCTGGACCTATGGAGGAGGAAGGTTCCACTGGTCAGGGACACCGAGGACAACTTCCTGGGCTTCAGGAGGAAGGTTCCACTGGTCGGCGAAACCGAGGACAACTTCCTGGGCTTCAGGAGGAAGGTTCCACTGGTCAGCGACACCGAGGACAACTTCCTGGGCTTCAGGAGGAAGGTTCCACTGGTCAGCGACACAGAGGACAACTTCCTGGGCTTCAGGAGGAAGGTTCCACTGGTCAGCGACACAGAGGACAACTTCCTGGGCTTCAGGAGGAAGGTTCCACTGGTCAGGGACACAGAGGACAACTTCCTGGGCTTCAGGAGGAAGGTTCCACTGGTCAGGGACACAGAGGACAACTTCCTGGGCTCAGGAGGAAGGTTCCACTGGTCAGGGACACCGAGGACAACTTCCTGGGCTTCAGGAGGAAGGTTCCACTGGTCAGGGACACCGAAGACAACTTCCTGGGCTTCAGGAGGAAGGTTCCACTGGTCAGGGACACAGAGGACAACTTCCTGGGCTTCAGGAGGAAGGTTCCACTGGTCAGGGACACAGAGGACAACTTCCTGGGCTTCAGGAGGAAGGTTCCACTGGTCAGGGACACCGAGGACAACTTCCTGGGCTTCAGGAGGAAGGTTCCACTGGTCAGGGACACCGAGGACAACTTCCTGTGCTTCAGGAGGAAGGTTCCACTGGTCAGGGACACCGAGGACAACTTCCTGGGCTTCAGGAGGAAGGTTCCACTGGTCAGTGACACCGAGGACAACTTCCTGGGCTTCAGGAGGAAGGTTCCACTGGTCAGCGACACCGAGGACAACTTCCTGGGCTTCAGGAGGAAGGTTCCACTGGTCAGCGACACCGAGGACAACTTCCTGGGCTTCAGGAGGAAGGTTCCACTGGTCAGCGACACCGAGGACAACTTCCTGGGCTTCAGGAGGAAGGTTCCACTGGTCAGGGACACCGAGGACAACTTCCTGGGCTTCAGGAGGAAGGTTCCACTGGTCAGGGACACCGAGGACAACTTCCTGGGCTTCAGGAGGAAGGTTCCACTGGTCAGCGACACCGAGGACAACTTCCTGGGCTTCAGGAGGAAGGCCAATGGAAAATTAGAGAGACACTCGCACTACGGGCTTTGGAGTCTGATCAGATTGGCCAGACCTCAACAACCTGTGCAAACGGACTGGAGTAGAGCTCAGGTGGACACGGACTGACAGGTAAACTGAGCCAGTGACTGGAGTAGAGCTCAGGTGGACACGGACTGACAGGTAAACTGAGCCAGTGGCTGGAGTGGACACGGACTGCTCAGTGGTGGAGCTCAGGTGGACGGACTGATAGGTAAACTGAGCCAGTGACTGGAGTAGAGCTCAGGTGGACACGGACTGACAGGTAAACTGAGCCAGTGGCTGGAGTAGAACTCAGGTGGACACGGACTGACAGGTAAACTGAGCCAGTGGCTGGAGTAGAGGTCAGGTGGACACGGACTGATAGGTAGACTGAGCCAGTGACTGGAGTAGAACTCAGGTGGACACGGACTGACAGGTAAACTGAGCCAGTGGCTGGAGTAGAGCTCAGGTGGACACGGACTGATAGGTAAACTGAGCCAGTGGCTGGAGTAGAGCTCAGGTGGACACGGATTGACAGGTAAACTGAGCCAGTGACGGCCTCTGATGTAGTTGTGTTCAGATCTCAGTGTTGTTGTGGAGGATTCTGTCACCATGAACATCTCATCCTAAATCCAGGACTCCTTGGTATCAGACGGACGTGTAGGAGTATGCATGTTTGTGGGTGTGTGAATATGCATGGTTGTGTATGTGTGTTTGAATTAAACAGTGTGTCCCTAAGGTTTAACCCACTGTAAAACAGGAGCTACCTGGAGCTACGCCCCCCCCACACACACACATTAACTCTGGATGGTTAAGGTCAGGCATTATCTCTGAATGGTTAAGGTCAGGCATTATCTCTGAATGGTTAAGGTATTAACTCTGAATGGTTAAGGTCAGGCATTAACTCTGAATGGTTAAGGTCAGGCATTATCTCTGAATGGTTAAGGTCAGGCATTATCTCTGAATGGTTAAGGTCAGGCATTATCTCTGAATGGTTAAGGTATTAACTCTGAATGGTTAAGGTATTAACTCTGAATGGTTAAGGTATTAACTCTGAATGGTTAAGGTATTAACTCTGAATGGTTAAGGTATTAACTCTGAATGGTTAAGGTATTAACTCTGAATGGTTAAGGTATTAACTCTGAATGGTTAAGGTATTAACTCTGAATGGTTAAGGTATTAACTCTGAATGGTTAAGGTCAGGGTTAAGGTCAGGGTTAAGGTTTGGTTTAAAACAAAAATCTCTAAAACATCGTTCTATCGCTGGATTCGAAATGCAACTTTTGTCACCAGAGGCAGATGTTTACGCCCATCACCATTCCAGTCCACAACGCCATAGCAAAACCGAAAGGTAACATTGCTCACCTTTGCCCCTAGTGGCCGATATGGACGGACATTGAATGCTGATCTCGTCACACACAGTCCTCCTTCCTCCTTCTCCATACATACACCATCATCATCGCCCCCACAACACCATCCCACTCCTCCATACATACACCATCATCATCATCGCCCCCACAACACCACACTCCTCCATCATACACCATCATCATCCCCCACAACACCATCCCACTCCTCCATACATACACCATCATCGTCCCCACAACACCATCCCACTCCTCCATACATACACCATCATCATCGCCCCCACAACACCATCCCACTCCTCCATACATACACCATCATCATCGCCCCCACAACACCATCCCACTCCTCCATACATACACCATCATCGCCCCCACAACACCATCCCACTCCTCCATACATACACCATCATCATCGCCCCCACAACACCACCCCACTCCTCCACATACACCATCATCATCGCCCCCACTCCTCCACATACACCATCCCACAACACCATCCCACTCCTACAGCCACCATACAAACAACCTGAAAACTCCTGTCCAACTCCAACTGATAACAGGAAATGATAGTGCTGTTATATGGATCTCTCTGCTTCTTCCTCCCAGCCATGAAGATATTTACCAATGAGACCTTTGCCACCGGGGACCTTTGCCACCAGGGACCTTTGCCACCAGGGACCTTTGCCACCAGGGACCTTTGCCACCAGGGACCTTTGCCACCAGGGACTAGGGTTGTCACTATACCAGCATGCTATACTACCACACCTGATTGTCCATGTAAAATCCAAGGCTGGTCTAAACCTTTGGTTGTTTAAAACCTACTGTATGTAACAGTGTGGTGTAGTTTAGGAAAATACACATGTTTCTGGGTGACAACATCAGGCTGTTTGTTTGTAACATCAGGCTGTTTGTTTGTAGCATCAGGCTGTTTGTTTGTAACATCAGGCTGTTTGTAACATCAGGCTGTTTATAACATCAGGCTGTTTATAACATCAGGCTGTTTGTAACATCAGGCTGTTTGTAACATCAGGCTGTTTGTAACATCAGGCTGTTTGTTTGTAACATCAGGCTGTTTGTTTGTAACATCAGGCTGTTTGTTTGTAACATCAGGCTGTTTGTTTGTAACATCAGGCTGTTTGTTTGTAACATCAGGCTGTTTGTTTGTAACATCAGGCTGTTTGTTTGTAACATCAGGCTGTTTGTTTGTAACATCAGGCTGTTTGTAGCATCAGGCTGTTTGTTTGTAGCATCAGGCTGTTTGTTTGTAGCATCAGGCTGTTTGTTTGTAGCATCAGGCTGTTTGTTTGTAGCATCAGGCTGTTTGTTTGTAGCATCAGGCTGTTTGTTTGTAGCATCAGGCTGTTTGTAGCATCAGGCTGTTTGTTTGTAACATCAGGCTGTTTGTAACATCAGGCTGTTTGTAGCATCAGGCTGTTTGTAACATCAGGCTGTTTGTAACATCAGGCTGTTTGTAACATCAGGCTGTTTGTAGCATCAGGCTGTTTGTAGCATCAGGCTGTTTGTAGCATCAGGCTGTTTGTAGCATCAGGCTGTTTGTAGCATCAGGCTGTTTGTAACATCAGGCTGTTTGTAACATCAGGCTGTTTGTAACATCAGGCTGTTTGTAGCATCAGGCTGTTTGTTTGTAACATCAGGCTGTTTGTAGCATCAGGCTGTTTGTTTGTAGCATCAGGCTGTTTGTTTGTAGCATCAGGCTGTTTGTTTGTAGCATCAGGCTGTTTGTTTGTAGCATCAGGCTGTTTGTTTGTAGCATCAGGCTGTTTGTTTGTAACATCAGGCTGTTTGTTTGTAGCATCAGGCTGTTTGTTTGTAACATCAGGCTGTTTGTTTGTAACATCAGGCTGTTTGTTTGTAACATCAGGCTGTTTGTAGCATCAGGCTGTTTGTAACATCAGGCTGTTTGTAACATCAGGCTGTTTGTAACATCAGGCTGTTTGTAACATCAGGCTGTTTGTAACATCAGGCTGTTTGTAGCATCAGGCTGTTTGTAACATCAGGCTGTTTGTAACATCAGGCTGTTTGTAACATCAGGCTGTTTGTAACATCAGGCTGTTTGTAGCATCAGGCTGTTTGTAACATCAGGCTGTTTGTAACATCAGGCTGTTTGTAACATCAGGCTGTTTATAACATCAGGACTGTTTATAACATCAGGCTGTTTGTAGGCATCAGGCTGTTTGTTTATAACATAACATCAGGCTGTTTGTAACATCAGGCTGTTTGTAACATCAGGCTGTTTGTAACATCAGGCTGTTTGTTTGTAACATCAGGCTGTTTATAACATCAGGCTGTTTGTAACATCAGGCTGTTTGTTTGTAACATCAGGCTGTTTGTTTGTAACATCAGGCTGTTTGTTTGTAACATCAGGCTGTTTGTTTGTAACATCAGGCTGTTTGTTTGTAACATCAGGCTGTTTGTTTGTAACATCAGGCTGTTTGTAGCATCAGGCTGTTTGTTTGTAGCATCAGGCTGTTTGTTTGTAGCATCAGGCTGTTTGTTTGTAGCATCAGGCTGTTTGTAGCATCAGGCTGTTTGTAACATCAGGCTGTTTGTAACATCAGGCTGTTTGTAGCATCAGGCTGTTTGTAACATCAGGCTGTTTGTAACATCAGGCTGTTTGTAACATCAGGCTGTTTGTAGCATCAGGCTGTTTGTAGCATCAGGCTGTTTGTAGCATCAGGCTGTTTGTAGCATCAGGCTGTTTGTAGCATCAGGCTGTTTGTAACATCAGGCTGTTTGTAACATCAGGCTGTTTGTAACATCAGGCTGTTTGTAGCATCAGGCTGTTTATAACATCAGGCTGTTTGTTTGTAACATCAGGCTGTTTGTAGCATCAGGCTGTTTATAACATCAGGCTGTTTGTTTGTAACATCAGGCTGTTTGTAGCATCAGGCTGTTTGTTTGTAGCATCAGGCTGTTTGTTTGTAGCATCAGGCTGTTTGTTTGTAGCATCAGGCTGTTTGTTTGTAGCATCAGGCTGTTTGTTTGTAGCATCAGGCTGTTTGTTTGTAGCATCAGGCTGTTTGTTTGTAACATCAGGCTGTTTGTTTGTAGCATCAGGCTGTTTGTTTGTAGCATCAGGCTGTTTGTTTGTAGCATCAGGCTGTTTGGCTCAGGCTGTTTGTTTGTAGCATCAGGCTGTTTGTTTGTAACATCAGGCTGTTTGTTTGTAGCATCAGGCTGTTTGTTTGTAACATCAGGCTGTTTGTTTGTAACATCAGGCTGTTTGTTTGTAACATCAGGCTGTTTGTAGCATCAGGCTGTTTGTAACATCAGGCTGTTTGTAACATCAGGCTGTTTGTAACATCAGGCTGTTTGTAACATCAGGCTGTTTGTAACATCAGGCTGTTTGTAGCATCAGGCTGTTTGTAACATCAGGCTGTTTGTAACATCAGGCTGTTTGTAACATCAGGCTGTTTGTAACATCAGGCTGTTTGTAACATCAGGCTGTTTGTAACATCAGGCTGTTTGTAACATCAGGCTGTTTGTAGCATCGGGCTGTTTGTAACATCGGGCTGTTTGTAACATCGGGCTGTTTGTAGCATCGGGCTGTTTATAACATCGGGCTGTTTGTAGCATCAGGGCTGTTTGTAACATCAGGCTGTTTGTAACATCAGGCTGTTTGTAACATCAGGCTGTTTATAACATCAGGCTGTTTGTTTGTAGCATCAGGCTGTTTGTTTGTAGCATCAGGCTGTTTGTTTGTAGCATCAGGCTGTTTGTTTGTAGCATCAGGCTGTTTGTTTGTAACATCAGGCTGTTTGTAGCATCAGGCTGTTTGTTTGTAGCATCAGGCTGTTTGTTTGTAGCATCAGGCTGTTTGTTTGTAGCATCAGGCTGTTTGTTTGTAGCATCAGGCTGTTTGTTTGTAGCATCAGGCTGTTTGTTTGTAGCATCAGGCTGTTTGTTTGTAGCATCAGGCTGTTTGTAACATCAGGCTGTTTGTAACATCAGGCTGTTTGTAACATCAGGCTGTTTGTAGCATCAGGCTGTTTGTTTGTAGCATCAGGCTGTTTGTAGCATCAGGCTGTTTGTTTATAACATCAGGCTGTTTGTAACATCAGGCTGTTTGTAACATCAGGCTGTTTGTAACATCAGGCTGTTTGTAACATCAGGCTGTTTGTAACATCAGGCTGTTTGTAACATCAGGCTGTTTGTTTATAACATCAGGCTGTTTGTTTATAACATCAGGCTGTTTGTAACATCAGGCTGTTTGTAACATCAGGCTGTTTGTAACATCAGGCTGTTTGTAACATCAGGCTGTTTGTAACATCAGGCTGTTTGTTTGTAACATCAGGCTGTTTGTTTGTAGCATCAGGCTGTTTGTAGCATCAGGCTGTTTGTTTGTAGCATCAGGCTGTTTGTTTGTAGCATCAGGCTGTTTGTTTGTAGCATCAGGCTGTTTGTTTGTAGCATCAGGCTGTTTGTTTGTAGCATCAGGCTGTTTGTTTGTAGCATCAGGCTGTTTGTAACATCAGGCTGTTTGTAGCATCAGGCTGTTTGTAGCATCAGGCTGTTTGTAGCATCAGGCTGTTTGTAGCATCAGGCTGTTTGTAGCATCAGGCTGTTTGTAGCATCAGGCTGTTTGTAGCATCAGGCTGTTTGTAGCATCAGGCTGTTTGTAACATCAGGCTGTTTGTAACATCAGGCTGTTTGTAACATCAGGCTGTTTGTAACATCAGGCTGTTTGTAACATCAGGCTGTTTGTAACATCAGGCTGTTTGTTTGTAGCATCAGGCTGTTTGTTTGTAGCATCAGGCTGTTTGTTTGTAGCATCAGGCTGTTTGTAACATCAGGCTGTTTGTTTGTAGCATCAGGCTGTTTGTAACATCAGGCTGTTTATAACATCAGGCTGTTTATAACATCAGGACTGTTTGATTGTAGCATCAGGCTGTTTGTAGCATCAGGCTGTTTGTTTGTAGCATCAGGCTGTTTGTTTGTAGCATCAGGCTGTTTGTTTGTAGCATCAGGCTGTTTGTTTGTAGCATCAGGCTGTTTGTTTGTAGCATCAGGCTGTTTGTAGCATCAGGCTGTTTGTAGCATCAGGCTGTTTGTTTGTAGCATCAGGCTGTTTGTTTGTAGCATCAGGCTGTTTGTAGCATCAGGACTGTTTGTAACATCAGGCTGTTTGTTTGTAGCATCAGGCTGTTTGTTTGTAACATCAGGCTGTTTGTAACATCAGGCTGTTTGTTTGTAGCATCAGGCTGTTTATAACATCAGGCTGTTTGTAACATCAGGCTGTTTGTAACATCAGGCTGTTTGTTTGTAGCATCAGGCTGTTTGTTTGTAGCATCAGGCTGTTTGTAACATCAGGCTGTTTGTAACATCAGGCTGTTTGTCGCATCAGGCTGTTTGTAACATCAGGCTGTTTGTAACATCAGGCTGTTTGTAACATCAGGCTGTTTGTAACATCAGGCTGTTTGTAACATCAGGCTGTTTGTCGCATCAGGCTGTTTGTCGCATCAGGCTGTTTGTAACATCAGGCTGTTTGTTTGTAGCATCAGGCTGTTTGTTTGTAGCATCAGGACTGTTTGTAACATCAGGCTGTTTGTTTGTAGCATCAGGACTGTTTGTAACATCAGCATCAGGACTGTTTGTAACATCAGGCTGTTTGTTTGTAACATCAGGCTGTTTGTTTGTAGCATCAGGACTGTTTGTAACATCAGGCTGTTTGTTTGTAGCATCAGGCTGTTTGTAACATCAGGCTGTTTATAACATCAGGCTGTTTGTTTGTAGCATCAGGCTGTTTGTTTGTAACATCAGGCTGTTTATAACATCAGGCTGTTTGTAACATCAGGCTGTTTGTAACATCAGGCTGTTTGTAACATCAGGCTGTTTGTAACATCAGGCTGTTTGTTTGTAGCATCAGGCTGTTTGTTTGTAGCATCAGGCTGTTTGTAGCATCAGGACTGTTTGTAGCATCAGGCTGTTTGTTTGTAGCATCAGGCTGTTTGTTTGTAGCATCAGCCTGTTTGTAACATCAGGCTGTTTGTAACATCAGGCTGTTTGTTTTTAGCATCAGGCTGTTTGTAACATCAGGCTGTTTGTAACATCAGGCTGTTTGTTTGTAGCATCAGGCTGTTTGTAACATCAGGCTGTTTGTTTGTAGCATCAGGCTGTTTGTTTGTAGCATCAGGCTGTTTGTAGCATCAGGCTGTTTGTAGCATCAGGCTGTTTGTTTGTAGCATCAGGCTGTTTGTAGCATCAGGCTGTTTGTTTGTAGCATCAGGCTGTTTGTTTGTAGCATCAGGCTGTTTATAACATCAGGCTGTTTGTTTGTAGCATCAGGCTGTTTGTTTGTAGCATCAGGCTGTTTGTTTGTAGCATCAGGCTGTTTGTTTGTAGCATCAGGCTGTTTGTTTGTAGCATCAGGCTGTTTGTTTGTACAAATCAGGCTGTTTGTTTGTAGCATCAGGCTGTTTGTTTGTAGCATCAGGCTGTTTGTTTGTAGCATCAGGCTGTTTGTTTGTAGCATCAGGCTGTTTGTTTGTAGCATCAGGCTGTTTGTTTGTAGCATCAGGCTGTTTGTTTGTAGCATCAGGCTGTTTGTAACATCAGGCTGTTTGTAGCATCAGGCTGTTTGTAGCATCAGGCTGTTTGTTTGTAGCATCAGGCTGTTTGTTTGTAGCATCAGGCTGTTTGTTTGTAGCATCAGGCTTTTTGTTTGTAGCATCAGGCTGTTTGTTTGTAGCATCAGGCTGTTTGTAGCATCAGGCTGTTTGTTTGTAGCATCAGGCTGTTTGTTTGTAGCATCAGGCTGTTTGTTTGTAGCATCAGGCTGTTTGTTTGTAGCATCAGGCTGTTTGTTTGTAGCATCAGGCTGTTTGTTTGTAACATCAGGCTGTTTGTAGCATCAGGCTGTTTGTTTGTAACATCAGGCTGTTTGTTTGTAACATCAGGCTGTTTATAACATCAGGCTGTTTGTAGCATCAGGCTGTTTGTAGCATCAGGCTGTTTGTAGCATCAGGCTGTTTGTAGCATCAGGCTGTTTGTAACATCACCTGTTTGTAGCATCAGGCTGTTTGTTTGTAGCATCAGGCTGTTTGTTTGTAGCATCAGGCTGTTTGTTTGTAGCATCAGGCTGTTTGTTTGTAGCATCAGGCTGTTTGTTTGTAGCATCAGGCTGTTTGTAGCATCAGGCTGTTTGTTTGTAGGATCAGGCTGTTTGTTTGTAACATCAGGCTGTTTGTTTGTAGCATCAGGCTGTTTGTTTGTAGCATCAGGCTGTTTGTTTGTAGCATCAGGCTGTTTGTTTGTAGCATCAGGCTGTTTGTTTGTAGCATCAGGCTGTTTGTTTGTAGCATCAGGCTGTTTGTTTGTAGCATCAGGCTGTTTGTTTGTAACATCAGGCTGTTTGTTTGTAGCATCAGGCTGTTTGTTTGTAGCATCAGGCTGTTTGTTTGTAGCATCAGGCTGTTTGTTTGTAGCATCAGGCTGTTTGTTTGTAGCATCAGGACTGTTTGTAGCATCAGGCTGTTTGTAGCATCAGGACTGTTTGTAGCATCAGGCTGTTTGTTTGTAGCATCAGGCTGTTTGTAGCATCAGGACTGTTTGTAACATCAGGCTGTTTGTAGCATCAGGCTGTTTATAACATCAGGCTGTTTGTAACATCAGGCTGTTTGTTTGTAGCATCAGGCTGTTTGTTTGTAGCATCAGGCTGTTTGTTTGTAGCATCAGGCTGTTTGTTTGTAACATCAGGCTGTTTGTAACATCAGGCTGTTTGTAGCATCAGGCTGTTTATAACATCAGGCTGTTTGTAACATCAGGCTGTTTGTAACATCAGGCTGTTTGTTTGTAACATCAGGCTGTTTGTTTGTAACATCAGGCTGTTTGTTTGTAACATCAGGCTGTTTGTTTGTAACATCAGGCTGTTTGTTTGTAACATCAGGCTGTTTGTTTGTAACATCAGGCTGTTTGTTTGTAACATCAGGCTGTTTGTTTGTCGCATCAGGCTGTTTGTTTGTAGCATCAGGCTGTTTGTTTGTAGCATCAGGCTGTTTGTTTGTAGCATCAGGCTGTTTGTTTGTAGCATCAGGCTGTTTGTTTGTAGCATCAGGCTGTTTGTTTGTAGCATCAGGCTGTTTGTTTGTAGCATCAGGCTGTTTGTAGCATCAGGCTGGCTGTTTGTAGCATCAGGCTGTTTGTTTGTAGCATCAGGCTGTTTGTTTGTAGCATCAGGCTGTTTGTTTGTAGCATCAGGCTGTTTGTTTGTAACATCAGGCTGTTTGTTTGTAGCATCAGGCTGTTTGTTTGTAGCATCAGGCTGTTTGTTTGTAGCATCAGGCTGTTTGTTTGTAACATCAGGCTGTTTGTTTGTAGCATCAGGCTGTTTGTTTGTAACATCAGGCTGTTTGTTTGTAGCATCAGGCTGTTTGTTTGTAGCATCAGGCTGTTTGTTTGTAGCATCAGGCTGTTTGTTTGTAGCATCAGGCTGTTTGTAACATCAGGCTGTTTGTTTGTAGCATCAGGCTGTTTGTAACATCAGGCTGTTTGTAGCATCAGGCTGTTTGTAGCATCAGGCTGTTTGTTTGTAGCATCAGGCTGTTTGTAACATCAGGCTGTTTGTAACATCAGGCTGTTTGTTTGTAGCATCAGGCTGTTTGTAACATCAGGCTGTTTGTAACATCAGGCTGTTTGTTTGTAGCATCAGGCTGTTTGTAACATCAGGCTGTTTGTTTGTAGCATCAGGCTGTTTGTAACATCAGGCTGTTTGTTTGTAGCATCAGGCTGTTTGTTTGTAGCATCAGGCTGTTTGTTTGTAGCATCAGGCTGTTTGTTTGTAGCATCAGGCTGTTTGTTTGTAGCATCAGGCTGTTTGTTTGTAGCATCAGGCTGTTTGTTTGTAGCATCAGGCTGTTTGTAGCATCAGGCTGTTTGTAGCATCAGGCTGTTTGTAGCATCAGGCTGTTTGTTTGTAGCATCAGGCTGTTTGTTTGTAGCATCAGGCTGTTTGTTTGTAGCATCAGGCTGTTTGTTTGTAACATCAGGCTGTTTGTTTGTAACATCAGGCTGTTTGTTTGTAACATCAGGCTGTTTGTTTGTAACATCAGGCTGTTTGTTTGTAGCATCAGGCTGTTTGTAACATCAGGCTGTTTGTAACATCAGGCTGTTTGTTTGTAGCATCAGGCTGTTTGTTTGTAGCATCAGGCTGTTTGTAGCATCAGGCTGTTTGTTTGTAGCATCAGGCTGTTTGTTTGTAGCATCAGGCTGTTTGTTTGTAGCATCAGGCTGTTTGTTTGTAGCATCAGGCTGTTTGTTTGTAGCATCAGGCTGTTTGTTTGTAGCATCAGGCTGTTTGTAGCATCAGGCTGTTTGTAGCATCAGGCTGTTTGTTTGTAACATCAGGCTGTTTATAACATCAGGCTGTTTGTAGCATCAGGCTGTTTGTAGCATCAGGCTGTTTGTAGCATCAGGCTGTTTGTAGCATCAGGCTGTTTGTAACATCACCTGTTTGTAGCATCAGGCTGTTTGTTTGTAGCATCAGGCTGTTTGTTTGTAGCATCAGGCTGTTTGTTTGTAGCATCAGGCTGTTTGTTTGTAGCATCAGGCTGTTTGTTTGTAGCATCAGGCTGTTTGTTTGTAGCATCAGGCTGTTTGTTTGTAACATCAGGCTGTTTGTTTGTAGCATCAGGCTGTTTGTTTGTAACATCAGGCTGTTTGTTTGTAGCATCAGGCTGTTTGTTTGTAGCATCAGGCTGTTTGTTTGTAGCATCAGGCTGTTTGTAGCATCAGGCTGTTTGTTTGTAGCATCAGGCTGTTTGTTTGTAGCATCAGGACTGTTTGTAACATCAGGCTGTTTGTTTGTAGCATCAGGCTGTTTGTAGCATCAGGACTGTTTGTAACATCAGGCTGTTTATTTGTAGCATCAGGCTGTTTGTAGCATCAGGACTGTTTGTAGCATCAGGCTGTTTGTTTGTAGCATCAGGCTGTTTGTTTGTAGCATCAGGCTGTTTGTTTGTAACATCAGGCTGTTTGTTTGTAGCATCAGGCTGTTTGTAACATCAGGCTGTTTGTTTGTAGCATCAGGCTGTTTGTTTGTAGCATCAGGCTGTTTGTTTGTAGCATCAGGCTGGCTGTTTGTAGCATCAGGCTGGCTGTTTGTAGCATCAGGCTGTTTGTAGCATCAGGCTGTTTGTTTGTAGCATCAGGCTGTTTGTTTGTAGCATCAGGCTGTTTATAACATCAGGCTGTTTGTAGCATCAGGCTGTTTGTAGCATCAGGCTGTTTGTAGCATCAGGCTGTTTGTAGCATCAGGCTGTTTGTTTGTAGCATCAGGCTGTTTGTTTGTAGCATCAGGCTGTTTGTTTGTAGCATCAGGCTGTTTGTTTGTAGCATCAGGCTGTTTGTTTGTAGCATCAGGCTGTTTGTTTGTAGCATCAGGCTGTTTGTTTGTAGCATCAGGCTGTTTGTTTGTAGCATCAGGCTGTTTGTTTGTAGCATCAGGCTGTTTGTTTGTAACATCAGGCTGTTTGTTTGTAACATCAGGCTGTTTGTTTGTAACATCAGGCTGTTTGTTTGTAGCATCAGGCTGTTTGTTTGTAGCATCAGGCTGTTTGTTTGTAGCATCAGGCTGTTTGTTTGTAGCATCAGGCTGTTTGTTTGTAGCATCAGGCTGTTTGTTTGTAACATCAGGCTGTTTGTTTGTAGCATCAGGCTGTTTGTTTGTAGCATCAGGCTGTTTGTTTGTAGCATCAGGCTGTTTGTTTGTAGCATCAGGCTGTTTGTTTGTAGCATCAGGCTGTTTGTTTGTAGCATCAGGCTGTTTGTTTGTAGCATCAGGCTGTTTGTAGCATCAGGACTGTTTGTAACATCAGGCTGTTTGTAGCATCAGGCTGTTTGTAACAGCAGGCTGTTTGTTTGTAGCATCAGGCTGTTTGTTTGTAGCATCAGGCTGTTTGTTTGTAGCATCAGGCTGTTTGTTTGTAGCATCAGGCTGTTTGTTTGTAACATCAGGCTGTTTGTAACATCAGGCTGTTTGTAGCATCAGGCTGTTTGTAACATCAGGCTGTTTATAACATCAGGCTGTTTATAACATCAGGCTGTTTGTAACATCAGGCTGTTTGTAACATCAGGCTGTTTGTTTGTAGCATCAGGCTGGCTGTTTGTAGCATCAGGCTGGCTGTTTTTAGCATCAGGCTGTTTGTTTGTAGCATCAGGCTGTTTGTTTGTAGCATCAGGCTGTTTGTTTGTAGCATCAGGCTGTTTGTTTGTAGCATCAGGCTGTTTATAACATCAGGCTGTTTGTTTGTAGCATCAGGCTGTTTGTTTGTAGCATCAGGCTGTTTGTTTGTAACATCAGGCTGTTTGTTTGTAGCATCAGGCTGTTTGTTTGTAACATCAGGCTGTTTGTTTGTAGCATCAGGCTGTTTGTTTGTAACATCAGGCTGTTTGTAGCATCAGGCTGTTTGTAACATCAGGCTGTTTGTTTGTAACATCAGGCTGTTTGTTTGTAACATCAGGCTGTTTGTAACATCAGGCTGTTTGTTTGTAGCATCAGGCTGTTTGTTTGTAGCATCAGGCTGTTTGTTTGTAGCATCAGGCTGTTTGTAACATCAGGCTGTTTATAACATCAGGCTGTTTGTAACATCAGGCTGTTTGTAGCATCAGGCTGTTTGTAGCATCAGGCTGTTTGTAGCATCAGGCTGTTTGTAGGATCAGGACTGTTTGTTTGTTTTCCTCAGGAAATGTAGTCTGCTTCATGTTCTGTCCTTGCCATGATAACTCTGAGTATCACGATACTGCTGTTGTAACAAACCCAATGGAGACCTTTGCAAACACATCCAGACTAGGGACACACACACACACACACAAAGGAGCCATCTTTGTGTTCCTGACAGGTTGGGACAATATCAGTGGCCTCAACATCCTCATGGCCCAGCAGATGTTACACTTTTAAACACACACGCCCTGCACACACACACACAGCCAAAATCTTGCCAAGCTTGTTTTAAACCAAGACAAATTCCCTTTAATAAGGGCAATCAACATCTATGTATCTACTGTCTCTACAGCCTCGCACGTCTTTAGTGTCCTAGTAAACACCTTCCTGCCACGACAACTGAACTTCACCCTGCTTTTGGACTTTCCTGAGAACACAGAGAGACAGGTGTAACTGTGACAACCACGAAACTCGGTTTTCAGTCAACAGGGAGTGCTTGGGGTAAGAGGTTGGCTACTAGGCATCATCTTACCCTCCCTGTCCTATCCTTAACCTGGGGGGGGTTAAACCTCTCATCCAAGAGTATGGTGTCAACACTCTTAGATATATACCACTTCCCCCTGTCCCTACTGTTACTGGAAACTAGAAACTTCTAGGAAACAGAGAACAGCTCTACCCTACATATGTAACTAGAAACTTCTAGGAAACAGAATAGTCCGGGACCCTACAGATGTTACTGGAAACTAGAAAGTTCAGGGAAACAGAATAGTCCTACCCTACATATGTTACTGGAAACTAGAAACTTCTAGGAAACAGAATAGTCCTACCCTACAGATGTTACTGGAAACTTTATTTTGCAGAGCCTCTTATCCAGAGAGACTTACCGTAGGTAATCACATACATTTTCATATAAGTTTGTACTGGTCCCCTACGGGAATCGAACCCACAAACCTGGTGTTGATATCTTGTAACCATTAAGTAAACTTTCTAAAATATACAAAATGCTCTGCTGTTCTGCATTTGGTTTGTTCATTTAGTATCTAGTTAGTTATCTAGTACTATAAACCACTACAGCCTGCCCTGTTCACAGTGTACACAGCTGAACATCTAACTACTATAAACCACTACAGCCTGCCCTGTTCACAGTGTAAACAGCTGAACATCTAACTACTATAAACCACTACAGCCTGCCCTGTTCACAGTGTACACAGCTGAACATCTAACTACTATAAACCACTACAGCCTGCCCTGTTCACAGTGTAAACAGCTGAACATCTAACTACTATAAACCACTACAGCCTGCCCTGTTCACAGGACAGGGGCAGGACAGGGACAGGATAGGACAAGGGACAGAGACAGAGACAGAGACAGGGACATGACAGGACAGGACAGGGACAGATTAGTGGTTTTGTCTACCTCTTTATCCTCCTTTACTTCCCCTCTTCTCTTTACTACACTGGGAACAACTGGATCAGTGTGAATATCGCTATCAGAACTAAGTGTCCTCTACCGTCTACAGAGCAACATCAGAAACAATGTCTCCATGTCTATCTGTGCATCTCTCTCTCTCTCTCTCTCTCTCTCTCTCTCTCTCTCTCTCTCTCTCATCTCTCTCTCTCTCTCTCTCTCTCTCTCTCTCTCTCTCTCTCTCTCTCTCTCTCTCTCTCTCTCTCTCTCTCTCTCTCTCTCTCTCTCTCTCTCTCTCTCTCTCTCTCTCTCTCTCTCTCTCTCTCTCTCTCTCTCTCTCTCTCTCTCTCTCTCTCTCTCTCTCTCTCTCTCTCTCTCTCTCTCTCTCTCTCTCCCTCCCTCCCTCCCCCTCCCTCCCCCCTCCTTTCTCTCTCTCCCGTCTCCATCTCTCTCTCCCTCCCTCTCTCTCTCTGACATACCATCTTAATTAAGCTGCTCCAGATAAGAGTAAACATCAACAAGGAGAACAGAACACCTAAGTGGAAAACAGCACTGCTCTCCCTCCCTCCCTCCCTCTCCCCCTCCTTTCTCTCCCTCCCTCCCTCCCTCTCCCCTCCTTTCTCTCCCTCCCTCCCCCCTTTCTCTCCCTCCCCCCTTTCTCTCTCCCTCCCTCCCTCCCTCCCTCCCTCCTCTCCCTCCCTCCCTCCCTCCCCTCTCCCTCCCCCTCCTTTCTCTCCCTCCCTCTCTCTCTCTCTCTCCCCTCTCCCCCCTCCCCTCCTTTCCCTCCCTCCCTCTCCCTCCTCTCCTTTCTCTCCCTCCCTCTATCCTGCCATCCTGGGCCCACACTGCATTACATGATGTGATAATCGGAGTCGCCACGCTGCTCTCTAGGGGAAACATATTTCACATTTTTCCATTGAGAAGACTCCCTGGTGATTACCAGCAGGCTGGCGCCGTGCCGGGTGGTGCTCCTAGTCTGCTGGCCCAGATCTTTCTCCCTGCTCTCTCCCCCACTTCCCTGCCCCCCTCTCTCTCTCCCCTACCCTCCTCTCTTCTCTCTCCCCCTACCCCTTCCCTCCTCTCTCCACCTCCCACTTCCCTGCTCCCCCTCTCTCTCCCCCTACCCTCCTCTCTTCTCTCTCCCCCTACCCCTTCCCTGCTCTCCCTCTCCCTCTCCCACTTCCCCTCCCCCTCCCCAAATTTTCCTTCTTTCTCTTCCCATCTTTGTATTTTCTCTCTCTCTCTCTCTCCCCCCCAGAAAGACAGACACACAGACAGACAGACAGAAACAGACAGAGACACAGAGACAAAGAGACAGACAGAAACAGACAGAGACACAGAGACAGACAGAAACAGACAGAGACAGACAGAGACACAGAGACACAGTGTAGAGGATGGGTCAGGACTGAAGCCAGATCAGATGGGACAACATCCTGGCCAGCGCTGGCATTCCATCTCCCAACCAGACACTGTGTGTCTCTGTACTGTATGTGCAGACAGGCACAGCACCACTGTGTCTGTGTGTGTGAATGTGCGTCTCACCACACTGAGTTGGCTCCACGAGGTGCGTATGGGTCTGTACTGCACCACGATGCCCTCGTCAGGTTTGGGCTCTCTGGACTGGTCCTCATCAGAGTCATTGTGAAGAGCTTTCTCCTGGTAGTTCTGATACAGTTCCTCCTCTGGGGCACACCACAGACAGACAGGTTGGGTCACACCACAGACAGACAGGTTGGGTCACACCACAGACAGACAGGTTGGGTCACACCACAGACAGACAGAGGTTGGATCACACCACAGACAGACAGGTTGGGTCACACCACAGACAGACAGGTTGGGTCACACCACAGACACCACAGACAGACAGACAGGTTGGGGCACACCACAGACAGACAGGTTGGGGCACACCACAGACAGACAGGTTGGGGCACACCACAGACAGACAGGTTGGGGCACACCACAGACAGACAGGTTGGGGCACACCACAGACAGACAGGTTGGGGCACACCACAGACAGACAGGTTGAGGGTGGATCACACCACAGACAGACAGGTTGAGGGTGGATCACACCACAGACAGACAGGTTGAGGGTGGATCACACCACAGACAGACCGGTTGAGGGTGGATCACACCACAGACAGACAGACAGGTTGGATCACACCACAGACAGACAGGTTGGATCACACCACAGACAGACAGACAGGTTGAAGGCGCATCACAATAGTACAGTCCCCATTGAGAGCATGTGGACAGAAAATGATAGTCATAAGGAGTTGATAAACACGACTAAGAGAGAGATGTCACACTCACCTTCCCTGTCAAAAGTCCTCTGTGTGATCAGTCCTGGCTTCTTATCCGGCCTCTGAGACACAAGAAGACATTTCAACTATTAACAACAGGCCTAGGATCAGCTCTCCCTGAGCCAGACTTATATTACCATTATGAACTGAGAAATAAGACTGGTCATTAGGTCAGTTACCGTGAGCATAGTAATCACAATATCCTAGATGGATGCTTGAATAGCCACATCTGGTTATGAATGACTATTGTTGTACCAAGTTGGTTACCATAACAACGTCTTGGAATTAACCCACGTCTATCCGTCTCCACCCACACCTGTCACCTGCACTCGACCCCTGACCTCTGCACTGACCTGTCAACCTGACCCCGCCTAATTAAAGAGAGGTGGACTGGAGCGAGAGAGAGAGAGTGTGTGTGTGTGTGTGTGTGTGTGTGTGTGTAGTGAGTGAGTGAGTGAGGTGAGTATTGCTATCATTAGCCTGACTTCAACACAAGCGTCTCCTGACAATGTTCCAACTTCAAGCTGGCTGTGGACTTGGTTCCCTGACGTGAACTTCAGGAGAACAGTAAATCAAACATGAATCCATCAGGCAGATGAGTGGTAGTAAACTGTGTGACTGTAAGGTAAGAGACAGTAATATCCAGGCACAAGGTAGTAAACTGTGTGACTGTAAGGTAAGAGACAGTAATATCCAGGCACAAGGGAGTAAACTGTGTGACTGTAAGGTAAGAGACAGTAATATCCAGGCACAAGGGAGTAAACTGTGTGACTAAGGTAAGAGACAGTAATATCCAGGCACAAGGGAGTAAACTGTGTGACTAAGGTAAGAGACAGTAATATCCAGGCACAAGGGAGTAAACTGTGTGACTGTAAGGTAAGAGACAGTAATATTCAGGCACAAGGGAGTAAACTGTGTGACTAAGGTAAGAGACAGTAATATCCAGGCACAAGGGAGTAAACTGTGTGACTGTAAGGTAAGAGACAGTAATATCCAGGCACAAGGGAGTAAACTGTGTGACTGTAAGGTAAGAGACAGTAATATCCAGGCACAAGGTAGTAAACTGTGTGACTAAGGTAAGAGACAGTAATAACCAGGCACAAGGTAGTAAACTGTGTGACTAAGGTAAGAGACAGTAATATCCAGGCACAAGGGCAAAGCAAGGAGACAACGGTATTATGACAATTTCCTGGAAATGAAAGAAATTAATAAATCTGTTCCTACCTTGTTCTTCTTCCCAGGGCTGGTCGGTGTCTCCTTGACCTCCTGTAGTCCTTTGAGTACAGACTGGGACAGGAGATGGGTCTTTGGGTCTACAGATGGTACTTCCATTTCCACTCCACTCACCACTGCCCTCCTGTACGAGGTAGACCTCAACCCCCTTTTCAGACTCCCAGGGCTCTCATCCTGGTCTGTCCCCTCTCCCCCTCCATCCGTGGAGAAGAAGGATCCAGTCTCCACCATGCTGACAGCACGTAGGGCCCGCTTGGTAGGATCCAGGCCCAGCAGACCCCCCAGGCCCTGGCTCTGTACCCCAGCAGGAGAGACCTTGCTCAGGGACGCCAGCCCTTTGGGGATCAGCTGCTGTGTGCCCATCTTCAGGGCAGCTGCACTGTGGGTGCTGAGGACAATGGAGGGAGGAGGAGAGAGGGAGGGGGCAGACATGTCAGCAGGGGAGGGGCTGCGGGGTGTGGGGGGGTCAGAAGGGGTGGAGGTGGAGGAGGAGATACTGCAGGTGGAGCTGTGAGATGGGGTAGGGGGTGGAGACTAGGGGGAGAAGGGCTGGGGTTAGGGGGAGAAGGGTGAGGGGTTAAGGGGTGATAGGAAGAAGAGGAGGTCAGGTTATGGTGGTGGTTGTTATTGGGGGTGGCAGGGGGAGAGGGGTGACTGGAGGAGGCAGGGTCCGGCAGTGAGGAACTTGTTCCAAACACTATCTGGTCTCTGTGAGAGGTGAGGGTGAACGGGCTGGAGAGTCGCTTCAGGGCATCGCGTGGCCGCTTGTCTGACCACACCTTCTCCTTGTTACCGATATGACCAACACTTCCTCCATGGTACGCCTTATTGTCCAATGACGAAAACTTATCCTCCGACTTGAACTTGGACAAAGAGAAACGTCCTTTGGCCAAATGTCCAATGCTGATACTCCTGACAACCCGTGTCCTCCTGGTGGGTTGGTTGAGAACGTGCTTCAGAATGACCGTCCCTCCTCCCGGCGTGGCCACCAGTCGCTCTGCAGGCTGGCTCAGGGTAAAGCTGCCCTTGTTGTCCTCTACGGGGAAGTCAGTCATGTGGAGTCTGTCTATCTGGTGGCTGAGGGGCCGGGCCTTTAGCTTGCTGGGACCAGTGTGAATGGCTGATTGCCGCTTCCACAGCGGACTGATGTTATTGTTGGACAGATCCACGTCGTTCCCGTCCTCCATGACGCATCAATCACGATTGTCTTTTGTTTCTCACTGTGGAGCTGGAGTCTCGTCCGACAACGACTGGTCACTGTGCAAACATCCCGACCCCACAGAGAACTGCAATACTGCCTGGTTGTAAACACAAAGAGAGAGGTCAAAAACCAAGTGGGAGGGGGAGCAGAGTAAGTCCTTACTTTTCATTGGTTAGGGCTGTCTGTGAGGTCACGAGTTGGGCCATTCTGCCTTCTCCAGACAGTTGTCAGTCGTTCTGCCTTCTCCAGACAGTCGTCAGTCATTCTGCCTTCTCCCTACAGTCGTCAGTCATTCTGCCTTCTCCCTACAGTCGTCAGTCATTCTGCCTTCTCCCTACAGTCGTCAGTCATTCTGCCTTCTCCAGACAGTCGTCAGTCATTCTGCCTTCTCCAGACAGTCAGTCATTCTGCCTTCTCCAGACAGTCGTCAGTCATTCTGCCTTCTCCAGACAGTCGTCAGTCATTCTGCCTTCTCCAGACAGTGACCAGTCATTCTGCCTTCTCCAGACTCAGTCATTCTGCCTTCTCCAGACAGTCGTCAGTCATTCTGCCTTCTCCAGACAGTCGTCAGTCATTCTGCCTTCTCCCTACAGTCGTCAGTCATTCTGCCTTCTCCAGACAGTCGTCAGTCATTCTGCCTTCTCCAGACAGTCGTCAGTCATTCTGCCTTCTCCAGACAGTCGTCAGTCATTCTGCCTTCTCCAGACAGTCGTCAGTCATTCTGCCTTCTCCAGACAGTCGTCAGTCATTCTGCCTTCTCCAGACAGTGTCAGTCATTCTGCCTTCTCCAGACAGTCGTCAGTCATTCTGCCTTCTCCAGACAGTCGTCAGTCATTCTGCCTCCTCCAGACAGTCGTCAGTCATTCTGCCTCCTCCAGACAGTCGTCAGTCATTCTGCCTCCTCCAGACAGTCGTCAGTCATTCTGCCTCCTCCAGACAGTCGTCAGTCATTCTGCCTCCTCCAGACAGTCGTCAGTCATTCTGCCTCCTCCCTACAGTCGTCAGTCATTCTGCCTTCTCCTGACAGTTGTTCTGCCTTCTCTCTACAGTTGTCAGTCGTTCTGCCTTCTCCAGACAGTCGTCAGTCATTCTGCCTTCTCCCTACAGTCGTCAGTCATTCTGCCTTCTCCAGACAGTCGTCAATCATTCTGCCTTCTCCCTACAGCCGTCAGTCGTTCTGCCTTCTCCAGACAGCTGTCAGTCGTTCTGCCTTCTCCAGACAGTTGTCAGTCGTTCTGCCTTCTCCAGACAGTCGTCAGTCATTCTGCCTTCTCCCTACAGGCGTCAATCGTTCTGCCTTCTCCCTACAGCCGTCAGTCGTTCTGCCTTCTCCAGACAGCAGTCAGTCGTTCTGCCTTCTCCAGACAGCAGTCAGTCGTTCTGCCTTCTCCAGACAGTTGTCAGTCGTTCTGCCTTCTCTCTACAGTCGTCAGTCATTCTGCCTTCTCCCTACAGTAGTCAGTCATTCTGCCTTCTCCAGACAGTAGTCAGTCATTCTGCCTTCTCCCTACAGGCGTCAGTCATTCTGCCTTCTCCAGACAGTCGTCAATCATTCTGCCTTCTCCAGACAGCAGTCAGTCGTTCTGCCTTCTCCAGACAGTTGTCAGTCGTTCTGCCTTCTCTCTACAGTCGTCAGTCGTTCTGCCTTCTCCCTACAGTCGTCAGTCATTCTGCCTCCTCCAGACAGTCGTCAGTCATTCTGCCTTCTCCCTACAGTTGTCAGTCATTCTGCCTTCTCCCTACAGTCGTCAGTCATTCTGCCTTCTCCAGACAGCTGTCAGTCGTTCTGCCTTCTCCAGACAGTTGTCAGTCGTTCTGCCTTCTCCAGACAGTCGTCAGTCATTCTGCCTTCTCCCTACAGTTGTCAGTCATTCTGCCTTCTCCCTACAGTCGTCAGTCATTCTGCCTTCTCCAGACAGTTGTCAGTCATTCTGCCTTCTCCCTACAGTCGTCAGTCATTCTGCCTTCTCCAGACAGTAGTCAGTCATTCTGCCTTCTCCCTACAGTCGTCAGTCATTCTGCCTTCTCCCTACAGTCGTCAGTCATTCTGCCTTCTCCCTACAGTCGTCAATCATTCTGCCTTCTCCCTACAGTCGTCAGTCATTCTGCCTTCTCCAGACAGTCGTCAATCATTCTGCCTTCTCCCTACAGTCGTCAGTCATTCTGCCTTCTCCCTACAGTCGTCAGTCATTCTGCCTTCTCCAGACAGTTGTCAGTCATTCTGCCTTCTCCCTACAGTCGTCAGTCATTCTGCCTTCTCCAGACAGTCGTCAGTCATTCTGCCTTCTCCCTACAGTCGTCAGTCATTCTGCCTTCTCTCTACAGTCGTCAGTCATTCTGCCTTCTCTCTACAGTCGTCAGTCATTCTGCCTTCTCTCTACAGTCGTCAGTCATTCTGCCTTCTCCAGACAGCTGTCAGTCATTCTGCCTTCTCCAGACAGTCCATCCTACTAAACTACACTGTAGTAGTTACAGATCCATACAGCCTCCATCCTACTAAACTACACTGTAGTAGTTACAGATCCATACAGCTATGGAGCCTCCATCCTACTAAACTACACTGTAGTAGTTACAGATCCATACAGCTATGGAGCCTCCATCCTACTAAACTACACTGTAGTAGTTACAGATCCATACAGCCTCCATCCTACTAAACTACACTGTAGTAGTTACAGATCCATACAGCCTCCATCCTACTAAACTACACTGTAGTAGTTACAGATCCATACAGCCTCCATCCTACTAAACTACACTGTAGTAGTTACAGATCCATACAGCCTCCATCCTACTAAACTACACTGTAGTAGTTACAGACCCATACAGCTATGGAGCCTCCATCCTACTAAACTACACTGTATCAGTTACAGATCCATACAGCCTCCATCCTACTAAACTACACTGTAGCAGTTACAGACCCATACAGCCTCCATCCTACTAAACTACACTGTAGTAGTTACAGACCCATACAGCTATGGAGCCTCCATCCTACTAAACTACACTGTAGCAGTTACAGATCCATACAGCCTCCATCCTACTAAACTACACTGTAGTAGTTACAGATCCATACAGCCTCCATCCTACTAAACTACACTGTAGTAGTTACAGATCCATACAGCCTCCATCCTACTAAACTACACTGTAGTAGTTACAGATCCATACAGCCTCCATCCTACTAAACTACACTGTAGCAGTTACATATCCATACAGCCTCCATCCTACTAAACTACACTGTAGTAGTTACAGATCCATACAGCCTCCATCCTACTAAACTACACTGTAGTAGTTACAGATCCATACAGCCTCCATCCTACTAAACTACACTGTAGTAGTTACAGATCCATACAGCCTCCATCCTACTAAACTACACTGTAGCAGTTACAGATCCATACAGCCTCCATCCTACTAAACTACACTGTAGTAGTCACAGATCCATACAGCCTCCATCCTACTAAACTACACTGTAGCAGTTACAGATCCATACAGCCTCCATCCTACTAAACTACACTGTAGCAGTTACAGACCCATACAGCCTCCATCCTACTAAACTACACTGTAGTAGTTACAGATCCATACAGCCTCCATCCTACTAAACTACACTGTAGTAGTTACAGACCCATACAGCTATGGAGCCTCCATCCTACTAAACTACACTGTATCAGTTACAGATCCATACAGCCTCCATCCTACTAAACTACACTGTAGCAGTTACAGACCCATACAGCCTCCATCCTACTAAACTACACTGTAGTAGTTACAGACCCATACAGCTATGGAGCCTCCATCCTACTAAACTACACTGTAGCAGTTACAGATCCAGACAGCCTCCATCCTACTAAACTACACTGTAGTAGTTACAGATCCATACAGCCTCCATCCTACTAAACTACACTGTAGTAGTTACAGACCCATACAGCTATGGAGCCTCCATCCTACTAAACTACACTGTATCAGTTACAGATCCATACAGCCTCCATCCTACTAAACTACACTGTAGCAGTTACAGACCCATACAGCCTCCATCCTACTAAACTACACTGTAGTAGTTACAGACCCATACAGCTATGGAGCCTCCATCCTACTAAACTACACTGTAGCAGTTACAGATCCATACAGCCTCCATCCTACTAAACTACACTGTAGTAGTTACAGATCCATACAGCCTCCATCCTACTAAACTACACTGTAGTAGTTACAGATCCATACAGCCTCCATCCTACTAAACTACACTGTAGCAGTTACAGATCCATACAGCCTCCATCCTACTAAACTACACTGTAGTAGTTACAGATCCATACAGCCTCCATCCTACTAAACTGTAGCAGTTACAGATCCATACAGCCTCCATCCTACTAAACTACACTGTAGCAGTTACAGATCCATACAGCCTCCATCCTACTAAACTACACTGTAGTAGTTACAGATCCATACAGCCTCCATCCTACTAAACTACACTGTAGTAGTTACAGATCCATACAGCCTCCATCCTACTAAACTACACTGTAGTAGTTACAGATCCATACAGCCTCCATCCTACTAAACTACACTGTAGTAGTTACAGATCCATACAGCCTCCATCCTACTAAACTACACTGTAGCAGTTACAGATCCATACAGCCTCCATCCTACTAAACTACACTGTAGTAGTTACAGACCCATACAGCTATGGAGCCTCCATCCTATAAACTACACTGTAGCAGTTACAGACCCATACAGCTATGGAGCCTCCATCCTACTAAACTACACTGTAGCAGTTACAGATCCATACTGCTATGGAGCCTCCATCCCATGAAACTACACTTCCACTACATTCCTGAGTTACACAGTTATGATTACACACAAAGGTGTTTGGTGGATGCTAGATAGCTAATTAACACAGGTGTTTGGTGGATGCTAGATAGCTAATTAACACAGGTGTTTGGTGGATGCTAGATAGCTAATTAACACAGGTGTTTGGTGGATGCTAGATAGCTAATTAACACAGGTGTTTGGTGGATGCTAGATAGCTAATTAACACAGGTGTTTGGTGGATGCTAGATAGCTAATTAACACAGGTGTTTGGTGGATGCTAGATAGCTAATTAACACAGGTGTTTGGTGGATGCTAGATAGCTAATTAACACAGGTGTTTGGTGGATGCTAGATAGCTAATTAACACAGGTGTTTGGTGGATGCTAGATAGCTAATTAACACAGGTGTTTGGTGGATGCTAGATAGCTAATTAACACAGGTGTTTGGTGGATGCTAGATAGCTAATTAACACAGGTGTTTGGTGGATGCTAGATAGCTAATTAACACAGGTGTTTGGTGGATGCTAGATAGCTAATTAACACAGGTGTTTGGTGGATGCTAGATAGCTAATTAACACAGGTGATCGATCGCCTCGTCTTCCATCTGTTTTCCATAAACAAGCGCTGAAACATGGATATATGGCGGTGTGGAAACACTAACCCTAAACGTATCAATTTAATAACCCTTTGTTAAATATATATATATTTTTTTACATTTATGTAAATGTTTTTTCGCTGATATGCTTCCAAAACAGTAGCGCAAGACATACATGGAAATGTTCAGACCGAGCGGTGGGAGATATGGACAAAACTTCCCCTTGAAGAAGACGCATTCGTCTAATGATTCTTAGTGTAATGGACCTTTATAAGTCATGATCAGGGCCTGGGTCGTTTCTTTACCACTGAACCAATAGCCTAATATCCATGAATAGTACCGGACCACAACAGATCCCAGATACAGCAGAGGACTGACAGACAGGCATGCAGACAGCGGAGGAACGTTTACTCTGAATTCTAACGCTCTGGAGGAGTTACGGTTAAAAGCTATGCAGCAGAACATGTTCAGACAACACACGTTGTCTTTGCAGAGAAGTAGGCTGGCTCGTGTAACCAAGTAGCCACAGAAAGAGAGAGAAACGGTTTCCACATTGACCTATAAAAGAGCGGTTCCCACGGCGAGCGTGTCTTCTAGTAGCCGCGTGAGGGACAAGACAGACGTACCTTTCTACTGACTGGTCATGGTGCCTGTGTCCTGGACTTCTCAATGGACTAGACAACGTTTTCTTGTTGTTTGACAGCTTATTTATGCTTGAGGTAAACTATTCCTTTGTGCAAAAAAAAGAAGAGTTGTCTTATCAGTAATCCCGCGACCGTCGGCTGTTTTCAGAGTATCTGAAAGTCCTGTGTTTTGTTGGGTAGTACCCGAGTGACCCGGGGTGTGTGTTCAGGAGGAGAGGACTGGGACAGACAGGAGGAGGGGGGAGTGCCGAACAGCACAGAAGCCATCCCAAGTTCACCTGACGTCACGTGTACTACAACTCGACCGACTTGGACTTGTAGACTAAAGATAAGGGAAGCTATAAACATTCCAAGGGAAAAGAAAACGTCCTAAATAATGTAGGCATATAGTCAACAAAATCACAGCGTCCATACGGACAAAAATGATTTACATTTGGGACAAGTTTTGTAAAGTGAAGTGTGGGACTTAGTTCAAAATGTAGAAATGTTCAGTGATTTATCGCCACCCTGTGGTTCTATAGAATACAGCCACAGTAGACGACAAGAAGTCGAGAGTAGAACACTTGTTTCTACTAATACATACGTGCACAACTTTGCCTACACAGATTCCAATGACAGTGGTAACTCAAGACTTCTGAGTGATACATTTTAGAAAATCTTATCCAATATGGTTTTTTTTTTAAATACAGTAGGCTAGACCTACATTAGCTCTGGAGAACCCAAGTTGGCTCACAGCCTGTCTCTGACTTGGGTTCTCAGCTGATGGTATGCAGGACAGCTGGCTCCGTTATTGATCTTCGCTACTGATTTGTAAACATTTGAAACTTTGAAGTGAGAAAATAATCTTTCAAATATGAAAGATACTTACTGTGCTCAGTTTTGCAAAGGTCGCAATTGTAAATGAGAACTTGTTCTCAACTTGCCTACCTGGTTAAATAAAGGTGTTCTCAACTTGCCTACCTGGTTAAATAAAGGTGTTCTCAACTTGCCTACCTGGTTAAATAAAGGTGTTCTCAACTTGCCTACCTGGTTAAATAAAGGTGTTCTCAACTTGCCTACCTGGTTAAATAAAGGTGTTCTCAACTTGCCTACCTGGTTAAATAAAGGTGTTCTCAACTTGCCTACCTGGTTAAATAAAGGTGTTCTCAACTTGCCTACCTGGTTAAATAAAGGTGTTCTCAACTGGCCTACCTGGTTAAATAAAGGTGTTCTCAACTTGCCTACCTGGTTAAATAAAGGTGTTCTCAACTTGCCTACCTGGTTAAATAAAGGTGTTCTCAACTTGCCTACCTGGTTAAATAAAGGTGTTCTCAACTTGCCTACCTGGTTAAATAAAGGTGTTCTCAACTTGCCTACCTGGTTAAATAAAGGTGTTCTCAACTTGCCTACCTGGTTAAATAAAGGTGTTCTCAACTTGCCTACCTGGTTAAATAAAGGTGTTCTCAACTTGCCTACCTGGTTAAATAAAGGTGTTCTCAACTGGCCTACCTGGTTAAATAAAGGTGTTCTCAACTTGCCTACCTGGTTAAATAAAGGTGTTCTCAACTTGCCTACCTGGTTAAATAAAGGTGTTCTCAACTTGCCTACCTGGTTAAATAAAGGTGTTCTCAACTAGCCTACCTGGTTAAATAAAGGTGTTCTCAACTTGCCTACCTGGTTAAATAAAGGTGTTCTCAACTTGCCTACCTGGTTAAATAAAGGTGTTCTCAACTTGCCTACCTGGTTAAATAAAGGTGTTCTCAACTTGCCTACCTGGTTAAATAAAGGTGTTCTCAACTTGCCTACCTGGTTAAATAAAGGTGTTCTCAACTTGCCTACCTGGTTAAATAAAGGTGTTCTCAACTTGCCTACCTGGTTAAATAAAGGTGTTCTCAACTAGCCTACCTGGTTAAATAAAGGTGTTCTCAACTGGCCTACCTGGTTAAATAAAGGTGTTCTCAACTAGCCTACCTGGTTAAATAAAGGTGTTCTCAACTTGCCTACCTGGTTAAATAAAGGTGTTCTCAACTTGCCTACCTGGTTAAATAAAGGTGTTCTCAACTAGCCTACCTGGTTAAATAAAGGTGTTCTCAACTTGCCTACCTGGTTAAATAAAGGTGTTCTCAACTTGCCTACCTGGTTAAATAAAGGTGTTCTCAACTTGCCTACCTGGTTAAATAAAGGTGTTCTCAACTTGCCTACCTGGTTAAATAAAGGTGTTCTCAACTTGCCTACCTGGTTAAATAAAGGTGTTCTCAACTAGCCTACCTGGTTAAATAAAGGTGTTCTCAACTTGCCTACCTGGTTAAATAAAGGTGTTCTCAACTTGCCTACCTGGTTAAATAAAGGTGTTCTCAACTTGCCTACCTGGTTAAATAAAGGTGTTCTCAACTAGCCTACCTGGTTAAATAAAGGTGTTCTCAACTTGCCTACCTGGTTAAATAAAGATGTTCTCAACTTGCCTACCTGGTTAAATAAAGGTGTTCTCAACTTGCCTACCTGGTTAAATAAAGGTGTTCTCAACATGCCTACCTGGTTAAATAAAGGTGTTCTCAACTAGCCTACCTGGTTAAATAAAGGTGTTCTCAACTAGCCTACCTGGTTAAATAAAGGTGTTCTCAACTAGCCTACCTGGTTAAATAAAGGTGTTCTCAACTTGCCTACCTGGTTAAATAAAGGTGTTCTCAACTAGCCTACCTGGTTAAATAAAGGTGTTCTCAACTTGCCTACCTGGTTAAATAAAGGTGTTCTCAACTTGCCTACCTGGTTAAATAAAGGTGTTCTCAACTTGCCTACCTGGTTAAATAAAGGTGAAATAAAAAAAGTCAATAAAAAAAGGTGCCTCAGCTGACACACCCTCATTTTCATTGACAATTCCTTTCCACGTTTTCCCTCTGGATCACATGTGTTCCTCTAACTACAGCCAATGTGCAACTTTCCTAAATTGGAGTAAGTGTTTTATTTTATCTTTATTTAACTAGGCAAGTCAGTTAAGAACAAATTCTTATTTTCAATGACGGTCTAGGAACAGTGGGTTAACTGCCTGTTCAGGGGCAGAACGACAGATTTGTACCTTGTCAGCTCGAGGATTTGAACTTGCAACCTTCCGGTTACTAGTCCAACGCTCTAACCACTAGGATACCCTGCCGCCTCTACACTCTAACCACTAGGCTACCCTGTCGCCTCTACACTCTAACCACTAGGCTACCCTGTCGCCTCTACACTCTAACCACTAGGCTACCCTGCCACCTCTACACTCTAACCACTAGGCTACCCTGTCGCCTCTACACTCTAACCACTAGGCTACCTGCCGTCCCTACACTCTAACCACTAGGCTACCTGCCGTCCCTACACTCTAACCACTAGGCTACCTGCCGTCCCTACACTCTAACCACTAGGCTACCCTGCCGCCTCTACACTCTAACCACTAGGCTACCCTGCCTCCTCTACACTCTAACCACTAGGCTACCCTGTCGCCTCTACACTCTAACCACTAGGCTACCCTGTCGCCTCTACACTCTAACCACTAGGCTACCGGCCACCTCTACACTCTAACCACTAGGCTACCCTGTCGCCTCTACACTCTAACCACTAGGCTACCCTGTCGCCTCTACACTCTAACCACTAGGCTACCTGCCGCCTCTACACTCTAACCACTAGGCTACCCTGCCGCCTCTACACTCTAACCACTAGGCTACCTGCCGTCCCTACACTCTAACCACTAGGCTACCTGCCGTCCCTACACTCTAACCACTAGGCTACCTGCCGTCCCTACACTCTAACCACTAGGCTACCCTGTCGCCTCTACACTCTAACCACTAGGCTACCCTGTCGCCTCTACACTCTAACCACTAGGCTACCCTGTCGCCTCTACACTCTAACCACTAGGCTACCTGCCGTCCCTACACTCTAACCACTAGGCTACCTGCCGTCCCTACACTCTAACCACTAGGCTACCTGCCGTCCTACACTCTAACCACTAGGCTACCTGCCGTCCCTACACTCTAACCACTAGGCTACCCTGTCGCCTCTACACTCTAACCACTAGGCTACCTGCCGTCCCTACACTCTAACCACTAGGCTACCTGCCGTCCCTACACTCTAACCACTAGGCTACCTGCCGTCCCTACACTCTAACCACTAGGCTAACCTACCGCCCCTCCACTCTAACCACTAGGCTAACCTACCGCCCCTCCACTCTAACCACTAGGCTACCCTGCCTCCTCTACACTCTAACCACTAGGCTACCCTGTCGCCTCTACACTCTAACCACTAGGCTACCCTGTCGCCTCTACACTCTAACCACTAGGCTAACCTACCGCCTCTACACTCTAACCACTAGGCTACCCTGTCGCCTCTACACTCTAACCACTAGGCTAACCTACCGCCTCTACACTCTAACCACTAGGCTACCCTGCCGCCTCTACACTCTAACCACTAGGCTAACCTACCGCCTCTACACTCTAACCACTAGGCTACCCTGTCGCCTCTACACTCTAACCACTAGGCTACCTGCCTCCTCTACACTCTAACCACTAGGCTACCTGCCGTCCCTACACTCTAACCACTAGGCTACCCTGTCGCCTCTACACTCTAACCACTAGGCTACCCTGCCACCTCTACACTCTAACCACTAGGCTACCCTGCCACCTCTACACTCTAACCACTAGGCTACCCTGCCACCTCTACACTCTAACCACTAGGCTACCTGCCGTCCCTACACTCTAACCACTAGGCTACCCTGTCGCCTCTACACTCTAACCACTAGGCTACCTGCCTCCTCTACACTCTAACCACTAGGCTACCTGCCGTCTCTACACTCTAACCACTAGGCTACCTGCCTCCTCTACACTCTAACCACTAGGCTACCCTGCCTCCTCTACACTCTAACCACTAGGCTAACCTACCGCCCCTCCACTCTAACCACTAGGCTACCCTGCCTCCTCTACACTCTAACCACTAGGCTAACCTACCGCCCCTCCACTCTAACCACTAGGCTACCCTGCCACCTCTACACTCTAACCACTAGGCTACCTGCCCCCTCTACACTCTAACCACTAGGCTACCCTGCCACCTCTACACTCTAACCACTAGGCTACCTGCCGCCCCTCCACTCTAACCACTAGGCTACCCTACCTCCTCTACACTCTAACCACTAGGCTACCCTACCTCCTCTACACTCTAACCACTAGGCTACCCTGCCGCCTCTACACTCTAACCACTAGGCTACCCTGCCGCCTCTACACTCTAACCACTAGGCTACCCTGCAGCCTCTACACTCTAACCACTAGGCTACCTACCTCCTCTACACTCTAACCACTAGGCTACCCTACCTCCTCTACACTCTAACCACTAGGCTACCCTACCTCCTCTACACTCTAACCACTAGGCTACCCTGCCGCCTCTACACTCTAACCACTAGGCTACCCTGCAGCCTCTACACTCTAACCACTAGGCTACCTACCTCCTCTACACTCTAACCACTAGGCTACCCTACCTCCTCTACACTCTAACCACTAGGCTACCCTACCTCCTCTACACTCTAACCACTAGGCTACCTACCGCCCCTCCACTCTAACCACTAGGCTACCCTGCCGCCTCTACACTCTAACCACTAGGCTACCCTGCCACCTCTACACTCTAACCACTAGGCTACCCTGCCACCTCTACACTCTAACCACTAGGCTACCCTGCCACCTCTACACTCTAACCACTAGGCTACCTGCCGTCCCTACACTCTAACCACTAGGCTACCCTGTCGCCTCTACCTCTAACCACTAGGCACTCTACACTCTAACCACTAGGCTACCTCTAACCACTAGGCCTCTCCTCTACACTCTAACCACTAGGCTACCCTGCCTCCTCTACACTCTAACCACTAGGCTAACCTACCGCCCCTCACTCTAACCACTAGGCTACCCTGCCTCCTCTACACTCTAACCACTAGGCTAACCTACCGCCCTCCACTCTAACCACTAGGCTACCCTGCCACCTCTACACTCTAACCAAGGCTACCTGCCCCTCTACACTCTAACCACTAGGCTACCCTGCCACCTCTACACTCTAACCACTAGGCTACCCTGCCTCCCTCTAACCACTAGGCTACCCTACCTCCTCCACTCTAACCACTAGGCTACCCTACCTCCTCTACACTCTAACCACTAGGCTACCCTGCCGCCTCTACACTCTAACCACTAGGCTACCCTGCAGCCTCTACACTCTAACCACTAGGCTACCTACCTCCTCTACACTCTAACCACTAGGCTACCCTACCTCCTCTACACTCTAACCACTAGGCTACCCTACCTCCTCTACACTCTAACCACTAGGCTACCCTGCCGCCTCTACACTCTAACCACTAGGCTACCCTGCAGCCTCTACACTCTAACCACTAGGCTACCTACCTCCTCTACACTCTAACCACTAGGCTACCCTACCTCCTCTACACTCTAACCACTAGGCTACCCTACCTCCTCTACACTCTAACCACTAGGCTACCTACCGCCCCTCCACTCTAACCACTAGGCTACCCTGCCGCCTCTACACTCTAACCACTAGGCTACCCTGCCACCTCTACACTCTAACCACTAGGCTACCCTGCCACCTCTACACTCTAACCACTAGGCTACCCTGCCACCTCTACACTCTAACCACTAGGCTACCTGCCGTCCCTACACTCTAACCACTAGGCTACCCTGTCGCCTCTACACTCTAACCACTAGGCTACCTGCCTCCTCTACACTCTAACCACTAGGCTACCTGCCGTCTCTACACTCTAACCACTAGGCTACCTGCCTCCTCTACACTCTAACCACTAGGCTACCCTGCCTCCTCTACACTCTAACCACTAGGCTAACCTACCGCCCCTCCACTCTAACCACTAGGCTACCCTGCCTCCTCTACACTCTAACCACTAGGCTAACCTACCGCCCTCCACTCTAACCACTAGGCTACCCTGCCACCTCTACACTCTAACCACTAGGCTACCTGCCCCCTCTACCTCTAACCACTAGGCTACCCTGCCACCTCTACACTCTAACCACTAGGCTACCTGCCTCCCTCCACTCTAACCACTAGGCTACCCTACCTCCTCTACACTCTAACCACTAGGCTACCCTACCTCCTCTACACTCTAACCACTAGGCTACCCTGGCTCTAACCACTAGGCTACCCTGCCGCCTCTACACTCTAACCACTAGGCTACCCTGCAGCCTCTACACTCTAACCACTAGGCTACCTACCTCCTCTACACTCTAACCACTAGGCTACCCTACCTCCTCTACACTCTAACCACTAGGCTACCCTACCTCCTCTACACTCTAACCACTAGGCTACCCTGCCGCCTCTACACTCTAACCACTAGGCTACCCTGCAGCCTCTACACTCTAACCACTAGGCTACCTACCTCCTCTACACTCTAACCACTAGGCTACCCTACCTCCTCTACACTCTAACCACTAGGCTACCCTACCTCCTCTACACTCTAACCACTAGGCTACCTACCGCCCCTCCACTCTAACCACTAGGCTACCCTGCCGCCTCTACACTCTAACCACTAGGCTACCCTGCCACCTCTACACTCTAACCACTAGGCTACCCTGCCGCCTCTACACTCTAACCACTAGGCTAACCCCGCCCCCTCCACTCTAACCACTAGGCTACCCTGCCACCTCTACACTCTAACCACTAGGCTACCCTGTCGCCTCTACACTCTAACCACTAGGCTACCCTGCCTCCTCTACACTCTAACCACTAGGCTACCCTGTCACCTCTACACTCTAACCACTAGGCTACCCTGCCTCCTCTACACTCTAACCACTAGGCTACCCTGCCTCCTCTACACTCTAACCACTAGGCTACCCTGCCGCCTCTACACTCTAACCACTAGGCTAACCTACCTCCTCTACACTCTAACCACTAGGCTACCCTGCCGCCTCTACACTCTAACCACTAGGCTACCCTGCCGCCTCTACACTCTAACCACTAGGCTAACCTACCTCCTCTACACTCTAACCACTAGGCTACCCTGTCACCTCTACACTCTAACCACTAGGCTACCCTGCCGCCTCTACACTCTAACCACTAGGCTAACCTACCTCCTCTACACTCTAACCACTAGGCTACCCTGCCGCCTCACACTCTAACCACTAGGCTAACCTACCTCCTCTACACTCTAACCACTAGGCTACCCTGCCGCCTCTACACTCTAACCACTAGGCTACCCTGCCGCCTCTACACTCTAACCACTAGGCTACCCTGCCTCCTCTACACTCTAACCACTAGGCTACCTGCCGCCTCTACACTCTAACCACTAGGCTACCTACCTCCTCTACACTCTAACCACTAGGCTACCCTGTCACCTCTACACTCTAACCACTAGGCTACCCTGCCGCCTCTACACTCTAACCACTAGGCTAACCTACCTCCTCTACACTCTAACCACTAGGCTACCCTGCCGCCTCTACACTCTAACCACTAGGCTACCCTACCTCCTCTACACTCTAACCACTAGGCTACCCTACCTCCTCTACACTCTAACCACTAGGCTACCCTGCCGCCTCTACACTCTAACCACTAGGCTACCCTGCAGCCTCTACACTCTAACCACTAGGCTACCTACCTCCTCTACACTCTAACCACTAGGCTACCCTACCTCCTCTACACTCTAACCACTAGGCTACCCTACCTCCTCTACACTCTAACCACTAGGCTACCCCGCCCCTCCACTCTAACCACTAGGCTAACCTCTACCTCTAACCACTAGGCTACCCTGCCACCTCTACACTCTAACCACTAGGCTACCCTGCCGCCTCTACACTCTAACCACTAGGCTACCCTACCGCCCTCACTCTAACCACTAGGCTACCCTGCCACCTCTACACTCTAACCACTAGGCTACCCTGCCTCGCCTCTACACTCTAACCACTAGGCTACCCTGCCTCCTCTACACTCTAACCACTAGGCTACCCTGTCACCTCTACACTCTAACCACTAGGCTACCCTGCCTCCTCTACACTCTAACCACTAGGCTACCCTGCCTCCTCTACACTCTAACCACTAGGCTACCCTGCCCGCCTCTACACTCTAACCACTAGGCTACCCTACCTCCTCTACACTCTAACCACTAGGCTACCCTGCCTCTCTAACCACTACACCCTAACCACTAGGCTAACCTACCTCCTCTACACTCTAACCACTAGGCTACCCTGTCACCTCTACACTCTAACCACTAGGCTACCCTGCCGCCTCTACACTCTAACCACTAGGCTAACCTACCTCCTCTACACTCTAACCACTAGGCTACCCTGCCGCCTCTACACTCTAACCACTAGGCTAACCTACCTCCTCTACACTCTAACCACTAGGCTACCCTGCCGCCTCTACACTCTAACCACTAGGCTACCCTGCCGCCTCTACACTCTAACCACTAGGCTACCCTGCCTCCTCTACACTCTAACCACTAGGCTACCTGCCGCCTCTACACTCTAACCACTAGGCTACCTACCTCCTCTACACTCTAACCACTAGGCTACCCTGTCACCTCTACACTCTAACCACTAGGCTACCCTGCCGCCTCTACACTCTAACCACTAGGCTAACCTACCTCCTCTACACTCTAACCACTAGGCTACCCTGCCGCCTCTACACTCTAACCACTAGGCTACCCTGCCTCCTCTACACTCTAACCACTAGGCTACCCTGCCTCCTCTACACTCTAACCACTAGGCTACCCTGCCGCCTCTACACTCTAACCACTAGGCTACCCTGCCTCCTCTACACTCTAACCACTAGGCTACCCTGCCTCCTCTACACTCTAACCACTAGGCTACCCTGCCGCCTCTACACTCTAACCACTAGGCTACCCTGCCTCCTCTACACTCTAACCACTAGGCTACCCTGCCGCCTCTACACTCTAACCACTAGGCTACCCTGCCTCCTCTACACTCTAACCACTAGGCTACCCTGCCGCCTCTACACTCTAACCACTAGGCTACCCTGCCTCCTCTACACTCTAACCACTAGGCTACCCTGCCTCCTCTACACTCTAACCACTAGGCTACCCTACCTCCTCTACACTCTAACCACTAGGCTACCTACCGCCTCTACACTCTAACCACTAGGCTACCCTGCCTCCTCTACACTCTAACCACTAGGCTACCCTGCCTCCTCTACACTCTAACCACTAGGCTACCCTGCCTCCTCTACACTCTAACCACTAGGCTACCCTGCCTCCTCTACACTCTAACCACTAGGCTACCCTGCCTCCTCTACACTCTAACCACTAGGCTACCCTGCCTCCTCTACACTCTAACCACTAGGCTACCCTGCCTCCTCTACACTCTAACCACTAGGCTACCCTGCCTCCTCTACACTCTAACCACTAGGCTACCCTGCCTCCTCTACACTCTAACCACTAGGCTACCCTACCTCCTCTACACTCTAACCACTAGGCTACCCTGCCTCCTCTACACTCTAACCACTAGGCTACCCTACCTCCTCTACACTCTAACCACTAGGCTACCCTGCCGCCTCTACACTCTAACCACTAGGCTAACCTACCTCCTCTACACTCTAACCACTAGGCTAACCTACCTCCTCTACACTCTAACCACTAGGCTACCCTACCGCCCCTCCACTCTAACCACTAGGCTAACCGCCCCTCCACCTAACCACTAGGCCCCTCCACTCTAACCACTAGGCTAACCTACCGCCCCTCCACTCTAACCACTAGGCTAACCTACCTCCTCTACACTCTAACCACTAGGCTACCCTGCCTCCTCTACACTCTAACCACTAGGCTAACCTACCGCCCCTCCACTCTAACCACTAGGCTAACCTACCGCCCCTCCACTCTAACCACTAGGCTACCCTACCGCCCCTCCACTCTAACCACTAGGCTACCCTACCGCCCCTCCACTCTAACCACTAGGCTAACCTACCGCCCCTCCACTCTAACCACTAGGCTAACCTACCTCCTCTACACTCTAACCACTAGGCTACCCTACCGCCCCTCCACTCTAACCACTAGGCTACCCTGCCCCTCCACTCTAACCACTACAGCCCCTCCACTCTAACCACTAGGCTAACCTACCGCCCCTCCACTCTAACCACTAGGCTAACCTACCGCCCCTCCACTCTAACCACTAGGCTACCCTGCCGCCCCTCCACTCTAACCACTAGGCTAACCTACCGCCCCTCCACTCTAACCACTAGGCTAACCGCCCCTCCCTAACCACCTCCGCCCCTCCACTCTAACCACTAGGCTACCCTGCCTCCCCTCCACTCTAACCACTAGGCTACCTACTGCCCCCTCCACTCTAACCACTAGGCTAACCCTACCCCTCCACTCTAACCACTAGGCTACCCTACCGCCCCTCCACTCTAACCACTAGTCTACCCTGCCACCCCAAGTGTGTCTTTTATATTAGAAAAAATATGTATTGTTTTTATTAAAGTTAAGTTTTAAATATTTCCAAAAGCCTTATTGTGTTTAGAAAAAGCATTTGGGCAGCATTGGGCCATTTCTATTACAAGGCTCGGGGACATCCAATGGCTCTGTGAATAAGAGTTATACCTACAGTGAATGACAATCTGCCCACAAAAGCAGCCTAAAAAAAACACTATTTGTTTTGTAGACTAAGCTAGGCTAGACATGGGTGGGTCTGGGAGGGCATATCTGAAATCAACATTTACTGTTTTAATGAATTGAATATTTGTCCATGACATAACCAGAGAGTGTGTGGAAAACAAAACATTCCTCTCATAGTCCAACTCTAATGATTTACAGCCGCCCTACAGGCAGTGGCCCATCGCACGCCAGCTCTCTCCTGCTTCCCAGTTCTGTGCGGTTGGGGTCTAAATTCATGGAACGCCTTGTCAGTGAGATTGTGCAATGTGCTCTCATGCTTTACCAGTGACTTCCAATGTGCATTACCAGTGACTTCCAATGTGCTTTACCAGTGACTTCCAATGTGCTTTACCAGTGACTTCCAATGTGCTTTACCAGTGACTTCCAATGTGCTTTACCAGTGACTTCCAATGTGCTTTACCAGTGACTTCCAATGTGCTTTACCAGTGACTTCCAATGTGCTTTACCAGTGTCTTCCAATGTGCTCTACCAGTGACTTCCAATGTGCTTTACCAGTGACTTCCAATGTGCTTTACCAGTGACTTCCAATGTGCTTTACCAGTGACTTCCAAAACAGACTCAAAACAAATACATTCTCACGAGCAATTTTTTGGTTTTTATAATAAACTGACTGCAGGAATCTCCACCAGAGCTGTTGCCAGAGAATGTAATGTTAGTTTCTCTACCGTTTCCAACATCGTTTTAGAGAATTTGGCAGTACATCCAACTGGTCTCACATCAGCAGACCACGTGTAACCACGCCTACCCACGACCGCCACACCCGGCTTCACAACAGCAGACCACGTGTAACCACGCCAGCCCAGGACCGCCACACCCGGCTTCTTCACCTGCGGGATCTTCTGAGAGCAGCCACCCGGACAGCTGATTAAACTGAGGAGTATTTCTGTCTGTAATAAAGCCCTTTTGTGGGGAAAAAAAACTATTTATTATTGGCTCCCAAGTGTGTGGGCCTATGCCCTCCCAGGCCCACCCATGTTTACGCCCCTGTCCAGTCATGTGCCCTCCCAGGCCCACCCATGTCTACGCCCCTGTCCAGTCATGTAAAATCCATAGATTAGGGTCTAATGCATTAATTTAAATTGGACTGTAACTCGTTGAAGTTGTTGCATGTTGCGTTTATATTTTTGTCCAGTGTATAAATGCCGTGCAGAGACCAGATGTGGTCCCTTATTCTACATGTCAGAAAGGCATACTCTACACACCGTGTTCTATCTGAACGTCCCAAAACGTTGCGTCCTGCTGGCCAGTCCTCTTCTGGCTGTGTCAGGTAGAGAGGAACCAGGCTGTGAGGGGTGGCCAGTCCTCTTCGGGCTGTGTCAGGTAGAGAGGAACCAGGCTGTGAGGGGTGGCCAGTCCTCTTCTGGCTGTGTCAGGTAGAGAGGAACCAGGCTGTGAGGGGTGGCCAGTCCTCTTCTGGCTGTGTCAGGTAGAGAGGAACCAGGCTGTGAGGGGTGGCCAGACCTCTTCTGGCTCTGTCAGGTAGAGAGGAACCAGGCTGTGAGGGGTGGCCAGTCCTCTTCTGGCTGTGTCAGGTAGAGAGGAACCAGGCTGTGAGGGGTGGCCAGTCCTCTTCTGGCTGTGTCAGGTAGAGAGGAACCAGGCTGTGAGGGGTGGCCAGTCCTCTTCTGGCTGTGCTGGGTAGAGAGGAACCAGGCTGTGAGGGGTGGCCAGTCCTCTTCTGGCTGTGTCAGGTAGAGAGGAACCAGGCTGTGTGGGCTGGCCAGTCCTCTTCTGGCTGTGTCAGGTAGAGAGGAACCAGGCTGTGAGGGGTGGCCAGTCCTCTTCTGGCTGTGATGGGTAGAGAGGAACCAGGCTGTGAGGGGTGGCCAGTCCTCTTCTGGCTGTGTCAGGTAGAGAGGAACCAGGCTGTGAGGGGTGGCCAGACCTCTTCTGGCTGTGTCAGGTAGAGAGGAACCAGGCTGTGAGGGGTGGCCAGTCCTCTTCTGGCTGTGTCAGGTAGAGAGGAACCAGGCTGTGAGGGGTGGCCAGTCCTCTTCTGGCTGTGTCAGGTAGAGAGGAACCAGGCTGTGAGGGGTGGCCAGTCCTCTTCTGGCTGTGCTGGGTAGAGAGGAACCAGGCTGTGAGGGGTGGCCAGTCCTCTTCTGGCTGTGTCAGGTAGAGAGGAACCAGGCTGTGTGGGCTGGCCAGTCCTCTTCTGGCTGTGTCAGGTAGAGAGGAACCAGGCTGTGAGGGGTGGCCAGTCCTCTTCTGGCTGTGCTGGGTAGAGAGGAACCAGGCTCTGAGGGGTGGCCAGTCCTCTTCTGGCTGTGCTGGGTAGAGAGGAACCAGGCTGTGAGGGGTGGCCAGTCCTCTTCTGGCTGTGCTGGGTAGAGAGGAACCAGGCTGTGTGGGCTGGCCAGTCCTCTTCTGGCTGTGTCAGGTAGAGAGGAACCAGGCTGTGAGGGGTGGCCAGTCCTCTTCTGGCTGTGTCAGGTAGAGAGGAACCAGGCTGTGAGGGGTGGCCAGTCCTCTTCTGGCTGTGCCGGGTAGAGAGGAACCAGGCTGTGAGGGGTGGCCAGTCCTCTTCTGGCTGTGTCAGGTAGAGAGGAACCAGGCTGTGAGGGGTGGCCAGTCCTCTTCTGGCTGTGTCAGGTAGATATGAACCAGGCTGTGAGGGGTGGCCAGTCCTCTTCTGGCTGTGTCAGGTAGAGAGGAACCAGGCTGTGAGGGGTGGCCAGTCCTCTTCTGGCTGTGCTGGGTAGAGAGGAACCAGGCTGTGAGGGGTGGCCAGTCCTCTCCTGGCTGTGTCGGGTAGAGAGGAACCAGGCTGTGAGGGGTGGCCAGTCCTCTTCTGGCTGTGCTGGGTGGAGATTATAAACCTAGAGAGGAACCAGGCTGTGTGGGGTGGCCAGTCCTCTTCTGGCTGTGCTGGGTGGAGATTATAAACCTAGAGAGGAACCAGGCTGTGAGGGGTGGCCAGTCCTCTTCTGGCTGTGCTGGGTGGAGTAGAGAGGAACCAGGCTGTGTGGGGTGGCCAGTCCTCTTCTGGCTGTGCTCGGGTAGAGAGGAACCAGGCTGTGGGGTGGCCAGTCCTCTTCTAGCTGTGTCGGGTAGAGAGGAACCAGACTCTGAGGGGTGGCCAGTCCTCTTCTAGCTGTATCTGGTAGAGAGGAACCAGGCTCTGAGGGGTGGCCAGTCCTCTTCTAGCTGTATCGGGTAGAGAGGAACCAGACTCTGAGGGGTGGCCAGTCCTCTTCTGGCTGTGTCAGGTAGAGAGGAACCAGGCTGTGAGGGGTGGCCAGTCCTCTTCTGGCTGTGTCAGTTAGAGAGGAACCAGGCTGTGAGGGTGGCCAGTCCTCTTCTGGCTGTGTCAGGTAGAGAGGAACCAGGCTGTGAGGGGTGGCCAGTCCTCTTCTGGCTGTGTCAGGTAGAGAGGAACCAGGCTGTGAGGGGTGGCCAGTCCTCTTCTGGCTGTGTCAGGTAGAGAGGAACCAGGCTGTGAGGGGTGGCCAGTCCTCTTCTGGCTGTGTCAGGTAGAGAGGAACCAGGCTGTGAGGGGTGGCCAGTCCTCTTCTGGCTGTGTCAGGTAGAGAGGAACCAGGCTGTGAGGGGTGGCCAGTCCTCTTCTGGCTGTGTCAGGTAGAGAGGAACCAGGCTGTGAGGGGTGGCCAGTCCTCTTCTGGCTGTATCGGATAGAGAGGAACCAGGCTCTGAGGGGTGGCCAGTCCTCTTCTGGCTGTGTCAGGTAGAGAGGAACCAGGCTGTGAGGGGTGGCCAGTCCTCTTCTGGCTGTGTCAGGTAGAGAGGAACCAGGCTGTGAGGGGTGGCCAGTCCTCTTCTGGCTGTGTCAGGATAGAGAGGAACCAGGCTGTGAGGGGTGGCCAGTCCTCTTCTGGCTGTGCTGGGTAGAGAGGAACCAGGCTGTCAGGGGTGGCCAGTCCTCTTCTGGCTGTGTCAGGTAGAGAGGAACCAGGCTGTGAGGGGCTGGCCAGTCCTCTTCTGGCTGTGTCAGGTAGAGAGGAACCAGGCTGTGAGGGGTGGCCAGTCCTCTTCTGGCTGTGCTGGGTAGAGAGGAACCAGGCTGTGAGGGGTGGCCAGTCCTCTTCTGGCTGTGCTGGGTAGAGAGGAACCAGGCTGTGTGGGTGGCCAGTCCTCTTCTGGCTGTGTCTGGGTAGAGAGGAACCAGGCTGTGAGGGGTGGCCAGTCCTCTTCTGGCTGTGCTGGGTAGAGAGGAACCAGGCTGTGAGGGGTGGCCAGTCCTCTTCTGGCTGTGCTGGGTAGAGAGGAACCAGGCTGTGAGGGGTGGCCAGTCCTCTTCTGGCTGTGCTGGGTAGAGAGGAACCAGGCTCTGAGGGGTGGCCAGTCCTCTTCTGGCTGTGTCAGGTAGAGAGGAACCAGGCTGTGAGGGGTGGCCAGTCCTCTTCTGGCTGTGTCGGGTAGAGAGGAACCAGGCTGTGAGGGTGGCCAGTCCTCTTCTGGCTGTGCTCAGGTAGAGAGGAACCAGGCTGTGAGGGGTGGCCAGTCCTCTTCTGGCTGTGTCAGGTAGAGAGGAACCAGGCTGTGAGGGGTGGCCAGTCCTCTTCTGGCTGTGCTGGTAGAGAGGAACCAGGCTGTGAGGGGTGGCCAGTCCTCTTCTGGCTGTGTCAGGTAGAGAGGAACCAGGCTGTGAGGGGTGGCCAGTCCTCTTCTGGCTGTGTCGGGTAGAGAGGAACCAGGCTGTGAGGGGTGGCCAGTCCTCTTCTGGCTGTGCTGGGTGGAGATTATAAACCTAGAGAGGAACCAGGCTGTGAGGGGTGGCCAGTCCTCTACTAGCTGTATCGGGTAGAGAGGAACCAGGCTGTGCGGGGTGGCCAGTCCTCTTCTAGCTGTATCGGGTAGAGAGGAACCAGGCTGTGCGGGGTGGCCAGTCCTCTTCTAGCTGTGTCGGGTAGAGAGGAACCAGACTCTGAGGGGTGGCCAGTCCTCTTCTAGCTGTATCTGGTAGAGAGGAACCAGGCTCTGAGGGGTGGCCAGTCCTCTTCTAGCTGTATCGGGTAGAGAGGAACCAGACTCTGAGGGGTGGCCAGTCCTCTTCTGGCTGTGCTGGATGGAGATTATAAACCTAGAGAGGAACCAGGCTGTGTGGGGTGGCCAGTCCTCTTCTGGCTGTGTCGGGTAGAGAGGAACCAGACTCTGAGGGGTGGTCAGTCCTCTTCTGGCTGTGTCGGATAGAGAGGAACCAGGCTCTGAGGGGTGGCCAGTCCTCTTCTGGCTGTGTCGCGTAGAGAGGATCCAGACTCTGAGGAGTGGCCAGTCCTCTTCTGTACCACAACAGCTGTGCCACAAAACAAGTTGAATTATCTTTGACCCGACATGCCAGATTTTGTTGTTGTTGCTGTAGCCTTTCATGTTTCCACTAGGTGGCGCCATTTGTCTTGTTGTCTATTGTTAAACATCACCTCGACCTCTCCATTGAGTGATAGGTGGATCCACAGGAGCATTTTGAAAAACAAACATATACAAAAATAAAACAAAATACATTTACCAGCCAAAATAATTGACATGATTTGTATCAAATCAAATTTATTTATAAAGCCCTTCTTACATCAGCTGATATCTCAAAGTGCTGTACAGGAACCCAGCCTAAAATTCCAAACAGCAAGCAATGCAGGTGTGGAAGCACCAAGGAAAAACTCCCTCGAAAGGCCAGAACCTCGGAAGAAACCTAGAGAGGAACCGGGCTGTGTGGGGTGGCCAGTCCTCTTCTAGCTGTATCCGGTAGAGAGGAACCAGGCTGTGCGGGGTGGCCAGTCCTCTTCTAGCTGTATCCGGTAGAGAGGAACCAGGCTCTGAGGGGTGGCCAGTCCTCTTCTAGCTGTATCCGGTAGAGAGGAACCAGGCTCTGAGGGGTGGCCAGTCCTCTTCTAGCTGTATCCGGTAGAGAGGAACCGGGCTGTGTGGGGTGGCCAGTCCTCTTCTAGCTGTATCGGGTAGAGAGGAACCAGGCTGTGAGGGGTGGCCAGTCCTCTTCTGGCTGTGCTGGGTGGAGATTATAAACCTAGAGAGGAACCAGGCTGTGAGGGGTGGCCATTCCTCTTCTAGCTGTATCGGGTAGAGAGGAACCAGACTCTGAGGGGTGGCCAGTCCTCTTCTAGCTGTATCGGGTAGAGAGGAACCAGACTCTGAGGGGTGGCCAGTCCTCTTCTAGCTGTATCGGGTAGAGAGGAACCAGACTCTGAGGGGTGGCCAGTCCTCTTCTGGCTGTGCTGGGTGGAGATTATAAACCTAGAGAGGAACCAGGCTGTGAGGGGTGGCCAGTCCTCTTCTGGCTGTGCTGGGTGGAGATTATAAACCTAGAGCGGAACCAGGCTGTGAGGGGTGGCCAGTCCTCTTCTGGCTGTGCTGGGTAGAGAGGAACCAGGCTGTGAGGGGTGGCCAGTCCTCTTCTGGCTGTGTCGGGTAGAGAGGAACCAGGCTGTGAGGGGTGGCCAGTCCTCTTCTGGCTGTGCTGGGTGGAGATTATAAACCTAGAGAGGAACCAGGCTGTGAGGGGTGGCCAGTCCTCTACTAGCTGTATCGGGTAGAGAGGAACCAGGCTGTGCGGGGTGGCCAGTCCTCTTCTAGCTGTATCGGGTAGAGAGGAACCAGGCTGTAGCTGTATCGGGTAGGGGTGGCCAGTCCTCTTCTAGCTGTGTCGGGTAGAGAGGAACCAGACTCTGAGGGGTGGCCAGTCCTCTTCTAGCTGTATCTGGTAGAGAGGAACCAGGCTCTGAGGGGTGGCCAGTCCTCTTCTAGCTGTATCGGGTAGAGAGGAACCAGACTCTGAGGGGTGGCCAGTCCTCTTCTGGCTGTGCTGGGTGGAGATTATAAACCTAGAGAGGAACCAGCGTGTGTGGGGTGGCCAGTCCTCTTCTGGCTGTGTCGGGTAGAGAGGAACCAGACTCTGAGGGGTGGTCAGTCCTCTTCTGGCTGTGTCGGATAGAGAGAAACCAGGCTCTGAGGGGTGGCCAGTCCTCTTCTGGCTGTGTCGGGTAGAGAGGAACCAGACTCTGAGGGGTGGCCAGTCCTCTTCTGGCTGTGCTGGGTGGAGATTATAAACCTAGAGAGGAACCAGCCTGTGTGGGGTGGCCAGTCCTCTTCTGGCTGTGTCGGGTAGAGAGGAACCAGACTCTGAGGGGTGGTCAGTCCTCTTCTGGCTGTGTCGGATAGAGAGAAACCAGGCTCTGAGGGGTGGCCAGTCCTCTTCTAGCTGTATCGGGTAGAGAGGAACCAGACTCTGAGGGGTGGCCAGTCCTCTTCTGGCTGTGCTGGGTGGAGATTATAAACCTAGAGCGGAACCAGGCTGTGAGGGGTGGCCAGTCCTCTTCTGGCTGTGCTGGGTAGAGAGGAACCAGGCTGTGAGGGGTGGCCAGTCCTCTTCTGGCTGTGTCGGGTAGAGAGGAACCAGGCTGTGAGGGGTGGCCAGTCCTCTTCTGGCTGTGCTGGGTGGAGATTATAAACCTAGAGAGGAACCAGGCTGTGAGGGGTGGCCAGTCCTCTACTAGCTGTATCGGGTAGAGAGGAACCAGGCTGTGCGGGGTGGCCAGTCCTCTTCTAGCTGTATCGGGTAGAGAGGAACCAGGCTGTGCGGGGTGGCCAGTCCTCTTCTAGCTGTGTCGGGTAGAGAGGAACCAGACTCTGAGGGGTGGCCAGTCCTCTTCTAGCTGTATCTGGTAGAGAGGAACCAGGCTCTGAGGGGTGGCCAGTCCTCTTCTAGCTGTATCGGGTAGAGAGGAACCAGACTCTGAGGGGTGGCCAGTCCTCTTCTGGCTGTGCTGGGTGGAGATTATAAACCTAGAGAGGAACCAGGCTGTGTGGGGTGGCCAGTCCTCTTCTGGCTGTGTCGGGTAGAGAGGAACCAGACTCTGAGGGGTGGCCAGTCCTCTTCTGGCTGTGTCGGATAGAGAGGAACCAGGCTCTGAGGGGTGGCCAGTCCTCTTCTGGCTGTGTCGGGTAGAGAGGAACCAGACTCTGAGGGGTGGCCAGTCCTCTTCTGGCTGTGTCGCGTAGAGAGCAACCAGGCTGTGAGGGTTGGCCAGTCCTCTTCTGGCTGTGTCGGGTAGAGAGGAACCAGGCTCTGAGGGGTGGCCAGTCCTCTTCTGGCTGTGTCGGGTAGAGAGGAACCAGGCTGTGAGGGGTGGCCAGTCCTCTTCTGGCTGTGCTGGGTGGAGATTATAAACCTAGAGAGGAACCAGACTCTGAGGGGTGGCCAGTCCTCTTCTGTACCACAGCAGCTGTGCCACAAAACAAACAAGTTTCCATGTATTGTGATAAGCACCTGTCCCTCCTCACCAAGCTACTCAAATCAAATGTATTTATATAGCCCTTCGTACATCAGCTGATATCTCAAAGTGCTGTACAGAAACCCAGCCTAAAACCCCAAACAGCAAGCAATGCAGGTGTAGAAGCAAGGTGGCTAGGAAAAACTCCCTAGAAAGGCCAAAACCTAGGAAGAAACCTAGAGAGGAACCAGGCTCTGAGGGGTGGCCAGTCCTCTTCTGGCTGTGCCGGGTGGAGATTATAACAGAACATGGCCAAGATGTTCAAATGTTCATAAATGACCAGCATGGTCAAATAATAATAAGGCAGAACAGTTGAAACTGGAGCAGCAGCACGGCCAGGTGGACTGGGGACAGCAAGGAGTCATCATGTCAGGTAGTCCTGGGGCATGGTCCTAGGGCTCAGGTGCTCCGAGAGAGAGAAAGAAAGAGAGAAGGAGAGAATTAGAGAGAGTACACTTAGATTCACACAGGACACCGAATAGGACAGGGGAAGTACTCCAGATATAACAAACTGACCCTAGCCCCCCGACACATAAACTACTGCAGCATAAATACTGGAGGCTGAGACAGGAGGGGTCAGGAGACACTGTGGCCCCATCAGAGGACACCCCCGGACAGGGCCAACAGGAAGGATATAACCCCACCCACTTTGCCAAAGCACAGCTCCCACACCACTAGAGGGATATCTTCAACCACCAACTTACCATCCTGAGACAAGGCTGAGTATAGCCCACAAAGATCTCCGCCATGGCACAACCCAAGGGGGGGCGCCAACCCAGACAGGATGACCACATACTCAACAACCTTCCCCAGGGCCAGTCCACCTGAGAGGGGACAGGGGGGACAGGGGGGACAGAGGGGACAGAGGGGACAGGGAGGACAGAGGGGACAGGGAGGACAGAGGGGACAGGGAGGACAGAGGGGACAGGGAGGACAGATGGGACAGGGAGGACAGGGAGGACAGAGGGGACAGAGAGAACAGAGGGGACAGGGAGGACAGAGGGGACAGGGAGGACAGAGGGGACAGGGAGGACAGAGGGAGTGGCAGAGGCAGATATCTAGGAAGAAGAGGGGGACAGAGGGGACAGGGAGGAACAGAGGGGACAGAGGGGACAGAGGGAGTGGCATTAAGAGTAATATTAGGAAGTGACTAGGATTAAATGACTAGGATTAAATGTCAGGAATTGTGAAGAACTGAGTTTAAATGTATTTGGCTAAGGTCTATGTAGGGAGGGGTAATAGAGACAGATGATCCCTCTCTCTCTCTTCAGACAGAGAGAGAGAGAGAGAGAGAGAGAGAGAGAGAGACACAGAGAGAGAGAGAGAGAGAGAGAGAGAGAGAGAGAGAGAGAGGCACAGAGAGAGACAGAGAGAGAGTTTCCCCCATCTCCACCCTGCTACCATGAAAAGACTTTCACCCTGCCACAATACAGTGGGTAAACGCAAGTATTTCCCGTGACTGTGCCTCAAAACCAAATGTTTTCCTGGCCCACCACTCCACCCTGGACTTGAACAGCCTCTATGACCAGGTCCACCTCTACAAGGCATCAGTGCCCACCTTTGCCCGAACTCTAAAGGACATCGCTCTCAAACGTATCCCCAACACTTCACACAGGAGCAACAGATCAATAGACACCCCACCCAGACCAGCGAGACACCCTCCCAGACCTGCAGGACCCCCCCCCCCCTGGACCTACACATAGAGGACCCACACCAAGAGGAATTACATCCAGACCACAGCACACCCAGACACATCCACACCCCCACCCCAACCAATCAACACCCCCCCACGTCAACCATGCCCACACCCCATTTAGGCCCCTCAGATCAGACCTATGCCACTCCTGCCCACCCCATGCACCCCACCCCCGCAAAGAGGGCCTCAACATGGAAGCCACACATACGCCCAGGTAGTGAGCGGGCAAACAGTCCCAATCCCCACTCTCACACTCGCCCAAGCCAATGGCAGGTACCAGATGCTCAGCAGGCTCTGCTCACACTTACTGGCCTGAGGCCAAACCACGACCAACAACATTGGACACTCTATGGAACAAAAAGCCTTCACTATATCATCCTGGAATATCCAAGGCCTGAGGTCATCTGCCTTTGGCCTAAAGAGCAGAAACTCGGACTTCACCAAAGAAATCGGTAATACAGACATTGTCATCCTGCAAGAAACCTGGTATAGAGGAGACGGACCCACTGGTTGCCCTCTAGGTTACAGAGAGCTGGTAATCCCATCCACCAAACTACCAGGTGTGAAACAGGGAAGGGACTCAGGGGGTATGCTAATTTGGTATAGAGCAGACCTAACTCACTCCATTAAATTAATCAAAACAGGAACATTCTACATTTGGCTAGAAATTCAAAAGGAAATAATCCTAACAGAGAAAAATGTCCTCCTGTGTGCTACCTATATCCCCCCACTAGAATCCCCATACTTTAATGAAGACAGCTTCTCCATCCTGGAGGGGGAAATCAATCATTTCCAGGCCCAGGGACATGTACTAGTCTGTGGCGACCTAAATGCCAGAACCGGACAAGAATCTGACACCCTCAGCACACAGGGGGACAAACACCTGCCTGGAGGTGACAGCATTCCCTCCCACATATGCCCCCCTAGGCACAACTATGACAACATAACCAACAAAAACGGGTCACAACTCCTGCAGCTCTGTCGCACGCTGGGTATTTACATAGTCAATGGTAAGCTTCGAGGGGACTCCTATGGTAGGTACACCTATAGCTCATCTCTTGGCAGTAGTACTGTAGACTACTTTATCACTGACCTCAACCCAGAGACTCTGAGAGCATTCAGTCAGCCCACTGACACCCCTATCAGACCACAGCAAATCACAGTCTACTTAAACAGAGCAATACTCAATCATGAGGCATCAAAGCCAAAGGAATTGAGTAACATTAAGAAATGCTATAGATGGAAGGAATGCAGTTTGGAAACCTACCAAAAAACAATTAGGCAACAACAAATTCAATCCCTTTTAGACAATTTCCTGGGTAAAACGTTCCACTGTAATAGTGAAGGTGTAAACTTGGCAGTAGAAAATCTTAACAGTATATTTGACCTCTCAGCTTCCCTATCAAATCTAAAAATCTCAAATAGAAAACCGAAGAAAATTAACAACAATGACAAATGGTTTGATGAAGAATGCAAAAATCTAAGAAAGAAATTGAAAAACCTGTCCAACCAAAAACATAGAGACCCGGAAAACCTGAGCCTTCACTATGGTGAATCACTAAAACAATACAGAAATACACTACGGAAAAAGAAGGAACAGCATGTCAGAAATCAGCTCAATGTAATTGAAGAATTGGAAAATTGGAAAACACTAAACAAACAACAACACAAAGAATTATCTATCCAAAATGGAGATGTATGGGTAAACCACTTCTCCAATCTTTTTGGCTCTATAACAAAGAATAAAGAACAAAAACATATACATGATCAAATAAAGATCTTAGAATCAACTATTAAAAACTACCAGAACCCACTGGATTCTCCAATTACATTGAACAAAACAATTACAGGACAAAATAAAAACCCTCCAACCCAAAAAGGCCTGTGGTGTTGATGGTATCCTCAATGAAATGATCAAATATACAGACAACAAATTCCAATTGGCTTTACTAAAACTCTTTAACATCATCCTTAGCTCTGGCATCTTCCCCAATATTTGGAACCAAGGACTGATCACCCCAATCCACAAAAGTGGAGACAAATTTGACCCCAATAACTACCGTGGAATATGCGTCAACAGTAACCTTGGGAAAATCCTCTGCATTATCATTAACAGCAGACTCGTACATTTCCTCAGTGAAAACAATGTACTGAACAAATGTCAACTTGGCTTTTTACCAAATTACCGTACAACAGACCATGTATTCACCCTGCACACCCTAATTGACAACCAAACAAACCAAAGCATAGGCAAAGTCTTCTCATGCTTTGTTGATTTCAAAAAAGCCTTTGACTCAATTTGGCATGAGGGTCTGCTATACAAACTGATGGAAAGTGGTGTTGGGGGTAAAACATACGACATTATAAAATCCATGTATACAAACAACAAGTGTGCGGTTAAAATTGGCAAAAAACAAACACATTTCTTCACACTATACATACCTTGGCCTAAACATCAGCGCCACAGGTAACTTCCACAAAGCTGTGAACGATCTGAGAGACAAGGCAAGAAGGGCATTCTATGCCATCAAAAGGAACATAAATTTCAACATACCAATTAGGATTTGGCTAAAAATACTTGAATCAGTCATAGAGCCCATTGCCCTTTATGGTTGTGAGGTCTGGGGTCTGCTCACCAACCAAGACTTCACAAAATGGGACAAACACCAAATTGAGACTCTGCACGCAGAATTCTGCAAAAATATCCTCTGTGTACAACGTAGAACACCAAATAATGCATGCAGAGCAGAATTAGGCCGATACCCACTAATTATCCAAATCCAGAAAAGAGCCGTTAAATTCTATAACCACCTAAAAGGAAGCGATTCCCAAACCTTCCACAACAAAGCCATCACCTACAGAGAGATGAACCTGGAGAAGAGTCCCCTAAGCAAGCTGGTCCTGGGGCTCTGTTCACAAACACACACACACCCTACAGAGCCCCAGGACAGCAGCACAATTAGAACCAACCAAATCATGAAAAAACAAAAAGATAATTACTTGACACATTGGAAAGAATTAACAAAAAAACAGAGCAAACTAGAATGCTATTTGGCCCTAAACAGAGAGTACACAGCGGCAGAATACCTGACCACTGTGACTGACCCAAAATTAAGGAAAGCTTTGACTATGTACAGACTCAGTGAGCATAGCCTTGCTATTGAGAAAGGCCGCCGTAGGCAGACATGGCTCTCAAGAGAAGACAGGCTATGTGCACACTGCCCACAAAATGAGGTGAAAACTGAGCTGCACTTCCTAACCTCCTGCCCAATGTATGACCATATTAGAGACACATATTTCCCTCAGATTACACAGATCCACAAAGAATTTGAAAATAAATCCAATTTTGAAAAACTCCCATATCTACTGGGTGAAATTCCACAGTGTGCCATCACAGCAGCAAGATGTGTGACCTGTTGCCACGAGAAAAGGGCAACCAGTGAAGAACACACACCATTGTAAATACAACCCATATCTATGCTTATTTATTTTATCTTGTGTCCTTTACCATTTATACATTGTTACAACACTGTATATATATATAATATGACATTTGTAATGTCTTTACTGTTTTGAAACTTCTGTATGTGTGATGTTCACTGTTAATTTTTATTGTTTATTTCACTTTATATATTCACTTTATATATTATCTACCTCACTTGCTTTGGCAATGTTAACACATGTTTCCCATGCCAATAAAGCCCTTGAATTGAATTGAATTGAGAGAGAGAGAGAGACAGAGAGAGAAAGACAGAGAGAGAGAGGGAGAGACATAGAGAGAGAGATACAGAGACATAGAGAGAGAGAGTCAGAGAGAGAGAGAGAGAGAGAGAGAGAGACAAATAGAGAGAGAGAGAGAGACAAAGAGAGAGAGAGACAGAGAGAGAGAGACAAAGAGAGAGAGAGACAAAGAGAGAGAGAAGTCAAAAGGAATTCTAATGGGATGAGTTGAGGAGAGCAGCACCTTTCTCTCTCTACAATGTCGAGCACTAACACATCATAAACCCTGGTAGTGTGTTTACGGACATATTCAATCAATCCCTATACCAGTCTGCTGTTCCCACATGCTTCAAGAGGGCCACCATTGTTCCTGTTCCCAAGAAAGCTAAGGTAACTGAGCTAAACGACTACCGCCCCGTAGCACTCACTTCCGTCATCATGAAGTGCTTTGAGAGACTAGTCAAGGACCATATCACCTCCACCCTACCTGACACCCTAGACCCACTCCAATTTGCTTACCGCCCAAATAGGTCCACAGACGATGCAATCTCAACCACACTGCACACTGCCCTAACCCACCTGGACAAGAGGAATACCTATGTGAGAATGCTGTTCATCGACTACAGCTCGGCATTCAACACCATAGTACCCTCCAAGCTCGTCATCAAGCTCGAGACCCTGGGTCTCGACCCCGCCCTGTGCAACTGGGTACTGGACTTCCTGACGGGCCGCCCACAGGTGGTGAGGGTAGGCAACAACATCTCCTCCCCGCTGATCCTCAACACGGGGCCCCACAAGGGTGCGTTCTGAGCCCTCTCCTGTACTCCCTGTTCACCCACGACTGCGTGGCCATGCACGCCTCCAACTCAATCATCAAGTTTGCGGACGACACAACAGTGGTAGGCTTGATTACCAACAACGACGAGACGGCCTACAGGGAGGAGGTGAGGGCCCTCGGAGTGTGGTGTCAGGAAAATAACCTCACACTCAACGTCAACAAAACTAAGGAGATGATTGTGGACTTCAGGAAACAGCAGAGGGAACACCCCCTATCCACATCGATGGATCAGTAGTGGAGAGGGTAGCAAGTTTTAAGTTCCTCGGCATACACATCACAGACAAACTGAATTGGTCCACTCACACTGACAGCGTCGTGAAGAAGGCGCAGCAGCGCCTCTTCAACCTCAGGAGGCTGAAGAAATTCGGCTTGTCACCAAAAGCACTCACAAACTTCTACAGATGCACAATCGAGAGCATCCTGGCGGGCTGTATCACCGCCTGGTACGGCAACTGCTCCGCCCTCAACCGTAAGGCTCTCCAGAGGGTAGTGAGGTCTGCACAACGCATCACCGGGGCAAACTACCTGCCCTCCAGGACACCTACACCACCCGATGTTACAGGAAGGCCATAAAGATCATCAAGGACATCAACCACCCGAACCACTGCCTGTTCACCCCGCTATCATCCAGAAGGCGAGGTCAGTACAGGTGCATCAAAGCTGGGACCGAGAGACTGAAAAACAGCTTCTATCTCAAGGCCATCAGACTGTTAAACAGCAATCACTAACATTGAGTGGCTGCTGCCAACACACTGTCATTGACACTGACCCAACTCCAGCCACTTTAATAATGGGAATTGATGGGAAATGATGTAAATATATCACTAGCCACTTTAAACAATGCTTCCTTATATAATGTTACTTACCCTACACTATTCATCTCATATGCATATGTATATACTGTACTCTAGATCATCGACTGCATTCTTATGTCACTAGCCACTTTAACTATGCCACTTTGTTTACTTTGTCTACATACTCATCTCATATGTATATACTGTACTCGATACCATCTACTGTATGCTGCTCTGTACCATCACTCATTCATATATCCTTATGTACATATTCCTTATCCCCTTACACTGTGTATAAGACAGTAGTTTTGGAATTGTTAGTTAGATTACTTGTTGGTTATCACTGCATTGTCGGAACTAGAAGCACAAGCATTTCGCTACACTCGCATTAACATCTGCTAACCATGTGTATGTGACAAATAAAATTTGATTTGATTTGATTTGATTTGATTTAGTGTTGCAGAAATGTCTCCTGAAACGGCTGGAGTGGGCTCTGAAGAGTGCCATATTTATATTTAGGTTGTAGTCCCACACTGTTATGTGTGTGTAGGTGTGTGTAAGAGGAAAAGGGTCAGGGCATGAATGTATATATGTGTGGGAGGTGTCGAGGGAGACACACACACTAAAGGGAGCTGTGTAACAGCTCTGATCGTTAAACAATGTCAAGGTTCCTGTTCAGCTGACAGCTTTTTAAAAGAGGCCTATAGTGGTGTTTTCCCACCGACGCAGGAACCAGATACAGACTGAGACAGGAGAGGAGCCAGATACAGACTGAGACAGGAGAGGAGCCAGATACAGACTGAGACAGGAGAGGAGCCAGATACAGACTGAGACAGGAGAGGAACCAGATACAGACTGAGACAGGAGAGGAGACAGATACAGACTGAGACAGGAGAGGAGACAGATACAGACTGAGACAGGAGAGGAGACAGATACAGACTGAGACAGGAGAGGAACCAGATACAGACTGAGACAGGAGAGGAGACAGATACAGACTGAGACAGGAGAGGAGCCAGATACAGACTGAGACAGGAGAGGAACCAGATACAGACTGAGACAGGAGAGGAGACAGATACAGACTGAGACAGGAGAGGAGACAGATACAGACTGAGACAGGAGAGGAGACAGATACAGACTGAGACAGGAGAGGAACCAGATACAGACTGAGACAGGAGAGGAGCCAGATACAGACTGAGACAGGAGAGGAGTCAGATACAGACTGAGACAGGAGAGGAACCAGATACAGACTGAGACAAGAGAGGAGACAGATACAGACTGAGACAGGAGAGGAGACAGATACAGACTGAGACAGGAGAGGAACCAGATACAGACTGAGACAGGAGAGGAGACAGATACAGACTGAGACAGGAGAGGAGACAGATACAGAATGAGACAGGAGAGGAGACAGATACAGACTGAGACAGGAGAGGAGACAGATACAGACTGAGACAGGAGAGGAACAGATACAGACTGAGACAGGAGAGGAGACAGATACAGACTGAGACAGGAGAGGAGACAGATACAGACTGAGACAGGAGAGGAGCCAGATACAGAAGAGGAGCCAGATACAGACTGAGACAGGAGAGGAACCAGATACAGACTGAGACAGGAGAAGAGACAGATACAGACTGAGACAGGAGAGGAGACAGATACAGACTGAGACAGGAGAGGAGACAGATACAGACTGAGACAGGAGAGGAGACAGATACAGACTGAGACAGGAGAGGAACCAGATACAGACTGAGACAGGAGAGGAGCCAGATACAGACTGAGACAGGAGAGGAGACAGATACAGACTGAGACAGGAGAGGAGACAGATACAGACTGAGACAGGAGAGTGTCCTGTCTGAAGGGCAGTCTCCTGTCTGAAGGGCAGTGTCCTGTCTGAAGGGCAGTGTCCTGTCTGAAGAGCAGTCTCCTGTCTGAAGAGCAGTGTCCCGACCGATGAGCAGTGTACCGTCTGAAGAGCAGTGTCCTGTCTGAAGAGCAGTGTCCTGTCTGAAGAGCAGTGTCCTGTCTGAAGAGCAGTGTCCTGTCTGAAGAGCAGTGTCCTGTCTGAAGAGCAGTTCTAGTCCTCTATCTGTCTGTTCACTGTCTCAGTATCCATTCCATGTGGAGAAGTACGCTGTGACGTCTGCACTGGGAAGATGCTCATGGACCTGTAGTCCTGTCTGGTGTGTCTGCTGTGTCTGGCGTGGAGCCTCGTCAGATGGTGGCTTCTATCAAGAAACACAAGCTGATGGACCCTGTGTGGAACCTGGAAGACTGGCTGTGTAAGAAGTGACACCCCTTGAGCTATTCTGTAGGCGTGAGCAGACGGCTGTGTGTCCGATCTGCACTGAGACAGACCACAATACTCTCTCCGAAGAGGAAGTGTATGGAGAGAAGTAAGTTCAACCGGGGAAGACTAAGGGTAAAGCACAGCAGATGATCCAGGAGAGACAACAGAAGGTTAAGGAGATCAGTAGAGCTCATCGAGAGAGAACAGATCAGTAGAGCTCACCAAGAGAGAACAGATCAGTAGAGCTCATAAAGAGAGAACAGATTAGTAGAGCTCATCGAGAGAGAACAGATCAGTAGAGCTCATCAAGAGAGAACAGATCAGTAGAGCTCATCAAGAGAGAACAGATCAGTAGAGCTCATCAAGAGAGAGCAGATCAGTAGAGATCATCAGGAGAGAACAGATCAGTAGATATCATCAAGAGAGAACAGATCAGTAGAGCTCATCAAGAGAGAACAGATCAGTAGAGCTCATCGAGAGAGAACAGATCAGTAGAGATCATCAAGAGAGAACAGATCAGTAGAGCTCATCAATAGAGAACAGATCAGTAGAGCAGAACAAAGTAGAGTGGCAGGCTGGATGGCTGATGAGAACTGGAACATGAAATCACTGAGCTACAGAGGAGAAGCACTGAGCTGGAGCAGCTCTCTCTCACCAATGACCACCTTCACCTCTTCCACAGCTCCCAATCCCTCTGCACACTTAAAAACATCAATGACTGGTCTGAGATCAGTGATCTAGAGTTCCAGTACAAAGTCTGGACACACCTACTCATTCAAGGGTTTTTCTTTATTTTTTTACTATTTTCTACATCATAGAATAATAGTGAAGACATCAAAACTATGAAATAACACATATGCAATCATGTAGTAACCAAAAAAGTGTTTAACAAATCAAAATATATTTCATATTTGAGATTCTTCAAAGTAGCCATCCTTTGCCTTGAAGACAGCTTTGCACACTCTTGGCATTCTCTCAACCAGCTTCATGAGGTAGTCACCTGGAATGCATTTAAATTAACAGGTGTGCCTTGTTGAAAGGGAAATTGTGAATTTATTTTCTTCTTAATGCGTTTGAGCCAATCAGTTGTGTTGTGACAAGGTAGGGGTGGTATACAGAAGATGGTCTATTTGGTAAAAAACCAAGTCCATATTATGGCAAGAACAGCTCAAATACGCATAGAGAAATAACAGTTCATCGTTACTTTGAGACATGAAGGTCATTAAATCCGAACAATTTCAAGAACTTTGAAAGTTTCTTCAACTGCAGTCAAAAACCATTGTGTGCTGTGATGAAACTGGCTCTCATGAGGACCGCCACAGGAATGGAAGACCCAGAGTTACCTCTTCTGTGCTGTGATGAAACTGGCTCTCATGAGGACCGCCACAGGAAAGGAAGACCCAGAGTTACCTCTGCTGTAGAGGATAAGTTCATTAGAATTACCAGCCTCAGAATTTGCAGCCCAAATAAATGCTTCACAGAGTTCAAGTAACAGACACATCTGAACATCAACTGTTCAGAGGAGACTGAGGCCTTCAGTGAATCAGGCCTTCATGGTCGAATTGCTGCAAAGAAACCACTACTAAAGGACACCAATAAGAAGAAGAGACTTGCTTGGGTCAAGAAACACAAGCAATGGACATTAGACCGGTGGAAATCTTTCCTTTGGTCTGACGAGTCCAACTTTGAGATTTTTGGTTCCAAACTGCTGTGTCTTTGTGAGATGCAGAGTAGGTGAACGGATGATCTCCACATGTCTGGTTCCAACCATGAAGCATGGAGGAGGAGGTGTGATGGTGTGTGGATGTTTTGCTGTGACACTGTCTGTGATTTATTTAGAATTCAAGACACACTTAACCAGCATGGCTACCACAGCATTCTGCAGCGATACACCATCCCATCTGGTTTGCACTTAGTGGGACTATCCTTTGTTTTTCAACAGAACAATAGCCCAACACACCTCCAGGATGTGTAAGGGCTATTTGACCAAGAAGAAGAGTGATTGAGTGCTGCATCAGATGACCTGGCCTCCACAATCACCCAACCTCAACCCAATTGTGATGGTTTGGGATGAGTTGGACTGCAGAGTGAAGGAAAAACAGCCAACAAGTGCTCAGCATATGTGGGAACTCCTTCAAGACTGTTGGAAAAGCATTCCAGGTGAAGCTGGTTGAGCAAAGGTTGACTACTTTGAAGAATATAAAATATATTTTGATTTGTTATAACAATTCTTTGGTTACTACATAATTCCATATGTGTTATTTAAAAGTTTTGATGTCTTCACTATTATTCTACAATGTACAAAATAGTTTTTTAAAAATAAAGAAAAACCCTTAAAATGAGTAGGTGTGTCCAAACTTTTTGACTGGTACTGTATGTGTGGGGACTGTGAGGAGAGTTGTGTCTCTGCTGAAGGAGATAACTCATCGGAGAGATGAATATGAGGATGCAGCCGAGTGCAATAGATGTGACTGAAGACAGGAAACATGGTATGAAGATGGAATACAAGACACTCTGGAAAACCCAGAGAGGGTTGATACAGCTACAGGAAAGAAAGGGGTCCTTCTCAGGGAGATTCTACTTTGAATTGCAGACAAAGGGGAAAACTTCTATGGGTTTTAGCAGTGGATAGAGAGTCCATCAACAGAAATGTGGTTATAGCACCAAGTCCTGTGATTGGATATTGGACTGTGGGGCTGAGGAATGAGGTTAAATACAAGGCTTTACATGGAACCTCATGTCACCCTCTCCCTGTATAGAATAACTATTTTCAAAGTAATGACTCGAGACATCGGGTTTGAAATGAAAGCTTGTTTTAGTAATAATACTTTTTCATGTTACATTTAACAACTTTAGAGTCTACAAAACAATAACAGAAAGTTACTACCGAAAGTCAGGATAATCACTTTGAACATAACTGCCGCATTTTTGCTCTACTTCCTGTCGCAAGGCATTCTGGAACTTGCAGTCAAAAGTGTAATCCAATACTAACCAATTCAACAAAAATATGTATGTAGTTCTCTCAATCTCCAACACACAAATTCATTTCCTCCTTGTTTAGCGTTGGGTGCTACTGGAAATGGTGGCAAAGAGGTTAGTCTTTTACCCACCCGGAAGTGTGCTGGGGTCAGGGGTTGTGGTTCATCCACTTCATTGTGCACAAAGATCAGAGGCCTAGAATTAAGGATAGCTTCAACCTCTGTCAGGACTGTGCACATAACTTCAAAGTTGAGTGAAGCTTTCCCAAGAACCTTTCTCAGGCATGTTTTCACTGATCTGATGAGTCTTTCCCAGAATCCACCCCACCAGGCTGCTTGCTCGGCGATGAATCTCCAGGTGATGCCCCTTTCTGAGAAGAACGCCAAGAGTTGGGGTTCTTCCTGGTTGTTCTGTTTCATATCGTTTCAGGTACTTCCTGGTTGTTCTGTTTCATATTGATTCAGGTGCTTCCTGATTGTAGCTGCCAGCAAGAATGGACGTGGGGAAGCTCCTCAGCACACGCAGCTCCTTTTCATTTTAAAGAAAATATTTAAAAATATATATCTTTAGATACAGCTCAATGCATTAACTGTAAACATGAACTCTAACCCATTAAAGTTAAAACACGCTGAGAGAGAAGCCCCAGAAGGTGAGGGTGTTTAAGGGTTATGAAGAGAGGGGAGGTCTCCTTTTACAATGTGGACGCCAGGTCCCATGTCTACTCTTTCACTGGTTTCACATTTACTGAGAGACTCTACGCACTCCTCTGTACAGATGGTAAAGCTGATGGAAAAACTCAGCCCCAATGGTCACCTGTCCTATAAATCCCTCAGAATGAGTTTACTCCACTTAGTTTGACACATGATAGAGTTGCACATGTTTTAATTCACTGTATTGTTCATGTATATATATTGTGGCAGACCAGAGGGTTTGGTCAAGACGTTTACACAGATCAGACACGGACAGAGTAGGATTAGCTCGGTTTCAAGGGTGTTTATTTAAATAATAAATCAGAAAGAAAAGGATAGGCCTCCCCAATGAGACCCTCTCCAGAATACCTTCTTCTGGGCTCCAGCTGTATCCTGTCGGGCACAAAAACTCAACTCCCTCCTCATACCTCTGCAACCATCCCCAACTATACGGGAGTCCTTTCTTCCCCACTCTTCCCTGTGGGCTGACCTTCTGGCAGCTTTATGGGACTTGCACAGCTGGTGAGCAATCAGCCCTTGATGACTCACCAACTCCCAATCAGCCCCAATTATTCCTGGCCAGAGAGCCCGTCGAGACCTGACACGTCCAGCAGATAGAGCCATCGTGATGTACACTCCGTCTGTCACGAGGTCTCAACGTCTCCCCCTGGTGGCTGACCTGCTGTATGCCACAATATGTATACAGTACATCAGAGATATATATAAATACAGTATTTGGAGTACATCAGATATATGAAATAAATGTCCTCTCACTGTTAACTGTGTTTATTTTCAGCAAACTTAACATGTGTAAATATTTGCATGAACATAACAAGATTCAACAACTGACACATAAACTGAACAAGTTCCACAGACATGTGACTAACAGAAATTGAATAATGTGTCCCTGAACAAAGGGGGGATCAAAATCAAAAGTAACAGTCAGTATCTGGTGTGGCCACCAGCTGCATTAAGTACTGCAGTGCATTTCCTCCTCATGGACTGCACCAGATTTGCCAGTTCTTGCTGTGAGTTACCCCACTCTTCCACCAAGGCACCTGCAAGTTCCCAGACATTTCTGGGGGGAATGGTCCTAGCCCTCTGATCCAACAGGTCACAGACGTGCTCAAAAAAGGGACGTTTCTTTTTTTGCTGAGTTTATATATACAGTATATACAGTATATCAGAAATATATATACAGTATATCAGAGATCAGAGATATATATACATTATGTACAGTATATCAGAGATTTATAGACATTATTAACATTATATCAGAGATATACATACATTATATACAGTATATCAGAGATATACATACATTATATACAGTATATCAGAGATATACATACATTATATACAGTATATCAGATATATACAGTGGGGCAAATAAGTATTTAGTCAGCCACCAGTTGTGCAAGTTCTCCCACTTAAAAAGATGAGAGAGGCCTGTAATTTTCATCATAGGTGCACTTCAATTATGACAGACAAAATGAGAAAAAAAATGCAGGAAATCACATTGTAGGATTTTTTATGGATTTATTTGCAAATTATGGTAGTGCGAGAAAGAGAGAGAGCGAGAAAGAGAGAGAGAGAGCGAGAGAGAGAGAGAGAGAGAGAGAGAGAGAGAGAGAGAATGGGAGAGAGAGAGAGAGAGAGTGAGAGAGAGAGAGAGAGCGAGAGAGAGAGAGCGAGAGAGAGCGAGAGAGCGAGAGAGAGCGAGAGAAAGAGAGAGAGAGCGCGAGAGCGCGAGAGAGAGAGCGAGAGAGAGAACGAGAGAGAATGAGAGAGAGCGAGAGAGAGAGAGAGCGAGAGAGAGAGAGAGAGAGAGAGAGACAGAGAGACAGAGAGAGAGAGAGAGAGAGAGAGTACTAACACATCACTAACACATCATAAACCCTTGTAGTGTCGCCTAAAATGACCCAAATCTAACTGCCTGTAGCTCAGGACCTGAAGCAAGGATATGCATAAGACATTAGATCTGGTAAAAGATAATACAAAGAATAAAACATGTATTCTATTTCTTTTTAGTTCCATCATCTTTGCAATGCAAGAGAAAGGCCATTACATGACTTTGGACTCTAGGCACAATTGAGATTTTATCCACTAGGCAGCAGTGTATGTGCAAAGTTTTAGACTGATCCAAAGAACCATTGCATTACTGTTCAAAATGTCGTATCAAGACTGCCCAAATGCGCCTAATTGGTCAATTGATACATTTTGCAGTACATAACTGTGCCCTCTCCTCAAACAATAACATCATATTTTTTCACTGTAATAACTACTGTAAATTGGACAGTGCAGTTAGATTAACAAGAATTTAAGCTTTCTGCCCATATAAGATATGTCTATGTCCTGGGAAATGTTCTTGTTACTTAAAACGTCATGCTAATCACATTAGCTCAACCATCCCATGGGGAGGGGGGCTTTGGGACACCGGTAGTAGAGGATATAAAACCCATCATAAACACCCTTCCTTTGTGTAAACAGGTTATTCTATGCATTGGTCTCCGGTCATAACCTCATATAACCTTCCAGTCCCAGAATGCTACAGTGGTACATATTGTATTATGTTGTGGAGTCCTTTCCCAGCTGCTTCCTCTGCCTCTATTTTATTCCGATATCAAACCCTCTCATACACATCTAACTCACTCACAGTATAGGAGCGTCCTACAGTACCCTACTACAGTACAGCCACATATTGTATTATTGACCAAATACTTATATTCCACCATAATTTGCAAATAAATTCATAAAAAATCCTACAATGTGATTTTCTGGATTTTTTTTCCTAATTTTGTCTGTCATAGTTGAAGTGTACCTATGATGAAAATTACAGGCCTCTCTCATCTTTTTAAGTGGGAGAACTTGCACAACTGGTGGCTGACTAAATACTTTTTCGCCCCACTGTAAATATGAGTGCATATGAAGCACACGCAGGGGGGCGTCTGCTGCACATATGCAGATTTGGTCATCATGGTTACCGTCCCTGAGCCGTCTGCTGATTGGCTGACCTCAGCAAGGTGACCTGTGATTGACTCCTCACACATGGTCACCTATTGGTTGGGCGCTCAGGGAATGATGTCGCTTCCCCACATCCCGGTGCAATGCAGTTTTTTGACCCAGATTCTGTACGCATGACCACAGGGTGCATCTCAATAAGAAAATGTTCCTTGTCTCCTTGTCTCCTTGTTTCCTTGGGTTGATCATGCATTGATCTGAAAAGACAGGATGGATGAGAGTGGGGATGAGTGGAAGTCTAGCAACTGAATGGTGGGTGTGTTTCCATCTGTCCAGCTCTTCTAGATATCAGTGACAAGGAGAAGGAGGCAACTTCAAAACATTGAGATTCACCCATGGTGAAGCGATCAGTTAGGTTATGTGTACTGCAGTGGAGGCTTTGCCGAGAGGACCACGGCTCCTAATAATGTCTGGAACGGCTCCTAATAATGTCTGGAACGGCTCATAATAATGTCTGGAACGGCTCATAATAATGTCTGGAACGGCGCCTAATAATGTCTGGAACGGCTCATAATAATGTCTGGAACGGCTCATAATAATGTCTGGAATGGCTCCTAATAATGTCTGGAACGGTTCCTAATAATGTCTGGAACGGCTCCTAATAATGTCTGGAACGGTTCCTAATAATGTCTGGTACGGCTCATAATAATGTCTGGAACGGCTCCTAATAATGTCTGGTACGGCTCCTAATAATGTCTGGAACGGTTCCTAATAATGTCTGGAACGGCTCCTAATAATGTCTGGAACGGCTCATAATAATGTCTGGAACGGCTCCTAATAATGTCTGGAACGGCTCCTAATAATGTCTGGAACGGTTCCTAATAATGTCTGGAACGGCTCCTAATAATGTCTGGAACGGTTCCTAATAATGTCTGGTACGGCTCATAATAATGTCTGGAACGGCTCCTAATAATGTCTGGTACGGCTCCTAATAATGTCTGGAACGGTTCCTAATAATGTCTGGAACGGCTCCTAATAATGTCTGGAACGGCTCATAATAATGTCTGGTACGGCTCATAATAATGTCTGGAACGGCTCCTAATAATGTCTGGTATGGCTCCTAATAATGTCTGGAACGGTTCCTAATAATGTCTGGAACGGCTCCTAATAATGTCTGGAACGGCTCATAATAATGTCTGGAACAGCTCATAATAATGTCTGGAACGGCTCATAATAATGTCTGGAACGGCTCCTAATAATGTCTGGAACGGCTCCTAATAATGTCTGGAACGGCTCCTAATAATGTCTGGAACGGCTCATAATAATGTCTGGAACGGCTCATAATAATGTCTGGAACGGCGCAAATAGAAAACGGCATCAAAATACACATGGAAACCATTTGATTGATGTATTTGATACCATTTCCACTCATATCCGGTCCAGCCATTACCATGAGCCCGTCCTCCCCGGTCCAGCCATTACCATGAGCCCGTCCTCTCTGGTCCATCCATTACCATGAGCCCGTCCTCTAGCCATTACCATGAGCCCGTCCTCCCCGGTCCATCCATTACCACGAGCCCATCCAGCCATTACCAGGAGCCCGTCCTCCCCGGTCCAGACATTACGAGGAGCCCGTCCTCGCTGGTCCAGCCATTAGCATGAGCACGTCTTCCCCGGTACATCCATTACCACGAGCTCATCGAGCCATTACCAGGAACCCGTCCTCCCTGGTCCAGCCATTACCATGAACCCGTCCTCCCAGGTCCATCCATTACCAGGAGCCCGTCCTCCCAGGTCCGTCCATTACCAGGAGCCTGGCCTCCCAGGTCCGTCCATTACCAGGAGCCCGGCCTCCCAGGTCCATCCATTACCAGGAGCCCGTCCTCCCAGGTCCATCCATTACCATGAGCCCGTCCTCCCTGTTCCAGCCATTACCAGGAGCCCGGCCTCCCAGGTCCATCCTTTACCATGAGCCCGTCCTCCCTGTTCCAGCCATTACCAGGAGCCCGGCCTCCCAGGTCTATCAATTACCAGGAGCCCGTCCTCCCAGGTCCATCCTTTACCATGAGCCCGTCCTCCCTGTTCCAGCCATTACCAGGAGCCCGTCCTCCCAGGTCCATCCTTTACCATGAGCCCGTCCTCCCTGTTCCAGCCATTACCAGGAGCCTGTCCTCCCAGGTCCATCCTTTACCATGAGCCCGTCCTCCCTGTTCCAGCCATTACCAGGAGCCTGTCCTCCCAGGTCCATCCTTTACCATGAGCCCGTCCTCCCTGTTCCAGCCATTACCAGGAGCCCGTCCTCCCAGGTCCATCCATTACCAGGAGCCCGTCCTCCCAGGTCCATCCATTACCAGGAGCCCGTCCTCCCTGGTCCAGCCATTACCAAATAAGGTGCCCCCCGACCTCCTGTGGTGTGCTGTTGGTCCGAGCAGACTCCACCCACACGCTCCCTACTGGAGGAAAGGGGATAAGTGTGACATCATCAGAGGTGATTCATCGATGGGGTGAAAGGCCTCGTGCTCCGAGCACTGCTTTACACGCATCTTTATTGCTTTCTGTTGTAGTGATACATTTCCTCCACTGTAAGACTGTCGATAGGAGGGAAATGGCCTTTCGCCCTCATTGAAGGAGAATGGGAGTCCTTTCCTTAATTCTCTGTTGGAGCCAGTAGGGGGCATGTGTGAGACTTTGTATTAAAAAAAAAGTGTGAATGACAGTCGGAGTCAGAGGCACACACACGCACGCACAAACACACGCACAAACACACACACACACACACACACACACACACACACACACACACACACACACACACACACACACACAGAAAGTGCTGTGTCACAAATGTAATTTCTGAGAGTTAATACATTTTTGATCAAAGAACAGCACCTAAGGTGTCTCTGACAATGGAACATTGGGTCAGACAGTTACTCATTAGTTAGATTTATAATAGTATGTTTAATTGTTTTTGTGTGTGCGCAGGTGCATGTGTGTGTGTAGGTGCATGTGTGTGTGTAGGTGCATGTGTGTGTGTAGGTGCATGTGTGTGTGTAGGTGCATGTGTGTGTGTAGGTGCATGTGTGTGTTGCACAATAACGTGTTTTGCTTTCAGCCTTTTCAGTTCCTCTTTGAAGAGAAGACAATTAGATTTGCTCGGTAGGGAGGGAGGGAGAGAGGGAGCGAAAGAGAGGGAGGGAAAGAGAGAGGGAGGGAAAGAGAGAGGGAGAGAGAGAGTGGTAGGCAGAAAGAGAGCGAGGGAGAGAGAGAGGAAGGCAGAAAGAGAGCGAGGGAGGGAGAGAGAGGAAGGCAGAAAGAGAGTGAGGGAGAGAGAGAGGAAGGCAGAAAGAGAGCGATGGAGGGAGAGAGAGGAAGGCAGAAAGAGAGCGAGGGAGAGAGAGAGGAAGGCTGAAAGAGAGCGAGGGAGGGAGAGAGAGAGAGGAAGGCAGAAAGAGAGAGAGAGAAAGAGAGAGAGAGGGACAGAGAGGGAGATAGAGAGTGGGAGAGAGGGAGGGAGAGACAGAGAGGGGACAGAAAGGGGAGGGGAGGGGGAGAGAGAGGGGGACAGAGCGGGAGGGGGAGGGAGAGAGGGAGGGAGGGAGAAAAAAAGAGAAGAGGTGCAATGCCAATATCAGTGACAGTGCACTTCTGTTTCATGCCTTACATTCCACTACTGTACTATAACTACTACTATACTACTAACTACTACTATACTATAACTACTACTATACTACTAACTACTACTACTATACTACTAACTACTACTATACTATAACTACTACTATACTACTAACTACTACTACTATACTACTAACTACTACTATACTATAACTACTACTATACTACTAACTACTACTACTATACTATAACTACTACTATACTATAACTACTAATATACTATAACTACTACTATACTACTAACTACTACTACTATACTAGTAACTACTACTATAATATAACTACTACTATACTACTAACTACTACTACTATACTATAACTACTACTATACTACTAACTACTACTATACTATAACTACTACTATACTACTATACTACTACTATACTACTATACTACTAACTACTACTACTATTATACTACTAACTACTACTACTATACTACTAACTACTACTATACTACTAACTACTACTATACTACTAACTACTACTATACTACTGATATACTAGAGCTGTCACATAGCCTACTGTCTGATCACAGAGGGAGGGAGAGCTGTCACTTAGCCTACTGTTTGATCACTGCGGGTGGGCGAGCTGTCCCTTAGCCTACTGTCTGTTCACAGATTATAGAGAGAGCTGTCACTTAGCCTACTGTCTGATCACAGAGGAGGGAGAGCTGTCACTTAGCCTACTGTCTGATCATAGAGGGAGGGAGGGCTGTCCCTTACCCTAATGTCTGATCACAGAGGAGGGCTAGCTGTCACTTAGCCTACTGTCTGATCACAGAGGAGGGAGAGCTGTCCCTTAGCCTACTGTCTGATCACAGAGGAGGGAGAGCTGTCACTTAGCCTACTGTCTGATCACTGCGGGAGAGAGAGCTGTCACTTAGCCTACTGTTTGATCACAGCGGGAGGGAGAGCTGTCACTTAGCCTACTGTTTGATCACAGAGTGAGGGAGAGCTGTCACTTAGCTTACTGTCTGATCACAGAGAAGAGGGAGAGCTGTCACTTAACCTACTGTCTGATCACTGCTGGAGGGAGAGCTGTCCCTCAGGCTACTGTCTGATAACAGATTGGAGGGAGAGCTGTCACTTAGCCTACTGTCTGATCACTGTGGGAGGGAGAGCTGTCACTTAGCCTACTGTTTGATCACTGCAGGAGGGAGAGCTGTCATTTAGCCTACTGTCTGATCACAGATTGGAGGGAGAGCTGTAACTTGTCCTAATGTATGATCACTGCGGGAGGGAGAGCTGTCACTTGTCCTACTGTCTGATCACAGATTGGAGGGAGAGCTTTCACATAGCCTTCTGTCTGATCACTGCGGGAGGGAGAGCTGTCACTTAGCCTACTGTCTGATTACAGAGAGGAGGGAGAGCTGTCACTTAGCCTACTGTCTGATCACAGATTGGAGGGAGAGCTGTCACTTAGCCTACTGTCTGATCACAAATTGGAGTGAGAGCTGTCACTTAGCCTACTGTCTGATCACAGAGGGAGGGAAAGCTGTCACTTAGCCTACTGTCTGATCACAGAGGGAGGGAAAGCTGTCACTTAGCCTACTGTCTGATCACAAAAGGAGGGAGAGCTGTCACTTAGCCAACTGTCTGATCACAGAGGGAGGGATAGCTGTCCCTTAACCTACTGTCTGATCACAAAAGGAGGGAGAGCTGTCACTTAGCCTACTGTCTGATCACAGAGGAGGGAGAGCTGTCACTTAGCCTACTGTCTGATCATAGAGGGAGGGAGAGCTGTCCCTTAGCCTACTGTCTGATCACAGAGGAGGGAGAGCTGTCACTTAGCCTACTGTCTGATCATAGAGGGAGGGAGAGCTGTCCCTTAGCCTACTGTCTGATCACAGAGGAGGGAGAGCTGTCACTTAGCCTACTGTCTGATCACTGCGGGAGAGAGAGCTGTCACTTGTCCTACTGTCTGATCACAGATTGGAGGGAGAGCTTTCACATAGCCTTCTGTCTGATCACTGCGGGAGGGAGAGCTGTCACTTAGCCTACTGTCTGATCACTGTGGGAGGGAGAGCTGTCACTTAGCCTACTGTTTGATCACATAGGGAGGGAAAGCTGTCACTTAGCCTACTGTCTGATCACAGAGAAGAGGGAGAGCTGTCACTTAACCTACTGTCTGATCACTGCTGGCGGGAGAGCTGTCCCTCAGGCTACCGTCTGATAACAGATTGGAGGGAGAGCTGTCACTTAGCCTACTGTCTGATCACTGCGGGAGGGAGAGCTGTCACTTAGCCTACTGTCTGATTACAGAGAGGAGGGAGAGCTGTCCCTCAGGCTACTGTCTGATCACTGTGGGAGGGAGAGCTGTCACTTAGCCTACTGTCTGATCACTGCGGGAGGGGGAGCTGTCCCTCAGGCTACTGTCTGATCACAAATTGGAGTGAGAGCTGTCACTTAGCCTACTGTCTGATCACTGCGGGAGGGAGAGCTGTCACTTAGCCTACTGTCTGATTACAGAGAGGAGGGAGAGCTGTCCCTCAGGCTACTGTCTGATCACTGTGGGAGGGAGAGCTGTCACTTAGCCTACTGTCTGATCACTGCGGGAGGGGGAGCTGTCCCTCAGGCTACTGTCTGATCACAAATTGGAGTGAGAGATGTCACTTAGCCTACTGTCTGATCACAGAGGGAGGGAAAGCTGTCACTTAGCCTACTGTCTGATCACAGAGGGAGGGGAAGCTGTCACTTAGCCTACTGTCTGATCACAGAGGGAGGGAGAGCTGTCACTTAGCCTACTGTTTGATCACAGAGGAGGGAGAGCTGTCACTTAGCCTACTGTCTGATCACAGAGGAGGGAGAGCTGTCCCTTAGCCTACTGTCTGTTCACAGATTATAGAGAGAGCTGTCACTTAGCCTACTGTCTGATCACAGAGGAGGGAGAGCTGTCCCTTAGCCTACTGTCTGATCACAGAGGGAGAGAGAGCTGTCACTTAGCCTACTGTCTGATCACAGAGGAGGGAAAGCTGTCACTTAGCCTACTGTCTGATCACAGAGGAGGGAGAGCTGTCACTTAGCCTACTGTCTGATCATAGAGGGAGAGAGAGCTGTCCCTTAGCCTACTGTCTGATCACAGAGGAGGGAGAGCTGTCACTTAGCCTACTGTCTGATCACAGAGGGGAGTCAGTCTGTCTGTCTGTCTGTCAGCCAGTCTGTCTGAGAGCTGTCACTAGATAGCCTACTGTCTGATCATAGATGGGAGGATGGAGCTGTCCTGGATGTAGATAAGATGGGCCTGGACTGTCTGATCACAGAGGATGGGAGAGCTGTCACTAGCCTGGACTGTCTGATCACTGCGGGAGATATGGACTGTCCCTGATGTAGATAAGATGGAGTATGATCTGGATGTAGATAAGATGGGAGGGAGGGACTGTCAGTTTGTCAGTCTGTCTGTCTGTCTGTCAGCCAGTCTGTCTGTCAGTGAGGTCAAAAGTCAAGGCCCGCCAACAGTTAAACCAGAGATGGACTGTCCTGGATGTAGATAAGATGGGAGATATGGACTGTCCTGGATGTAGATAAGATGGGAGATATGGACTGTCCTGGATGTAGATAAGATGGGAGATATGGACTGTCCTGGATGTAGATAAGATGGGAGATATGGACTGTCCTGGATGTAGATAAGATGGGAGATATGGACTGTCCTGGATGTAGATAAGATGGGAGATATGGACTGTCCTGGATGTAGATAAGATGGGAGATATGGACTGTCCTGGATGTAGATAAGATGGGAGATATGGACTGTCCTGGATGTAGATAAGATGGGAGATATGGACTGTCCTGGATGTAGATAAGATGGGAGATATGGACTGTCCTGGATGTAGATAAGATGGGAGATATGGACTGTCCTCTATTCCTCCTTTATGCATTGATTCATGTCTGTATTTATAGTGCTGGTTGAAAGAGTATGTGGGAGTACTGGAGAGTACATCTGTATGTGTGTAAGCGTGTGTGTATGTGTTTGTATGAGGTGTGTGTGTGTGTGTGTGTGTGTGTGTGTGTGTGTGTGTGTGTGTGTGTGTGTGTCTCCCACTATCTCAGATGAGTTTGGATTTGGAAGAAGTACAGAGGTATTAGTAAATCACTCACTGTAACACTCACTCACTCACTCCCTCTAACACTCACTCACTCCCTCTAACACTCACTCCCTCTAACACTCACTCACTCACTCACTCACTCACTCACTCACTCACTCACTCACTCACTCACTCACTCACTCTAACACTCACTCCCTCTAACACTCACTCACTCACTCACTCACTCACTCACCTCACTCACTCACTCACTCACTCACTCACTCACTCACTCACCACTCTAACACTCACTCACTCCCTCTAACACTCACTCACTCACTCACTCACTCACTCTAACACTCACTCACTCACTCACTCACTTCACTCACTCACTCTAACACTCACTCACTCCCTCTAACACTCACTCACACTAACACTCACTCACTCTAACATTCACTCACTCACTCACTCTAACACTCACTCACTCACTCACTCACTCACTCACTCACTCACTCACTCACTCACTCACTCACTCACTCACTCACTCACTCACTCACTCCCTCTAACACTCACTCACACTAACACTCACTCACTAACACTCACTCACTCACTCACTCACTCACTCACTCACTCACTCACTCACTCACTCACTCACTCACTCACTCACTCACTCACTCACTCACTCACTCTCTCTAACAATATATATTGTTCTCTAAACATCCTCAAATTCAGTCCCATTTCACATCCCACACTTTATGACCCCCCCCCCCTAAACCAAGAGAAACATCCCACACTTTATGCCCCCCTATACCAAGAGAAACATCCCACACTTTATGACCCCCTAAACCAAGAGAAACATCCCACACTTTATGACCCCCCTAAACCAAGAGAAACATCCCACACTTTATGAACCCCCTAAACCAGTCCTATTAAACCTGTCCTATTAGGCCAGTCATATTAGACCAGTCCTATTAAACCTGTCCTATTAGACCTGTCCTATTAGACCAGTCCTGTTAGACCAGTCCTATTAGACTAGTCAGTGTTGTCGTTAAGGCTGATTGCCGTGCAGTCTAACCATCAGTCCCCAGACATGTCTCTGGCTACATAACAAACATATTGTATAATCAGGGAAGTGTTCACACTCTCACCGCAAGAGTATGCAACACACACACACACACACACACGCACACACTAAATAACCTATACAGCCCAAACACTCCTCATCACGACTCTTATGTGAGTCAGACTAAAAGTGAGCGAGAGAGAGAGAGGGATGGAGAGAGAGAGAGGGATGGAGAGAGAGAGAGAGAGAGAGAGAGAGAGAGAGAGAGAGAGAGAGAGAGAGAGAGAGGAATGGGGAGAGAGAGAGAGAGAGAGAGAGAGGGATGGGGAGAGAGAGAGAGAGAGAGAGAGAGAGAGGGATGAGAAGACAGAGAGAGAGAGGGAGAAGAGAGAGAGAGAGAGAGAGAGAGAGAGGGAGGGATGGGGAGAGGGAGAGAAGTGCCTAGCTCTGCCCTAGGCTGCTAATTCCATAGAGGGCAGGACAGGACAAGGTGCGGGAGACAAGGAGTATCTGAATGATAACAAGAAGAGAGTGGGTTGGAGGTCAAGCATGAGCTCTGTTATGAGGCTGATTGTGATTGACGCACGACACTGGGTTTAGGTGCCAAGGGTTGTCACGGTAACAGCTGTGTGAGTCAGAGGTGTGTCTGTGTGCGTGCGTGTGTGTGTTGTTGATGTGTTTGTGTGTGACTGTTCCCAAGTGAATCAGTCAAGTTTAAGGAGGCAGGGCAAGGGCCACACATCTGTGGGAGCGGGGGCTGAGCGTCAAGAAGGTCTGCATCGGGTAAGCAACCCCCCCCGTGTCTAATTGCTGAGTCATGCCACAGATAACCTTCAGCTATTCTCTTTTTCTCTCTCTCTCTCGTTCTCTCTTTCTCTCCCTCTCCTCTTTCCTCCCACGCCTCCCAGCTCTTGTCAGATCCACCAGATCTTGCCTTCCTGAGTGGGCCAGAACCCAGAATTCAGCTGTGTGACAGCTATGCTAAAGCATCACTTCCCCGACAATCTTCACATCTCTCATCCTCTCTTCTCTCCTCTAATCTCATCTATATAACCATTCCTTTACCTTCTACTCTTTCCTGACCCCTCTTCACCCTCCTGACTCCTCTTCACCCTCCTGACCCCTCTTCACCCTCCTGACCCCACCTCATCCTCCTAACCCCTCTTCATCCTCCTGACCCCACTTCACCCTCCTGACCCCTCTTCATCCTCCTAACCCCTCCTGACTCCTCTTCACCCTCCTGACCCCTCCTGATTCTTCTTCACCCTCCCGACTCCTCTTCATCCTCCTAACCCCTCCTGACTCCTCTTCACCCTCCTGACCCCTCCTGATTCCTCTTCATCCTCCTGACTCCTCTTCATGCTCCTAACCCCTCTTCACCCTCCTAACCCCTCCTCATCCTCCTGACCCCTCTTCACCCTCCTAACTAGCTTCTCCTGTCTAATCACATCCTCTACTATGTGTTCCGTCAATGTACTTCCTGAAGCCTGACCTGACCTGGCCAGACCTGACCTGAACTTGCCTGGCCTGGCCTGACCTGGCTTGGCCTGACCTGGCTTTCCAACTGATGAACAAGTCATCTCATACAAGCCAAGATACTTTTGTACAGTGCCTTGGGGAAAGCATTCAGATCTTGTTCTAAAATGGGTTAAATGAATTAATCCTCAGTAATCTACACTTAATACTTCATTACAAAGTGAAAAAAGGTTTTTAGAAATGTTTGCTAAGTAATTAAAAATAAAAACTGAAAAACCTTATTTATATAAGTATTCAGACCCTTTGCTATGAGACTTGGATGCGTCCTGTTTCCATTGATCATCCTTGAGATGTTTCTACAACTTGATTGGAGTCCACCTGTGGTCAATTTAACTGATTTAACATTATTTGGAAAGGCATACAGCACAGTTGACAGTGCATGTCAGAGCAAAAACTAAGCCATGATGTCGAAGGAATAGTTCGTAGATCTCCGAGACAGGATTGTGTCAAGGCACAGATCTGGGGAAGGGTATCAAAAAATATCTGCAGGTCCCCAAGAACACAGTGATTTCCATCATTCTTAAATGGAAGTAGTTTGGCATCACCAAGACTCGTCTTAGAGCTGGCAATTGGGGGAGAAAGGTATGGGTCAGGGAGGTGACCAAGAACTCGAAGGTCACTCGGACAGACCTCTAGAGTTCCTCTGTGGAGATGGGAGAACCTTCGAGAAGGACAACCATCTCTGCAGCACTCCACCAATCAAGTCTTTATGGTAGAGTGGCTAGACGGAAGCCACTCCTCAGTAAAAGGCACATGACAGCCCGCTTGGAGTTTGCCAAAAGACACCTAAAGGACTCAGACCACGAGAAACAAGATTTCCTGGTCTGATGAAACCAAGATTTAAGTCTTTGGCCTGAATGCTAAGCGTCACGTCTGGAGGAAACCTGTCCCTACGGTGAAGCATGGTGGTGGCAGCATCATGCTTCGTGGCTGAATGCCCACTTTAGCCCGGCATGTGCAGAGCGCAGGCACAGGACACACAGAGCTTTCACAGCGCACCGGAGACACAGTACGCAGAGCCGGCGCAGGATACCCTGGGCCGAAACGGCGCACCCGGAGACCAAGAGCGCTGAGCTGGCACAAACTGCCCTGGCTGGATGCCCACTCTAGCATGGCACGTGCGGAGAGCTGGCTCCGAGTGCACCGGGCAGCGCATGTGCACTGGAGACACCGTGCGCTTTACCGCATAACACTGTGCCTGACCAGTACCACTCTGCTTGCCATGAACACGGGGAGTTAGCTCCACCAACCTTCCCGAGTGGCTTCTTGGGCTTCCGTTGATGACTTGCATCCTCATATCGTCGCCGTTCCACCTTTGCTGCTTCAATCTCCTCCTTCGGACGGCGATACTCCCCGACCTGCGTCCAGGGTCCTTTTCCATCCAGGATCTCCTCCCATGTCCACTCGTCCCTTTTTCCACGCTGCTTGGTCCTTTGGTGGTGGGTAGTTCTTTTACGATCGCTGTCGTTATGGAAATGACCGGACAGAGGTGCAGCATGGTGAGCGAACATTTATTTTATGGATAAATGTCGCCAACAAAACAAAGAACAAGGAAACGACCGTGAAGCTTACTTAGGCTATAATGACACTAACAAAGACAACTACCCACAAATACAAAAGGAAAAAGGCTGCCTAAGTATGATTCCCAATCAGAGACAACGATAGACAGGAAACATTCAACGATACAGTTACTGCATTTATCGTAAAATAGCTGGCTGGTACAACCACATATCCCAGTCATAGTAAGTACATTTAGCTAGGTAGTACAACCACATATATATATTTTTTGAACCTTTATTTAATCATGAAAGGAGGGGTCGGGGTGAGGAGGGGGTGCTGTGGGATTATTTCAAATAAAGGAGTAGGTTTTTAGATGTTTTCAGAAGTTCTACAGCTGCACCATCGAGAGCACCCTAACCGGTTGCATCACCGCCTGTTATGGCAGCTGTTTGGTATCTGACTGCAAGGCGCTACAGAGGGTAGTGCGTACGGCCCTAGTACATCACTGGAGCCAAGCTTCCTGCCATCCACGACCAAGATACTAGGCAGTGTCAGAGAAAGGCCCAAAAAATTGTCAAAGACTCTATTCACCCAAGACATAGACTGCTTACTCTGCTACCGCACGGCAAGCGGTACCGGAGTGCCAAGTCTAGGACCGAAAGACTTCTTAACCTCTTTCAGCTAGGGGGCACTATTTTTATGTTTGGAAAAATAACGTTCCCAAAGTAAACGGCCTATTTCTCAGGCCCATATGCTAGAATATGCATATAATTGACATATTAGGATAGAAAACACTCTAAAGTTTCCAAAACTGTCAAAATATTGTCTGTGAGTATAACAGAACTGATATTGCAGGCAAAAACCTGAAGAAAATCAAACCAGGAAGTGGCTTCTATTTTGAAAGCTCCATGTTCCATAGCCTGCCTTCACTCCATTTAAAGGGATATCAACCAGATTCCTTTTCCTATCGCTTCCTCAAGGTGTCAACAGTCTTTAGACATAGTTTCACTAAAAAATTAGTGAGAAAGATAACATCGTGTAGTGGATAGCTGGGTGTTCGCATGAGTTTTGCTTGCGTAACACAGTGGGGCAGCCATTGTCTCTCCCTCTCCTACTGAAAAAGAGACCGTGCCGGTTGATATATTATCGATTATATATTTTAAAAACAACCTGAGGATTGATTATAAAAAACATTAGACATGTTTCTGTGGACATTATGGATACTATTTGGAATTTTCGTCTGCGTTGTCGTGACCGCTCGAGCCTGTGGATTTCTGAACATAACGCGCCAAACAAACGGAGGTATTTTGGATATAAAAATAATCTTTATGGAACAAAAGGAACATTTGTTGTGTAACTGGGAGTCTCGTGAGTGAAAACATCCGAAGATCATCAAAGGTAAGCGATACATTTTATTGCTTTTCTGATTTTTGTGACCAAGCTACTTTGAAGCTAGGTGTTCATAATGTTTTGTCAAGTGATCGATAAACTTACACAAACGATTGGATTGCTTTCGCTATAAAGCACAATTTCAAAATCCGACACGACAGGTGGATTAACAAAAAGCTAAGCTGTGTTTTGCTATATTGCACTTGTGATTTCATGAATATAAATATTTTTTGTAATATTATTTGAATGTGGCACTCATCAATTTTATTTTACCTTATTTTACTAGGCAAGTCAGTTAAGAACAAATTCTTATTTTCAATGATGGCCTAGAAACAGTGGGTTAACTGCCTGTTCAGGGGCAGAACAACAGATTTGTGCCTTGTCAGCTCGGGGGTTTGAACTTACAACCTTCCGGTTACTAGTCCAACGCTCTAACCACTAGGCTACCCTGCCACCCCAATTCAGCGATTGATGATGAAAATGATCCCGCTAACGGGATGGGTTGCGTCGAGAAGTTAACAGCTTCTACCCCCAAGCCACAAGACTGCTGAATATTTAATCAAACGACCACCTGGACTATTTACACGGACCCCCTCCCTTTGTTTTTACTGCTGCTACTCACTGTTTATTATATATGCATTGTCACTTTACAAATGATCTCGACTAACCTGTACTCCCGTACATTGACTCAGTACCGGTACCCCCTGTATATAGCCTCGTTATTGTTATGTAATTTACTTGTGTTACTTTTAGATTAGTTTTTTTTTGTATATACTTTATTTAGTAAATATTTTCTAACTCTTTTCTGAACTTAAGGGCTTGTAAGTAAGCATTTCACAGTACGGTCTACACGAGTTGTATTCGGCACACGTGACAAAAACCATTTGATTTGATTTGAAGATGGGCAGGGACTCTGCTGTCCTAGCATCAGGGGGAAGATGGGCAGGGACTCTGCTGTCCTAGCATCAGGGGGAAGATGGGCAGGGACTCTGCTGTCCTAGCTTCAGGGGGAAGATGGGCAGGGACTCTGCTGTCCTAGCATCAGGGGGAAGATGGGCAGGGACTCTGCTGTCCTAGCATCAGGGGGAAGATGGGCAGGGACTCTGCTGTCCTAGCTTCAGGGAGAAGATGGACAGGGACTCTGCTGTCCTAGCTTCAGGGAGAAGATGGGCAGGGACTCTGCTGTCCTAGCTTCAGGGGAAGATGGGCAGGGACTCTGCTGTCCTAGCTTCAGGGAGAAGATGGGACGGGCAGGGACTCTACTGTCCTAGCTTCAGGGAGAAGATGGGCAGGGACTCTACTGCCCTAGCTTCAGGGAGAAGATGGACAGGGACTCTACTGTCCTAGCTTCAGATGGGAGGGAAGATGGGAAGATGGGGACTCTGCAGGGACTCTGCAGTCCTGTCCAGGGGGAAGATGGGAAGGAGGAGGAAGCTGGTTTCACTATTGGGGTGCCAGAACAGAGAAGAGCTTGGATTGGGCTGAGCAGAAGCTGCCCTTCTGTAGGGGCAGGAGGTCCAATAGACCAGAGGTGGCAGAACAGAGTGCTCGGGTTGGGGTGTCGGGTTTGAGCGTAACCTGAAGGTGAGGAGGGGCAGTTCCTCTTGCTGCTCCGTGGGCAAGTACCCACCTCCGTTTTGAGACTGTAACACAGCAACAGTGATGTCGCTGACTTCTGATAGTGTTTCTATATCTGCTTGAATGATAAGTGACATTGACAAAAGGAGCTACGGTATTTTAGAAGTATAGAAGAACGTACACGGAAGAAAGAAAAACAGACTTGATCCAACAGTCACCACTGGCCAATCACTGGACAGACATCCTCCCCTATGACATCATCAAAGAGAAGTGATGCCACCATTTTTTTATGATGTCATTCAATTTGTAACAATCACCGACCAATGACAGAGTGCAGTGTAAAAGGAGCAGAGAGGAGCGATGTCATCCTTTGTGAGGTAATTGGTTTCGGTGTGACTGACCAGTACCAGGAGCAGGACATGATGACATCATCCTGATATCATAGCATTGGGTAAACAGATAGACCTAACAGATAGACCTAACTGCTGCAATCCGAGTCATCATCATTATTTTTGTGATATTTTACATTCTCTGTTAATCAACATCCTACATCCTAGTCGGTGAGAAGGGAGGGGTCATACATACAGACATGCTCCTTTGGGGATTCTGAGAGGGGAGGGGTCATACATACAGACATGCTCCTTTGGGGATTCTGAGAGAGGAGGGGTCATACATACAGACATGCTCCTTTGGGGATTCTGAGAGAGGAGGGGTCATACATACAGACATGCTCCTTTGGGGATTCTGAGAGAGGAGGGGTCATACATACAGACATGCTCCTTTGGGGATTCTGAGAGAGGAGGGGTCATACATACAGACATGCTCCTTTGGGGATTCTGATAGAGGAGGGGTCATACATACAGACATGCTCCTTTGGGGATTCTGAGAGGGGAGGGGTCATACATACAGACATGCTCCTTTGGGGATTTTGAGAGGGGAGGGTCCTACATACAGACATGCTCCTTTGGGGATTCTGATAGAGGAGGGGTCATACATACAGACATGCTCCTTTGGGGATTCTGATAGAGGAGGGGTCATACATACAGACATGCTCCTTTGGGGATTCTGAGAGAGGAGGGGTCATACATACAGACATGCTCATTTGGGGATTCTGAGAGAGGAGGGGTCATACATACAGACATGCTCCTTTGGGGATTCTGAGAGGGGAGGGGCCATACATACAGACATGCTCCTTTGGGGATTCTGAGAGAGGAGGGGTCATACATACAGACATGCTCCTTTGGGGATTCTGAGAGAGGAGGGGTCATACATACAGACAAGCTCCTTTGGGGATTCTGAGAGGGGAGGGGTCATACATACAGACATGCTCCTTTGGGGATTCTGAGAGGGGAGGGGCCATACATACAGACATGCTCCTTTGGGGATTCTGAGAGAGGAGGGGTCATACATACAGACATGCTCCTTTGGGGATTCTGAGAGGGGAGGGGTCATACATACAGACATGCTCCTTTGGGGATTCTGATAGAGGAGGGGTCATACATACAGACATGCTCCTTTGGGGATTCTGATAGAGGAGGGGTCATACATACAGACATGCTCCTTTGGGGATTCTGAGAGAGGAGGGGTCATACATACAGACATGCTCCTTTGGGGATTCTGAGAGGGAGGGGCCATACATACAGACATGCTCCTTTGGGGGTTCTGAGAGAGGAGGGGTCATACATACAGACATGCTCCTTTGGGGATTCTGAGAGAGGAGGGGTCATACATACAGACATGCTCCTTTGGGGATTCTGAGAGAGGAGGGGTCATACATACAGACATGCTCCTTTGGGGATTCTGAGAGGGGAGGGGTCATTACATACAGGCATGCTCCTTTGGGGATTCTGAGAGAGGAGGGGTCATACATACAGACATGCTCCTTTGGGGATTCTGAGAGAGGATGGGTCATACATACAGACAAGCTCCTTTGGGGATTCTGAGAGGGGAGGGGTCATACATACAGACATGCTCCTTTGGGGATTCTGAGAGGGGAGGGGCCATACATACAGACATGCTCCTTTGGGGATTCTGAGAGAGGAGGGGTCATACATACAGACATGCTCCTTTGGGGATTCTGAGAGGGGAGGGGTCATACATACAGACATGCTCCTTTGGGGATTCTGATAGAGGAGGGGTCATACATACAGACATGCTCCTTTGGGGATTCTGATAGAGGAGGGGTCATACATACAGACATGCTCCTTTGGGGATTCTGAGAGAGGAGGGGTCATACATACAGACATGCTCATTTGGGGATTCTGAGAGAGGAGGGGTCATACATACAGACATGCTCCTTTGGGGATTCTGAGAGAGAGGGGAGGGGCCATACATACAGACATGCTCCTTTGGGGATTCTGAGAGAGGAGGGGTCATACATACAGACATGCTCCTTTGGGGATTCTGAGAGAGGAGGGGTCATACATACAGACATGCTCCTTTGGGGATTCTGAGAGAGGAGGGGTCATACATACAGACATGCTCCTTTGGGGATTCTGAGAGGGGAGGGGCCATACATACAGACATGCTCCTTTGGGGATTCTGAGAGAGGAGGGGTCATACATACAGACATGCTCCTTTGGGGATTCTGAGAGAGGAGGGGTCATACATACAGACATGCTCCTTTGGGGATTCTGAGAGAGGAGGGGTCATACATACAGACATGCTCCTTTGGGGATTCTGATAGAGGAGGGGTCATACATACAGACATGCTCCTTTGGGGATTCTGATAGAGGAGGGGTCATACATACAGACATGCTCCTTTGGGGATTCTGAGAGAGGAGGGGTCATACATACAGACATGCTCCTTTGGGGATTCTGAGAGAGGAGGGGTCATACATACAGACATGCTCATTTGGGGATTCTGAGAGAGGAGGGGTCATACATACAGACATGCTCCTTTGGGGATTCTGAGATGGGAGGGGCCATACATACAGACATGCTCCTTTGGGGATTCTGAGAGAGGAGGGGTCATACATACACACATGCTCCTTTGGGGATTCTGAGAGAGGAGGGGTCATACATACAGACATGCTCCTTTGGGGATTCTGAGAGGGGAGGGGTCATACATACAGACATGCTCCTTTGGGGATTCTGAGAGGAGGGGTCATACATACAGACATGCTCCTTTGGGGATTCTGAGAGAGGATGGGTCATACATACAGACAAGCTCCTTTGGGGATTCTGAGAGGGAGGGGTCATACATACAGACATGCTCCTTTGGGGATTCTGAGAGGGGAGGGGCCATACATACAGACATGCTCCTTTGGGGATTCTGAGAGAGGAGGGGTCATACATACAGACATGCTCCTTTGGGGATTCTGAGAGGAGGGTCATACATACAGACATGCTCCTTTGGGGATTCTGATAGAGGAGGGGTCATACATACAGACATGCTCCTTTGGGGATTCTGATAGAGGAGGGGTCATACATACAGACATGCTCCTTTGGGGATTCTGAGAGAGGAGGGGTCATACATACAGACATGCTCATTTGGGGATTCTGAGAGAGGAGGGGTCATACATACAGACATGCTCCTTTGGGGATTCTGAGAGGGAGGGGCCATACATACAGACATGCTCCTTTGGGGATTCTGAGAGAGGAGGGGTCATACATACAGACATGCTCCTTTGGGGATTCTGAGAGAGGAGGGGTCATACATACAGACATGCTCCTTTGGGGATTCTGAGAGAGGAGGGGTCATACATACAGACATGCTCCTTTGGGGATTCTGAGAGGGAGGGGTCATACATACAGACATGCTCCTTTGGGGATTCTGAGAGAGGAGGGGTCATACATACAGACATGCTCCTTTGGGGATTCTGAGAGAGGAGGGGTCATACATACAGACATGCTCCTTTGGGGATTCTGAGAGAGGAGGGGTCATACATACAGACATGCTCCTTTGGGGATTCTGATAGAGGAGGGGTCATACATACAGACATGCTCCTTTGGGGATTCTGATAGAGGAGGGGTCATACATACAGACATGCTCCTTTGGGGATTCTGAGAGAGGAGGGGTCATACATACAGACATGCTCATTTGGGGATTCTGAGAGAGGAGGGGTCATACATACAGACATGCTCCTTTGGGGATTCTGAGATGGGAGGGGCCATACATACAGACATGCTCCTTTGGGGATTCTGAGAGAGGAGGGGTCATACATACAGACATGCTCCTTTGGGGATTCTGAGAGAGGAGGGGTCATACATACAGACATGCTCCTTTGGGGATTCTGAGAGAGGAGGGGTCATACATACAGACATGCTCCTTTGGGGATTCTGAGAGAGGAGGGGTCATACATACAGACATGCTCCTTTGGGGATTCTGAGAGGGGAGGGGTCATACATACAGACATGCTCCTTTGGGGATTCTGATAGAGGAGGGGTCATACATACAGACATGCTCCTTTGGGGATTCTGATAGAGGAGGGGTCATACATACAGACATGCTCCTTTGGGGATTCTGAGAGAGGAGGGGTCATACATACAGACATGCTCCTTTGGGGATTCTGAGAGGGAGGGGCCATACATACAGACATGCTCCTTTGGGGTTCTGAGAGAGGAGGGGTCATACATACAGACATGCTCCTTTGGGGATTCTGAGAGAGGAGGGGTCATACATACAGACATGCTCCTTTGGGGATTCTGAGAGGGGAGGGGTCATACATACAGACATGCTCCTTTGGGGATTCTGAGAGGGGAGGGGCCATACATACAGACATGCTCCTTTGGGGATTCTGAGAGAGGAGGGGTCATACATACAGACATGCTCCTTTGGGGATTCTGAGAGAGGAGGGGTCATACATACAGACATGCTCCTTTGGGGATTCTGAGAGAGGAGGGGTCATACATACAGACATGCTCCTTTGGGGATTCTGATAGAGGAGGGGTCATACATACAGACATGCTCCTTTGGGGATTCTGATAGAGGAGGGGTCATACATACAGACATGCTCCTTTGGGGATTCTGAGAGAGGAGGGGTCATACATACAGACATGCTCATTTGGGGATTCTGAGAGAGGAGGGGTCATACATACAGACATGCTCCTTTGGGGATTCTGAGAGGGGAGGGGCCATACATACAGACATGCTCCTTTGGGGATTCTGAGAGAGGAGGGGTCATACATACAGACATGCTCCTTTGGGGATTCTGAGAGAGGAGGGGTCATACATACAGACATGCTCCTTTGGGGATTCTGAGAGGGGAGGGGTCATTACATACAGGCATGCTCCTTTGGGGATTCTGAGAGAGGAGGGGTCATACATACAGACATGCTCCTTTGGGGATTCTGAGAGAGGATGGGTCATACATACAGACAAGCTCCTTTGGGGATTCTGAGAGGGGAGGGGTCATACATACAGACATGCTCCTTTGGGATTCTGAGAGGGGAGGGGCCATACATACAGACATGCTCCTTTGGGGATTCTGAGAGAGGAGGGGTCATACATACAGACATGCTCCTTTGGGGATTCTGAGAGGGGAGGGGTCATACATACAGACATGCTCCTTTGGGGATTCTGATAGAGGAGGGGTCATACATACAGACATGCTCCTTTGGGGATTCTGATAGAGGAGGGTCATACATACAGACATGCTCCTTTGGGGATTCTGAGAGAGGAGGGGTCATACATACAGACATGCTCATTTGGGGATTCTGAGAGAGGAGGGGTCATACATACAGACATGCTCCTTTGGGGATTCTGAGAGGGGAGGGGCCATACATACAGACATGCTCCTTTGGGGATTCTGAGAGAGGAGGGGTCATACATACAGACATGCTCCTTTGGGGATTCTGAGAGAGGAGGGGTCATACATACAGACATGCTCCTTTGGGGATTCTGAGAGGGGAGGGGTCATACATACAGACATGCTCCTTTGGGGATTCTGAGAGGAGGGGCCATACATACAGACATGCTCCTTTGGGGATTCTGAGAGAGGAGGGGTCATACATACAGACATGCTCCTTTGGGGATTCTGATAGAGGAGGGTCATACATACAGACATGCTCCTTTGGGGATTCTGATAGAGGAGGGGTCATACATACAGACATGCTCCTTTGGGGATTCTGAGAGAGGAGGGGTCATACATACAGACATGCTCATTTGGGGATTCTGAGAGAGGAGGGGTCATACATACAGACATGCTCCTTTGGGGATTCTGAGATGGGTGGGGCCATACATACAGACATGCTCCTTTGGGGATTCTGAGAGAGGAGGGGTCATACATACAGACATGCTCCTTTGGGGATTCTGAGAGAGGAGGGGTCATACATACAGACATGCTCATTTGGGGATTCTGAGAGAGGAGGGGTCATACATACAGACATGCTCCTTTGGGGATTCTGAGAGTCATACATACAGGGAGGGGCCATACATACAGACATGCTCCTTTGGGGATTCTGAGAGAGGAGGGGTCATACATACACACATGCTCCTTTGGGGATTCTGAGAGAGGAGGGGTCATACATACAGACATGCTCCTTTGGGGATTCTGAGAGGGGAGGGGTCATTACATACAGGCATGCTCCTTTGGGGATTCTGAGAGAGGAGGGGTCATACATACAGACATGCTCCTTTGGGGATTCTGAGAGAGGATGGGTCATACATACAGACAAGCTCCTTTGGGGATTCTGAGAGGGGAGGGGTCATACATACAGACATGCTCCTTTGGGGATTCTGAGAGGGGAGGGGCCATACATACAGACATGCTCCTTTGGGGATTCTGAGAGAGGAGGGGTCATACATACAGACATGCTCCTTTGGGGATTCTGAGAGGGGGAGGGGTCATACATACAGACATGCTCCTTTGGGGATTCTGATAGAGGAGGGGTCATACATACAGACATGCTCCTTTGGGGATTCTGAGAGGAGGGGTCATACATACAGACATGCTCCTTTGGGGATTCTGAGAGAGGAGGGGTCATACATACAGACATGCTCCTTTGGGGATTCTGAGAGAGGAGGGTCATACATACAGACATGCTCCTTTGGGGATTCTGAGAGGGGAGGGGTCATACATACAGACATGCTCCTTTGGGGATTCTGAGAGAGGAGGGGTCATACATACAGACATGCTCCTTTGGGGATTCTGAGAGAGGAGGGGTCATACATACAGACATGCTCCTTTGGGGATTCTGAGAGGGGAGGGGTCATACATACAGACATGCTCCTTTGGGGATTCTGAGAGGGGAGGGGCCATACATACAGACATGCTCCTTTGGGGATTCTGAGAGAGGAGGGGTCATACATACAGACATGCTCCTTTGGGGATTCTGAGAGAGGAGGGGTCATACATACAGACATGCTCCTTTGGGGATTCTGAGAGAGGAGGGGTCATACATACAGACATGCTCCTTTGGGGATTCTGATAGAGGAGGGGTCATACATACAGACATGCTCCTTTGGGGATTCTGAGAGAGGAGGGGTCATACATACAGACATGCTCCTTTGGGGATTCTGAGAGAGGAGGGGTCATACATACAGACATGCTCCTTTGGGGATTCTGAGATGGGAGGGGCCATACATACAGACATGCTCCTTTGGGGATTCTGAGAGAGGAGGGGTCATACATACAGACATGCTCCTTTGGGGATTCTGAGAGAGGAGGGGTCATACATACAGACATGCTCCTTTGGGGATTCTGAGAGAGGAGGGGTCATACATACAGACATGCTCCTTTGGGGATTCTGAGAGAGGAGGGGTCATACATACAGACATGCTCCTTTGGGGATTCTGAGAGGGAGGGGTCATACATACAGACATGCTCCTTTGGGGATTCTGAGAGAGGAGGGGTCATACATACAGACATGCTCCTTTGGGGATTCTGATAGAGGAGGGGTCATACATACAGACATGCTCCTTTGGGGATTCTGAGAGAGGAGGGGTCATACATACAGACATGCTCCTTTGGGGATTCTGAGAGGGGAGGGGCCATACATACAGACATGCTCCTTTGGGGGTTCTGAGAGAGGAGGGGTCATACATACAGACATGCTCCTTTGGGGATTCTGAGAGAGGAGGGGTCATACATACAGACATGCTCCTTTGGGGATTCTGAGAGGGGAGGGGTCATACATACAGACATGCTCCTTTGGGGATTCTGAGAGAGGAGGGGTCATACATACAGACATGCTCCTTTGGGGATTCTGAGAGAGGAGGGGTCATACATACAGACATGCTCCTTTGGGGATTCTGAGAGAGGAGGGTCATACATACAGACATGCTCCTTTGGGGATTCTGAGAGAGGAGGGGTCATACATACAGACATGCTCCTTTGGGGATTCTGATAGAGGAGGGGTCATACATACAGACATGCTCCTTTGGGGATTCTGATAGAGGAGGGGTCATACATACAGACATGCTCCTTTGGGGATTCTGAGAGAGGAGGGTCATACATACAGACATGCTCATTTGGGGATTCTGAGAGAGGAGGGGTCATACATACAGACATGCTCCTTTGGGGATTCTGAGAGGGAGGGGTCATACATACAGACATGCTCCTTTGGGGATTCTGAGAGAGGAGGGGTCATACATACAGACATGCTCCTTTGGGGATTCTGAGAGAGGAGGGGTCATACATACAGACATGCTCCTTTGGGGATTCTGAGAGAGGAGGGGTCATTACATACAGGCATGCTCCTTTGGGGATTCTGAGAGAGGAGGGGTCATACATACAGACATGCTCCTTTGGGGATTCTGAGAGAGGATGGGTCATACATACAGACAAGCTCCTTTGGGGATTCTGAGAGGGGAGGGGTCATACATACAGACATGCTCCTTTGGGATTCTGAGAGGGGAGGGGCCATACATACAGACATGCTCCTTTGGGGATTCTGAGAGAGGAGGGGTCATACATACAGACATGCTCCTTTGGGGATTCTGAGAGGGGAGGGGTCATACATACAGACATGCTCCTTTGGGGATTCTGATAGAGGAGGGGTCATACATACAGACATGCTCCTTTGGGGATTCTGATAGAGGAGGGGTCATACATACAGACATGCTCCTTTGGGGATTCTGAGAGAGGAGGGGTCATACATACAGACATGCTCATTTGGGGATTCTGAGAGAGGAGGGGTCATACATACAGACATGCTCCTTTGGGGATTCTGAGAGGGGAGGGGCATACATACATACAGACATGCTCCTTTGGGGATTCTGAGAGAGGAGGGGTCATACATACAGACATGCTCCTTTGGGGATTCTGAGAGAGGAGGGGTCATACATACAGACATGCTCCTTTGGGGATTCTGAGAGAGGAGGGGTCATACATACAGACATGCTCCTTTGGGGATTCTGAGAGGGGAGGGGCCATACATACAGACATGCTCCTTTGGGGATTCTGAGAGAGGAGGGGTCATACATACAGACATGCTCCTTTGGGGATTCTGATAGAGGAGGGGTCATACATACAGACATGCTCCTTTGGGGATTCTGATAGAGGAGGGGTCATACATACAGACATGCTCCTTTGGGGATTCTGAGAGAGGAGGGGTCATACATACAGACATGCTCATTTGGGGATTCTGAGAGAGGAGGGGTCATACATACAGACATGCTCCTTTGGGGATTCTGAGATGGGTGGGGCCATACATACAGACATGCTCCTTTGGGGATTCTGAGAGAGGAGGGGTCATACATACAGACATGCTCCTTTGGGGATTCTGAGAGAGGAGGGGTCATACATACAGACATGCTCCTTTGGGGATTCTGAGAGGGGAGGGGTCATTACATACAGGCATGCTCCTTTGGGGATTCTGAGAGGAGGGGTCATACATACAGACATGCTCCTTTGGGGATTCTGAGAGGAGGGGTCATACATACAGACATGCTCCTTTGGGGATTCTGAGAGGGGAGGGGTCATACATACAGACATGCTCCTTTGGGGATTCTGAGAGGGGAGGGGTCATACATACAGACATGCTCCTTTGGGGATTCTGAGAGGGGAGGGGTCATACATACAGACATGCTCCTTTGGGGATTCTGAGAGGGGAGGGGTCATACATACAGACAAGCTCCTTTGGGGATTCTGAGAGAGGAGGGGTCATACATACAGACATGCTCCTTTGGGGATTCTGAGGGGAGGGGTCATACATACAGACATGCTCCTTTGGGGATTCTGAGAGGGGAGGGGTCATACATACAGACATGCTCCTTTGGGGATTCTGAGAGGGGAGGGGTCATACATACAGACACGCTCCTTTGGGGATTCTGAGAGGGGAGGGGCCATACATACAGACATGCTCCTTTGGGGATTCTGAGAGAGGTGGGGTCATACATACAGACATGCTCCTTTGGGGATTCTGAGAGAGGAGGGGTCATACATACAGACATGCTCCTTTGGGGATTATGAGAGGGGAGGGGTCATACATACAGACATGCTCCTTTGGGGATTCTGAGAGGGGAGGGGCCATACATACAGACATGCTCCTTTGGAGATTCTGAGAGGGGAGGGGTCATACATACAGACATGCTCCTTTGGGGATTCTGAGCGAGGAGGGGCCATACATACAGACATGCTCCTTTGGGGATTCTGAGAGGGGAGGGGTCATTACATACAGACATGCTCCTTTTGAGATTCTGAGAGAGGAGGGGCCATACATACAGACATGCTCCTTTGGGGATTCTGAGAGAGGAGGGGTCATACATACAGACATGCTCCTTTGGGGATTCTGAGAGAGGAGGGGTCATACATACAGACATGCTCCTTTGGGGATTCTGAGAGAGGAGGGGCCGTACATACAGACATGCTCCTTTGGGGATTCTGAGAGGGGAGGGGCCATACATACAGACATGCTCCTTTGGGGATTCTGAGAGAGGAGGGGCCATACATACAGACATGCTCTTTTGGGGATTCTGATTGGGCAGAGTTTTTTCTATCATTTGTATTATGCTGTCAGCCATTTCAGATTGTTTTGTGTGTGTGTGTGTGTATGTGTGTATGTGTGTGAGTACGAAACCTGCGGGTTCTCTAAAACACAAATATATTTTTTCAGCTCGTACACAGAGCTTTAGGCTGATGAGTCATGACTGACTGTGACTCTCTCGTTAACCATAACCTTTTTTTAAGGTATCTGTGACCAATAGACGCATGTCTGTATTCCCAGTCATGTGAAATCTATAGATTAAAGCCTAATGGATTTATTTCAATTGACTGATTTTCTTATATGTACTGTAACTTTAACATTGTTGCGCTCATATTTTTGTATAGTGAAAATACTGCTGCTTTTGTTCCTCTCTCCCTCGCTCTCTCTCTCTCTGTGTCTCTCTCTCTCGCTCTCACTCACTGTCTCTCTCTCTCTCTCTCTCTCTGTGTCTCTCTCTCTCGCTCTCACTCACTGTCTCTCTCTCTCTCTCTCCCTCTCTCTCTCTCTCCCTCGCTCTCCCTCGCTCTCTCTGAAAACCATGATGATATTTGTCCCAGGGTTCTCCGCTTCCTCTGGATAGTGTCCCAGGGTTCTCTGCTTCCTCCTCTGGATAGTATCCCAGGGTTCTCCGCTTCCTCTGGATAGTGTCCCAGGGTTCTCCGCTTCCTCTGGAAAGTGTCCCAGGGTTCTCTGCTTCCTCCTCTGGATAGTGTCCCAGGGTTCTGTGCTTCCTCCTCTGGAAAGTGTCCCAGGGTTCTCTGCTTCCTCCTCTGGATAGTGTCCCAGGGTTCTCCGCTTCCTCCTCTGGAAAGTGTCCCAGGGTTCTCTGCTTCCTCCTCTCGATAGTATCCCAGGGTTCTCTGCTTCCTCCTCTGGATAGTGTCCCAGGGTTCTCTGCTTCCTCCTCTGGAAAGTGTCCCAGGGTTCTCTGCTCTCCTCCTCTGGAAAGTGTCCCAGGGTTCTCTGTCCCAGGGTTCTCCTCCTCCTCTGGATAGTGTCCCAGGGTTCTCCGCTTCCTCTGGATAGTGTCCCAGGGTTCTTCTCTGTTCTTCCTCCTCTGGATAGTGTCCCAGGGTTCTGTGCTTCCTCCTCTGGAAAGTGTCCCAGGGTTCTCTGCTTCCTCCTCTGGATAGTGTCCCAGGGTTCTCTGCTTCCTCCTCTGGAAAGTGTCCCAGGGTTCTCTGCTTCCTCCTCTCGATAGTATCCCAGGGTTCTCTGCTTCCTCCTCTGGATAGTGTCCCAGGGTTCTCTGCTTCCTCCTCTGGAAAGTGTCCCAGGGTTCTCTGCTTCCTCCTCTGGAAAGTGTCCCAGGGTTCTCTGCTTCCTCCTCTCGATAGTGTCCCAGGGTTCTCCGCTTCCTCCTCTGGAAAGTATCCCAGGGTTCTCCGCTTCCTCCTCTCGATAGTGTCCCAGGGTTCTCTGCTTCCTCCTCTGGAAAGT
>NC_088409.1:95648282-95863282 GCF_034236695.1 Oncorhynchus nerka
CACACACACACACACACACACACACTCATCACACACGATGTGCGTTATAGAATGCGTGGTTGCTGTTAAAACAGAGGTGCAGAAACCCCCAATTAAACGCTGTTTGAGTTTGTCGTTGTCATAGCAACTGAGCTAGCACCTCTGAAATGCTATTTCATATTAAATGTTATAAAAGCTGTTGACTTCGTTCATTCGCTCTCTCTTTCTCTCTCAGAAAGCACTTGGCTACAGCTAAGTATCATGCCCGTGTCTCCATCAACCTGCTTCTCTCGTCTGCCTGCCTCAGACCTGCCTCTCTCGTCTGCCTGCCTCTCTCGTCTGCCTGCCTCAGATCTGCCTCTCTCGTCTGCCTGCCTCAGACCTGCCTCTCTCGTCTGCCTGCCTCTCTTGTCTGCCTGCCTCAGAGCTGTCTCTCTCATCTGCCTGCCTCAGACCTGCCTCTCTCGTCTGCCTGCCTCAGACCTGCCTCTCTCGTCTACCTGCCTCAGATCTGCCTCTCTCGTCTGCCTGCCTCTCTCATCTGCCTGCCTCAGACCTGTCTCTCTCGTCTGCCTGCCTCTCTCGTCTGCCTGCCTCTCTCGTCTGCCTGCCTCTCTCGTCTGCCTGCCTCTCTAGTCTGCCTGCTTCTCTCGTCTGCCTGCCTCTCTCGTCTGCCTGCCTCAGATCTGCCTCTCTCGTCTGCCTGCCTCAGACCTGCCTCTCTCGTCTGCCTGCCTCTCTTGTCTGCCTGCCTCAGAGCTGTCTCTCTCATCTGCCTGCCTCAGACCTGCCTCTCTCGTCTGCCTGCCTCAGACCTGCCTCTCTCGTCTACCTGCCTCAGATCTGCCTCTCTCGTCTGCCTGCCTCTCTCGTCTGCCTGCCTCAGATCTGCCTCTCTCATCTGCCTGCCTCAGACCTGTCTCTCTCGTCTGCCTGCCTCTCTCGTCTGCCTGCCTCTCTCGTCTGCCTGCCTCTCTCGTCTGCCTGCCTCTCTAGTCTGCCTGCTTCTCTCGTCTGCCTGCCTCTCTCGTCTGCCTGCCTCTCTCGTCTGCCTGCCTCTCTCGTCTGCCTGCCTCAGATCTGCCTCTCTCGTCTGCCTGCCTCAGACCTGTCTCTCTCGTCTGCCTGCCTCTCTCGTCTGCCTGCCTCTCTCGTCTGCCTGCCTCTCTCGTCTGCCTGCCTCTCTCGTCTGCCTGCCTCTCTAGTCTGCCTGCTTCTCTCGTCTGCCTGCCTCAGATCTGCCTCTCTCGTCTGCCTGCCCCTCTCGTCTGCCTGCCTCTCTCGTCTGCCTGCCTCTCTCGTCTGCCTGCCTCTCTAGTCTGCCTGCTTCTCTCGTCTGCCTGCCTCAGATCTGCCTCTCTCGTCTGCCTGCCCCTCTCGTCTGCCTGCCTCTCTCGTCTACCTGCCTCTCTCGTCTGCCTGCCTCTCTCGTCTGCCTGCCTCAGATCTGTCTCTCTCGTCTGCCTGCCTCAGACCTGCCTCTCTCGTCTGCATGCCTCTCTCGTCTGCCTGCCTCTCTCGTCTGCCTGCCTCTCTCGTCTGCCTGCCTCAGATCTGCCTCTCTTGTCTGCCTGCCTCAGATCTGCCTCTCTCGTCTGCCTGCCTCTCTCGTCTGCCTGCCTCAGACCTGTCTCTCTCGTCTGCCTGCCTCTCTCGTCTGCCTGCCTCTCTCGTCTGCCTGCCTCTCTCGTCTGCCTGCCTCTCTCATCTGCCTGCCTCTCTAGTCTGCCTGCTTCTCTCGTCTGCCTGCCTCAGATCTGCCTCTCTCGTCTGCCTGCCCCTCTCGTCTGCCTGCCTCTCTCGTCTGCCTGCCTCTCTCGTCTGCCTGCCTCAGATCTGTCTATCTCGTCTGCCTGCCTCTCTCGTCTGCCTGCCTCTCTCGTCTGCCTGCCTCAGATCTGCCTCTCTCGTCTGCCTGCCTCAGACCTGTCTCTCTCGTCTGCCTGCCTCAGACCTGCATCTCTCGTCTACCTGCCCCTCTCATCTGCCTGTCTCTCTCGTCTACCTGCCTCTCTCGTCTGCCTGCCTCTCTCGTCTGCCTGCCTCTCTCGTCTGCCTGCCTCAGATCTGTCTCTCTCGTCTGCCTGCCTCTCTCATCTGCCTGCCTCAGATCTGCCTCTCTCGTCTGCCTGCCTCAGACCTGTCTCTCTCGTCTGCCTGCCTCAGACCTGCCTCTCTCGTCTACCTGCCTCAGATCTGTCTCTCTCGTCTACCTGCCTCAGATCTGCCTCTCTCGTCTGCCTGCCTCTCTCGTCTGCCTGCCTCTCTCGTCTGCCTGCCTCAGATCTGCCTCTCTCGTCTACCTGCCTCTCTCGTCTGCCTGCCTCTCTCGTCTGCCTGCCTCTCTCGTCTGCCTGCCTCTATCATCTACCTGCATCTCTCGTCTACCTGCCTGCCTCTCTCGTCTGCCTGCCTGCCTCTCTCGTCTGCCTGCCTGCCTCTCTCGTCTGCCTGCCTCTCTCGTCTACCTGCCTGCCTCTCTCGTCTACCTGCCTGATCTGCCTGCCTCTCTGCCTGCCTCAGACCTGTCTCTCTCGTCTGCCTGCCTCAGCCTCTCTCTGCCTGTCCCTCTCACCTGCCCGCCTGCCTGCCTGCCTCTCTCGTCTGCCTGCCTCTCTCTGCCTGCCTGCCTCTCTCATCTGCCTGCCTCAGATCTGCCTCTCTCGCCTGCCTGCCTCAGCCTCTGCCTGCCTCGCCTCTCTCTCCTACCTGCCTGCCTGCCTCTCTCGTCAGATCTGCCTGCCTGCCTGCCTCTCTCGTGCCTGCCTGCCTGCCTGCCTCAGATCTGTCTACCTGCCTGCCTCTCTCGTCTACCTGCCTGCCTGCCTCTCTCTTCTGCCTGCCTGCCTCTCTACCTGCCTCTGCCTGCCTGCCTCTCTCGTCTCTGCCTGCCTGCCTGCCTCTCGTCTCCTGCCTGCCTGCCTCTCTCGTCTGCCTGCCCTCCTCTGCCTGTCTGCCTGCCTCTCTCGCCTGCCTCTCGCCTGCCTCTCTGCCTCTCTCGTCTGCCTGCCTGCCTCTCTCTACCTGCCTGCCTCTCTCTTCTGCCTGCCTGCCTCTCTCTTCTGCCTGCCTGCCTCTCTCGTCTGCCTGCCTGCCTCTCTCGTCTGCCTGCCTGCCTCTCTGCCTGCCTGCCTCTCTCGTCGCCTGCCTCTCTCGTCTGCCTGCCTGCCCTCTCTCTGCCTGCCTGCCTCTCTCGTCTGCCTGCCTCTCTCGTCTGCCTGCCTCTCTCGTCTGCCTCTGCCTGCCTCTCTCGCCTGCCCACCTGCCTCTCTCGTCTGCCTGCCCCTCTCGTCTGCCTGCCTGACTCAGACCTGCCTCTCTCGTCTACCTGCCTCTCTCGTCTACCTGCATCTCTAGTCTACCTGCCTCTCTCGTCTACCTTCCTCTCTCGTCTACCTGCCTCTCTCGTCTGCCTGCCTCTCTCGTCTACCTGCCTGCCTCTCTCGTCTGCCTCCCTGCCTCTCTGCCTCTCTCGTCTACCTGCCTCTCTGCCTCTCTCGTCTACCTGCCTCTCTGCCTCTCTCGTCTACCTGCCTCAGATCTGCCTCTCTCGTCTGCCTGCCTCTCTCGTCTACCTGCCTCTCTGTCTCTCTCGTCTACCTGCCTCAGACCTGCCTCTCTCGTCTGCCTGCCTCAGACCTGCCTCTCTCGTCTGCCTGCCTCTCTCGTCTGCCTGCCTCAGACCTGACTCTCTCATCTGCCTGCCTCTCTCGTCTACCTGCCTCTCTCGTCTTCCTGCCTCTCTCGTCTGCCTGCCTCTCTCATCTACATGCCTCTCTCGTTTGCCTGCCTCTCTCGTCTACCTGCCTCTCTCGTCTGCCTGCCTCTCTCGTCTGCCTGCCTCAGATCTGCCTCTCTCGTCTGCCTGCCTCAGACCTGCCTCTCTCGTCTACCTGCCTCTCTCGTCTGCCTGCCTCTCTCGTCTGCCTGCCTCTCTCATCTACATGCCTCTCTCGTCTACCTGCCTCTCTCGTCTGCCTGCCTCTCTCGTCTGCCTGCCTCAGATCTGCCTCTCTCGTCTGCCTGCCTCAGACCTGCCTCTCTCGTCTACCTGCCTCTCTCGTCTACCTGCCTCTCTCGTCTGCCTGACTCTCTCGTCTGCCTGCCTCTCTCGTCTGCCTGCCTCAGATCTGCCTCTCTCGTCTGCCTGCCTCAGACCTGCTTCTCTCGTCTACCTGCCTCAGACCTGCCTCTCTCGTCTACCTGCCTCTCTCGTCTGCCTGCCTCTCTCGTCTACCTGCCTCAGATCTGCCTCTCTCGTCTGCCTGCCTGCCTCTCTCGTCTACCTGCCTGCCTCTCTCGTCTGCCTGCCTGCCTCTCTCGTCTGCCTGCCTGCCTCTCTCGTCTGCCTGCCTGCCTCTCTCGTCTACCTGCCTGCCTCTCTCGTCTACCTGCCTGCCTCTCTCTTCTGCCTGCCTGCCTCTCTCGTCTGCCTGCCTGCCTCTCTCGTCTGCCTGCCTGCCTCTCTCGTCTACCTGCCTGCCTCTCTCGTCTGCCTGCCTGCCTCTCTCGTCTGCCTGCCTGCCTCTCTCGTCTGCCTGCCTGCCTCTCTCGTCTGCCTGCCTCTCTCGTGTGCCTGCCTCTCTCGTCTGCCTGCCTCTCTCGTCTGCCTGCCTCTCTCGTCTGCCTGCCTCTCTCGTCTACCTGCCTCTCTCGTCTGCCTGCCTCTCTCGTCTGCCTGCCTCTCTCGTCTACCTGCCTCTCTCGTCTGCCTGCCCCTCTCGTCTGCCTGACTCAGACCTGCCTCTCTCGTCTACCTGCCTCTCTCGTCTACCTGCATCTCTAGTCTACCTGCCTCTCTCGTCTACCTGCCTCTCTCGTCTGCCTGCCTCTCTCGTCTACCTGCCTGCCTCTCTCGTCTGCCTCCCTGCCTCTCTGCCTCTCTCGTCTACCTGCCTCTCTGCCTCTCTCGTCTACCTGCCTCTCTGCCTCTCTCGTCTACCTGCCTCAGATCTGCCTCTCTCGTCTGCCTGCCTCTCTCGTCTACCTGCCTCTCTGTCTCTCTCGTCTACCTGCCTCAGACCTGCCTCTCTCGTCTGCCTGCCTCAGACCTGCCTCTCTCGTCTGCCTGCCTCTCTCGTCTGCCTGCCTCAGACCTGACTCTCTCATCTGCCTGCCTCTCTCGTCTACCTGCCTCTCTCGTCTTCCTGCCTCTCTCGTCTGCCTGCCTCTCTCATCTACATGCCTCTCTCGTTTGCCTGCCTCTCTCGTCTACCTGCCTCTCTCGTCTGCCTGCCTCTCTCGTCTGCCTGCCTCAGATCTGCCTCTCTCGTCTGCCTGCCTCAGACCTGCCTCTCTCGTCTACCTGCCTCTCTCGTCTGCCTGCCTCTCTCGTCTGCCTGCCTCTCTCATCTACATGCCTCTCTCGTCTACCTGCCTCTCTCGTCTGCCTGCCTCTCTCGTCTGCCTGCCTCAGATCTGCCTCTCTCGTCTGCCTGCCTCAGACCTGCCTCTCTCGTCTACCTGCCTCTCTCGTCTACCTGCCTCTCTCGTCTGCCTGACTCTCTCGTCTGCCTGCCTCTCTCGTCTGCCTGCCTCAGATCTGCCTCTCTCGTCTGCCTGCCTCAGACCTGCTTCTCTCGTCTACCTGCCTCAGACCTGCCTCTCTCGTCTACCTGCCTCTCTCGTCTGCCTGCCTCTCTCGTCTACCTGCCTCAGATCTGCCTCTCTCGTCTGCCTGCCTCTCTGTCTCTCCGTGTAGTGAAACCGAGATGAAACGGAGAGGATTTAGGCCTACTAAAACTGACTAACCTTATCACACATTATCATCCATGACCTTATTAAACATTATCATCCCTGATATTAACACACATTATCATACATGACCTTATCACACATTATCATCCCTGATATTATCAAAAATTGTCCCCCCTAACCTTAAAAATGATCCTCTTTAACCTTAACAAACGATCCTCCCTGACCTTGAACATTATCCCCTGTAACCTTAAACATTATCCTCCTTGACCTTATCAAACATGATCATCCCTAACCGTATAAATAATTATCCTTATCAAACATTATCCTCCCTAAACCTGATCGAACATTTCCCTCCCTAACCTTAAACATTATCCTCCCTAGCCTCAAACATGATCCTCTCTAACCTTATCAAACATTATCCTCCCTAGCCTTATACAACATTATCCTCCATCGTCTTATAAAACATTATCCTCCCTAGCCTTATCAAACAGTATCCTCCCTGGCCTTATAAAACATGATCCTCTCTGGCCTTATAAAACATTATCCTCCCTGGCCTTATAAAACATTATCCTCCCTGGCCTTATAAAACATTATCCTCCCTGGCCTTATAAAACAGTATCCTCCCTAGCCTTATAAAATATTATCCTCCCTGGCCTTATAAAACATTATCCTCCCTGGCCTTATAAAACATTATCCTCTCTGGCCTTATAAAACATTATCCTCCCTGGCCTTATAAAACATTATCCTCCCTGGCCTTATAAAATATTATCCTCCCTGACCTTATAAAACATTATCCTCTCTGGCCTTATAAAACATTATCCTCTCTGGCCTTATAAAACATTATCCTCCCTGGCCTTATAAAACATTATCCTCCCTGGCCTTATAAAATATTATCCTCCCTGGCCTTATAAAACATTATCCTCCCTAGCCTTATAAAACATTATCCTCCCTGGCCTTATCAAACATTATCCTCCCCGGCCTCATAAAACATTATTCTCCCTGGCCTTATCAAACATTATCCTCCCCGGCCTTATAAAACATTATCCTCCCTGGCCTTATCAAACATTATCCTCCCTGGCCTTATCAAACAGTATCCTCCCTGGCCTTATAAAACATTATCCTCCCTAGCCTTATAAAACATTATCCTCCCTAACCTATTTCATGGGTTCTGGAACTAAATCTCCTGATTGGAGTGCTGAGGAGAGAGGAAGTTACTCAGAGTCAGTGGGTGAATTAACATATGTACAGTTCCGCAACCCTGCATCACTCAAACAGAATAATGTTCTGCCTTTCTCCTAATTACCAGACAGATTGAAACAAACACTTATTTCCCAGCAGAGGCAAACTAAGCAGAAACTGCAGAGGACACACGTAGGAGGTTAACACAGCCCTCCACCTCTCCCTCTCTTTTCCCCTCTTCTAAACCTGAACTCTGAGAATCTCAGAAAACAAAAAAAGCATCCTTAATCTAGATACTGGGGATTGACATTTGATTGACTGCGCACATGCACGCACAATGGTAAGTGCAACTACCGCAGAAAGGGATATCAGAGATTCATCTTTTAGGATAGTATCGTTTCGGACCTAGTAGTTAGACCAACACATAACCAGCTGGGCAGGAAAGATGTGTGTGTGTGTGTGTTTGTGCGTTTGAAAGGTAGACGAGAAGGTGGGAAGGACAACGCGTAGGCAGGCAGGCACTATGCTACCAGTGTTCTCTTTTAGTAAGAGCCTGATGACTCAGAATCTGGGGGTTGAGCTGGCTGTATGGACAGAAAATATAGAGATACTATGTAGAGAATACAGAGAGACTCGAGACTATAGAGAGACTACATACTATAAGGATACTATAGAGAGACTAGACTATAGACTATAGACTATAAAGATACTATAGAGAGACTAGACTATAGACTATAGACTATAGACTATAAAGATACTATAGAGAGACTAGACTATAGACTATAGACTATAGACTATAAAGATACTATAGAGAGACTATAGACTATAGACTAGAGACTATAAAGATACTATAGAGAGACTATAGACTATAGACTATAGACTATAGACTATAGACTATAAAGATACTATAGAGAGACAATGAAGATACTATAGAGAGACTACATACTATAAGGATACTGTAGAGAGACTATAAAGATACTAGAGAGAGACTATGAAGATACTATAGAGAGACTACATACTATAAGGATCCTATAGAGAGACTATAAAGAGACTATAGAGAGACTACATACTATAAGGATACTATAGAGAGACTATGAAGATACTATAGAGAGACTACATACTATAAGGATACTAGAGAGAGACTATGAAGATACTATAGAGAGACTACATACTATAAGGATACTATAGAGAGACTATAGACAATAAAGATACTATAGAGAGACTACATACTATAAGGATACTATAGAGAGACTATAGACTATAGAGATACTATAGAGAGACTATAGACTATAGAGATACTATAGAATATAAAGATACTATAGAGAGACTACATACTATAAGGATACTATAGAGAGACTATAGACTATAGAGATACTATAGAATATAAAGATACTATAGAGAGACTACATACTATAAAGATACTATAGAGAGACTACATACTATAAGGATCCTATAGAGAGACTATAAAGATACTATAGACTAAAGATACTATAGAGAGACTATAGACTATAAAGAGACTATAGAGAGACTATAGACTATAGAGATACTATAGAGAGACTATAAAGATACTATAGACTAAAGATACTATAGAGAGACTATAGACTATAAAGATACTATAGAGAGACTATAGACTATAAAGAGACTATAGAGAGACTATAGACTATAGAGATACTATAGAGAGACTATAAAGATACTATAGACTAAAGATACTATAGAGAGACTATAGACTATAAAGAGACTATAGAGAGACTATAGACTATAGAGATACTATAGAGAGACTACATACTATAAGGATACTATAGAGAGACTATAGAGAGACTATAGACTATAGAGATACTATAGAACATAAAGATACTATAGAGAGACTACATACTATAAGGATACTATAGAGATACCACAGACTATAAAGATACTATAGACTATAGAGATACTATAGAGATACTATAGAGATACTATAGAGATACTATAGAGAGACTATATACTATAGAGATACTATAGAGAGACTATAGACTATAAAGATACTATAGAGATACTATAGAGAGACTATAGACTATAAAGATACTATAGAGATACTATAGAATATAAAGATACTATAGAGAGACTATAAAGATACTATAGACTAAAGATACTATAGAGAGACTATAGACTATAAAGAGACTATAGAGAGACTATAGACTATAGAGATACTATAGAGAGACTACATACTATAAGGATACTATAGAGAGACTATAGAGAGACTATAGACTATAGAGATACTATAGAATATAAAGATACTATAGAGAGACTACATAATATAAGGATACTATAGAGAGACTATAGACTATAAAGATACTATAGAGAGACTATAGACTATAGAGATACTATAGAATATAAAGATACTATAGAGAGACTATAGACTATAAAGAGACTATAGAGATACTACAGACTATAAAGATACTATAGACTATAAAGATACTATAGACTATAGAGATACCATAGATATACTATAGATAGACTATAGAGATACAAGAGAGAATATAGACTATAGCCTATTGCATATAGAGAGACTATAAAGAGACTGTAGACAATAAAGATACTATAGAGAGACTATAGACTATAGAGATACTATAGAGAGACTATAGACTATAGAGATACTATAGAGAGACTATAGACGATAGAGATACTATAGAGAGACTATAGACTATAGAGATACTATAGAGAGACTATAGACTATAGAGATACTATAGAGAGACTATAGACTATAAAGAGACTATAGAGAGACTATAGACTATAGAGATACTATAGAGAGACTATAAAGATACTATAGACTAAAGATACTATAGAGAGACTATAGACTATAAAGAGACTATAGAGATACTATAGAGAGACTACATACTATAAGGATACTATAGAGAGACTATAGACTATAGAGATACTATAGAGAGACTATAGACTATAAAGATACTATAGAGAGACTATAGACTATAGAGATACTATAGAGAGACTATAGACTATAAAGATACTATAGAGAGACTATAGACTTTAGAGATACTATAGAGAGACTATAGACTATAGAGATACTATAGAATATAAAGATACTATAGAGAGACTACATACTATAAGGATACTATAGAGATACTACAGACTATAAAGATACTATAGACTATAGAGATACTATAGACTATAGAGATACTATAGAGAGACTATAGACTATAGAGATACTATAGAGAGACTATAGACTATAGAGATACTATAGAGAGACTATAGACTATAGAGATACTATAGAGAGACTATAGACTATAGAGATACTATAGAGAGACTATAGACTATAAAGATACTATAGAGAGACTATAGACTACAGAGATACTATAGAGAGAATATAGACTATAGAGATACTATAGAGAGACTATAGACTATAGAGATACTATAGAGAGACTATAGACTATAGAGATACTATAGAGAGACTATAGACTATAGAGATACTATAGAGATACTATAGACTATAAAGATACTATAGAGATACTATAGAGAGACTATAGAATAGAGAGAGACTATAAAGAATATACAGAAAGACTATAGACTATATAGAGACTATCAGTGTTACCCAATTGTCATTCTTAACTAAAAGTACAGATCACCCCCAGAGATACTATAGAACATAAAGATACTATAGAGAGACTACATACTATAAGGATACTATAGAGATACCACAGACTATAAAGATACTATAGAACATAAAGATACTATAGAGAGACTACATACTATAAGGATACTATAGAGATACCACAGACTATAAAGATACTATAGACTATAGAGATACTATAGAGATACTATAGAGATACTATAGAGATACTATAGAGAGACTATATACTATAGAGATACTATAGAGAGACTATAGACTATAAAGATACTATAGAGATACTATAGAGAGACTATAGACTATAAAGATACTATAGAGATACTATAGAATATAAAGATACTATAGAGAGACTATAAAGATACTATAGACTAAAGATACTATAGAGAGACTATAGACTATAAAGAGACTATAGAGAGACTATAGACTATAGAGATACTATAGAGAGACTACATACTATAAGGATACTATAGAGAGACTATAGAGAGACTATAGACTATAGAGATACTATAGAATATAAAGATACTATAGAGAGACTACATACTATAAGGATACTATAGAGATACTACAGACTATAAAGATACTATAGACTATAGAGATACTATAGACTATAGAGATACTATAGAGAGACTATAGACTATAGAGATACTATAGAGAGACTATAGACTATAGAGATACTATAGAGAGACTATAGACTATAGAGATACTATAGAGAGACTATAGACTATAGAGATACTATAGAGAGACTATAGACTATAAAGATACTATAGAGAGACTATAGACTACAGAGATACTATAGAGAGAATATAGACTATAGAGATACTATAGAGAGACTATAGACTATAGAGATACTATAGAGAGACTATAGACTATAGAGATACTATAGAGAGACTATAGACTATAGAGATACTATAGAGATACTATAGACTATAAAGATACTATAGAGATACTATAGAGAGACTATAGAATAGAGAGAGACTATAAAGAATATACAGAAAGACTATAGACTATATAGAGACTATCAGTGTTACCCAATTGTCATTCTTAACTAAAAGTACAGATCACCCCCAGAGATACTATAGAACATAAAGATACTATAGAGAGACTACATACTATAAGGATACTATAGAGATACCACAGACTATAAAGATACTATAGAACATAAAGATACTATAGAGAGACTACATACTATAAGGATACTATAGAGATACCACAGACTATAAAGATACTATAGACTATAGAGATACTATAGAGATACTATAGAGATACTATAGAGATACTATAGAGAGACTATATACTATAGAGATACTATAGAGAGACTATAGACTATAAAGATACTATAGAGATACTATAGAGAGACTATAGACTATAAAGATACTATAGAGATACTATAGAATATAAAGATACTATAGAGAGACTATAAAGATACTATAGACTAAAGATACTATAGAGAGACTATAGACTATAAAGAGACTATAGAGAGACTATAGACTATAGAGATACTATAGAGAGACTACATACTATAAGGATACTATAGAGAGACTATAGAGAGACTATAGACTATAGAGATACTATAGAATATAAAGATACTATAGAGAGACTACATAATATAAGGATACTATAGAGAGACTATAGACTATAAAGATACTATAGAGAGACTATAGACTATAGAGATACTATAGAATATAAAGATACTATAGAGAGACTATAGACTATAAAGAGACTATAGAGATACTACAGACTATAAAGATACTATAGACTATAAAGATACTATAGACTATAGAGATACCATAGATATACTATAGATAGACTATAGAGATACAAGAGAGAATATAGACTATAGCCTATTGCATATAGAGAGACTATAAAGAGACTGTAGACAATAAAGATACTATAGAGAGACTATAGACTATAGAGATACTATAGAGAGACTATAGACTATAGAGATACTATAGAGAGACTATAGACTATAGAGATACTATAGAGAGACTATAGACTATAGAGATACTATAGAGAGACTATAGACTATAGAGATACTATAGAGAGACTATAGACTATAAAGAGACTATAGAGAGACTATAGACTATAGAGATACTATAGAGAGACTATAAAGATACTATAGACTAAAGATACTATAGAGAGACTATAGACTATAAAGAGACTATAGAGATACTATAGAGAGACTACATACTATAAGGATACTATAGAGAGACTATAGACTATAGAGATACTATAGAGAGACTATAGACTATAAAGATACTATAGAGAGACTATAGACTATAGAGATACTATAGAGAGACTATAGACTATAAAGATACTATAGAGAGACTATAGACTTTAGAGATACTATAGAGAGACTATAGACTATAGAGATACTATAGAGAGACTATAGACTATAAAGATACTATAGAGAGACTATAGACTTTAGAGATACTATAGAGAGACTATAGACTATAGAGATACTATAGAATATAAAGATACTATAGAGAGACTACATACTATAAGGATACTATAGAGATACTACAGACTATAAAGATACTATAGACTATAGAGATACTATAGACTATAGAGATACTATAGAGAGACTATAGACTATAGAGATACTATAGAGAGACTATAGACTATAGAGAGACTATAGACTATAGAGATACTATAGAGAGACTATAGACTATAAAGATACTATAGAGAGACTATAGACTACAGAGATACTATAGAGAGAATATAGACTATAGAGATACTATAGAGAGACTATAGACTATAGAGATACTATAGAGAGACTATAGACTATAGAGATACTATAGAGAGACTATAGACTATAGAGATACTATAGAGATACTATAGACTATAAAGATACTATAGAGATACTATAGAGAGACTATAGAATAGAGAGAGACTATAAAGAATATACAGAAAGACTATAGACTATATAGAGACTATCAGTGTTACCCAATTGTCATTCTTAACTAAAAGTACAGATCACCCCCAAAAATACTTAAGTAGAACTTTAAAGCATTTTTACTTGAGTACTTTATAGGAGACTGTAGACGGGGGCAAACTACCTGCCCTCCAGGACACCTACACCACCCGATGTCACAGGAAGGCCATAAAGATCATCAAGGACAACAACCACCCGAGCCACTCCCTGTTCACCCCGCTATCATCCAGAAGGCGAGGTCAGTACAGGTGCTTCAAAGCAGGGCCCGAGAGACTGAAAAACAGCTTCTATCTCAAGGCCATCAGACTGTTAAATAGCCACCACTAACATTGAGTGGCTGCTGCCAACACACTGACTCAACTCCAGCCACTTTCATAATGGAAATTGATGGAAATTGATGTAAAAATGTATCACTAGCCACTTTAAACAATGCCACTTAATGGTTACATACCCGGGCCTCCCGGGTGGTGCAGTGGTTAAGGGCGCTGTGCTGCAGCGCCAGCTTTGTCACCAGAGACTCTGGGTTCGCGCCCAGGCTCTGTCGTAACCGGCCGCGACCGGGAGGTCCGTGGGGCGACGCACAATTGGCCTAGCGTCGTCCGGGTTAGGGAGGGTCGGTAGGGATGTACTTGTCTCATCGCACACCAGCGACTTCTGTGACGGGCCGGGCGCAGTGCGCGCTAACCAAGGTCGCCAGGTGCACTGTGTTTCCTCCGACACATTGGTGCGGCTGGCTTCCGGGTTGGATGCGCGCTGTGTTAAGAAGCAGTACGGCTTGGTGTGTATCGGAGGACGCATGACTTTCGAACTTCGTCTCTCCCGAGTCCGTGCGGGAGTTGTAGCGATGAGACAAGATAGTAGCTACTAACAATTGGAGACCACGAAATTGGGGAGGAAAAGGGGTAAAAAATACAAATAAAAATGTTTACATACATTACTCATCTCATATACTGTACTCTATATACTCTATACTGAGTACTATATACTCTATACTATATACTCTATACTCTATACTGCATCTTTATGTAATACATGTATCACTAGCCACTTTAAACTATGCCACTTTGTTTACATACATTACTCATCTCATATGTATATACTGTACTCTATACCATCTACTGCATCTTTATGTAATACATGTATCACTAGCCACTTTAAACTATACCACTTTGTTTACATACATTACTCATCTCATATGTATATACTGTACTCGATACCATCTACTGCATCTTGCCTATGCCGTGTCGGCCATCTCTTGGCTAAATGTAAGGCTGCAGCAGAGTCATCGTTCCGTGTCGGCCATCTCTTGGCTAAATGTAAGGCTGCAGCAGAGTCATCGCTCCGTGTCGGCCATCTCTTGGCTAAATGTAAGGCTGCAGCAGAGTCATCGTTCCGTGTCGGCCATCTCTTGGCTAAATGTAAGGCTGCAGCAGAGTCATCGTTCCGTGTCGGCCATCTCTTGGCTAAATGTAAGAAACCGTTCACCGACGGGGAGCTATACAAGGAGGCCATGGACGTTGCCACCAAGGCGTTTTTTTCAAAGAATTCAAAAAACCAACAGGGACATTAAAAATGCTAAATCGGAAGTGTGCCACTTGGCCCGGCCGCTGTGACAAGAAGGGTAGAGTCGTTATCGGAGGATGTGAATCAACAAGTGCTTTTTGAAGCAATTTGACAAATCCCAGGAGATGACAGACACTGCACAGCTGAATGTGTTTGTTCGCATGGCTTTTAAAGATTCAACTACTAAAAGGAGGCTTTTCTCACCCTTTTACCATTAAAAGGACGTTTACAACGATGAATGACAACAGCATCAAAGGACGTTTACATAACAGCATTCCTATTCATAAGCTGGTAGAAATCACTACAGACGAGGCACCGGGCAATGCTTGTGGTGCATTTGAGCTTCGTTGCACTGTGCCCCCGTGATCCCGATTTCCCCAGAGTCTTTGAACTAACACTGTGTGATCCATCAGCAAGCACTGGCTAGTAAAGTAGTGGACATGTCTCATGTCATGACACTGGCTAGTAAAGTAGTGGACTTGTCTCATGTCATGACACTGGCTAGTAAAGTAGTGGACATGTCTCATGTCATGACACTGGCTAGTAAAGTAGTGGACATGTCTCATGTCATGACACTGGCTAGTAAAGTAGTGGACTTGTCTCATGTCATGACACTAGATAGTAGTGGATATGTCTCATGTCATGACACTAGCTAGTAAAGTAGTGGACATATCTCATGTCATGACACTGGCTAGTAAAGTAGTGGACTTGTCTCATGTCATGACACTGGCTAGTAAAGTAGTGGACATGTCTCATGTCATGACACTGGCTAGTAAAGTAATGGACATGTCTCATGTCATGACACTGGCTAGTAAAGTAGTGGACATGTCTCATGTCATGACACTAGCTAGTAAAGTAGTGGACATGTCTCGTGTCGTGACACTGGCTAGTAAAGTAGTGGACTTGTCTCATGTCATGACACTAGCTAGTAAAGTAGTGGACATGTCTCATGTCATGACACTAGCTAGTAAAGTAGTGGACATGTCTCATGTCGTGACACTGGCTAGTAAAGTAGTGGACTTGTCTCATGTCATGACACTAGCTAGTAAAGTAGTGGACATGTCTCATGTCATGACACTAGCTAGTAAAGTAGTGGACATGTCTCATGTCATGACACTAGCTAGTAAAGTAGTGGACATGTCTCATGTCGTGACACTGGCTAGTAAAGTAGTGGACTTGTCTCATGTCATGACACTAGTAAAGTAGTGGACATGTCTCATGTCATGACACTAGCTAGTAAAGTAGTGGACATGTCTCATGTCATGACACTAGCTAGTAAAGTAGTGGACTTGTCTCATGTCATGACACTAGATAGTAAAGTAGTGGACATGTCTCATGTCATGACACTAGCTAGTAAAGTAGTGGACATATCTCATGTCATGACACTGGCTAGTAAAGTAGTGGACATATCTCATGTCATGACACTGGCTAGTAAAGTAGTGGACATGTCTCATGTCATGACACTAGCTAGTAAAGTAGTGGACATGTCTCATGTCGTGACACTGGCTAGTAAAGTAGTGGACTTGTCTCATGTCATGACACTAGTAAAGTAGTGGACATGTCTCATGTCATGACACTAGCTAGTAAAGTAGTGGACATGTCTCATGTCATGACACTAGCTAGTAAAGTAGTGGACTTGTCTCATGTCATGACACTAGATAGTAAAGTAGTGTCATGACACTAGATAGTAAAGTAGTGGACATGTCTCATGTCATGACACTAGCTAGTAAAGTAGTGGACATATCTCATGTCATGACACTGGCTAGTAAAGTAGTGGACATATCTCATGTCATGACACTGGCTAGTAAAGTAGTGGACATATCTCATGTCATGACACTGGCTAGTAAAGTAGTGGACATATCTCATGTCATGACACTGGCTAGTAAAGTAGTGGACATGTCTCATGTCATGACACTAGCTAGTAAAGTAGTGGATATGTCTCATGTCATGACACTAGCTAGTAAAGTAGTGGACATGTCTCATGTCATGACACTAGATAGTAGTGGACTTGTCTCATGTCATGACACTAGCTAGTAAAGTAGTGGACATGTCTCATATCATGACACTAGATAGTAAAGTAGTGGACTCGTTTGATTCGCCCAAAAGGACCTCAGCACCGCTTGTTTAAATCTGTATTAGATGAGCTTGATGATGCATACGGTGACCTGGTTCTCCACGCGTGCGTAAGGTGGTTGAGTCGCGGGAAAGTACTGCAGCGATTGGTTGACTTGCTGTCCGAGATCAAATCATTTCTGGAGTCACGAAATGAGGAGCGTGAGGAACTGTCTGATGTCGCATGGCTGCTAGACGTGAGGTTTCCTTCACGGACATAACAGCAAAAACTGAACCAGCTCAACTACGAGCTCCAGGGAAAAGACAAAGACGTGGCACACATGATCAGCGCTGTCAATGACTGTAAGGCCCAGGTGGGTGGGTGGGCCTGTCAGCTGAGGAATGGAAAGCTGGTGCGCTTCCCAAACCTTGAGAAAATGTCACAAAACATCGGAAAACAAAATGCTTCTCTCCCGCAAGAATTCTGTTCCCCCCTGGCGTTTTCAGGAGTTAAATGGTGTAAGGGAGGTTGTTTCATTTATCTCCAATCCTTTCCTCCCCATTGAGATCGAGGAGGTGTCCGCCAAATTCCAGCAAGTATTTGCTTTACCAATCGGAGTTGACATGGAGATAATCTAATTGAAAAATGACATCGAGTCGATCGCTAGATCATGAGACGGTGACTTTTGGGGTTTTGGGGTGAAAAAGTTCCCCCTCCTTTCATCCTGCGGCTCTTAAGGCGAAGGCCTACTTTGGATCGACATATCTCTGTGTGATGGTCTTTTCACAGATGACAAGAATCGAGTCAAAGAACAGGTCTCGTCTAACTAATAAGACATCTGACAGACAGTGTCAGACTTGCTGTGTCGAACTATGAGCCAGACTATAGAGCGCTTTCTGACAGTGTGCGATCACAGCCGTCACATTGAACGTGTGTGTGGGAAGAGGGGGGGGATCTCATCCACAGCCATCAGACTGAGTGAGTATTGACAATATGGTGTAGGTTATATTGTTTACAAAAGGATATGATCTGCGTTGTATGATGTATAAGTGAAACAGTACTGTACATGATTGGCTTAGGCCTGTAATTGACCGATTATTGAGGTTATATATGAATGGTGAATGAGTAGTAGGCCTGTAATTGATTGGTGAATGAGTAGTAGGCCTGTAATTGACTGGTGAATGAGTAGTAGGCCTGTAATTGACTGGTGAATGAGTAGTAGGCCTGTAATTGAATAGTGAATGAGTAGTAGGCCTGTAATTGACTGGTGAATGGTGAATGAGTAGTAGGCCTGTAATTGACTGGTGAATGAGTAGTAGGCCTGTAATTGACTGGTGAATGAGTAGTAGGCCTGTAATTGAATAGTGAATGAGTAGTAGGCCTGTAATTGACTGGTGAATGAGTAGTAGGCCTGTAATTGAATAGTGAATGAGTAGTAGGCCTGTAATTGAATAGTGAATGAGTAGTAGGCATGTAATTGAATGGTGAATGAGTAGTAGGCCTGTAATTGACTGGTGAATGAGTAGTAGGCCTGTAATTGACTGGTGAATGGTGAATGAGTAGTAGGCCTGTAATTGACTGGTGAATGAGTAGTAGGCCTGTAATTGAATGGTGAATGAGTAGTAGGCCTGTAATTGAATGGTGAATGAGTAGTAGGCCTGTAATTGAATGGTGAATGAGTAGTAGGCCTGTAATTGAATGGTGAATGGTGAATGAGTAGCAGGCCTGTAATTGAATGGTGAATGAGTAGTAGGCCTGTAATTGAATGGTGAATGAGTAGTAGGCATGTAATTGAATGGTGAATGGTGAATGAGTAGTAGGCCTGTAATTGAATAGTGAATGAGTAGTAGGCATGTAATTGAATGGTGAATGAGTAGTAGGCCTGTAATTGACTGGTGAATGAGTAGTAGGCCTGTAATTGACTGGTGAATGGTGAATGAGTAGTAGGCCTGTAATTGACTGGTGAATGAGTAGTAGGCCTGTAATTGAATGGTGAATGAGTAGTAGGCCTGTAATTGAATGGTGAATGAGTAGTAGGCCTGTAATTGAATGGTGAATGAGTAGTAGGCCTGTAATTGACTGGTGAATGGTGAATGAGTAGTAGGCCTGTAATTGACTGGTGAATGAGTAGTAGGCCTGTAATTGAATGGTGAATGAGTAGTAGGCCTGTAATTGAATGGTGAATGAGTAGTAGGCCTGTAATTGAATGGTGAATGAGTAGTAGGCCTGTAATTGAATGGTGAATGAGTAGTAGGCCTGTAATTGAATGGTGAATGAGTAGTAGGCCTGTAATTGAATGGTGAATGGTGAATGAGTAGTAGGCCTGTAATTGAATGGTGAATGAGTAGTAGGCCTGTAATTGAATAGTGAATGAGTAGTAGGCCTGTAATTGAATAGTGAATGAGTAGTAGGCCTGCAATTGACTGGTGAATGAGTAGTAGGCCTGTAATTGAATGGTGAATGAGTAGTAGGCCTGTAATTGAATGGTGAATGGTGAATGAGTAGTAGGCCTGTAATTGAATGGTGAATGAGTAGTAGGCCTGTAATTGAATGGTGAATGAGTAGTAGGCCTGTAATTGACTGGTGAATGAGTAGTAGGCCTGTAATTGAATGGTGAATGGTGAATGAGTAGTAGGCCTGTAATTGACTGGTGAATGAGTAGTAGGCCTGTAATTGAATGGTGAATGGTGAATGAGTAGTAGGCCTGTAATTGACTGGTGAATGAGTAGTAGGCCTGTAATTTACTGGTGAATGAGTAGTAGGCCTGTAATTGACTGGTGAATGAGTAGTAGGCCTGTAATTTACTGGTGAATGACTAGTAGGCCTGTAATTTACTGGTGAATGAGTAGTAGGCCTGTAATTTACTGGTGAATGAGTAGTAGGCCTGTAATTTACTGGTGAATGAGTAGTAGGCCTGTAATTTACTGGTGAATGAGTAGTAGGCCTGTAATTGACTGGTGAATGGTGAATGAGTAGTAGGCCTGTAATTGAATGGTGAATGAGTAGTAGGCCTGTAATTGACTGGTGAATGGTGAATGAGTAGTAGGCCTGTAATTGACTGGTGAATGAGTAGTAGGCCTGTAATTGACTGGTGAATGAGTAGTAGGCCTGTAATTGACTGGTGAATGAGTAGTAGGCCTGTAATTGACTGGTGAATGAGTAGTAGGCCTGTGGAAATATTGAAACATGTAATATGTTAGAGAGAGACTATAGAGATTCTATAGAGAGAATATAGACTAGAGAGAGAATATAGAGAGACCACAAAGAGAATATAAAGAGGACATAGAGACAATAGAGAGTATGTATATATAGAGACTACAGAGATTCGATAGAGAGAATATAGACTACAGAGAGACTACAGAGAGACTATAGACTACAGAGAGACTATATAGAGAATATAGACTACAGAGAGACTACAGAGACAATAGAGAGTATGTATATATAGAGACTACAGAGAGACTATATAGAGAATATAGACTACAGAGAGACTATATAGAGAATATAGACTACAGAGAGACTATATAGAGAATATAGACTACAGAGAGACTATATAGAGAATATAGACTACAGAGAGACTATATAGAGAATATAGACTACAGAGAGACTATAGAGAGGATACAGACTATAGAGAGACTATAGACTATACAGAGTACATATAGAGAGACTACAGAGAGAATAGAGACTCTGGACTATAGAGAGACTATAGACTATACAGAGTACATATAGAGACTATAGACAATAGAGAGACTATAAAGAGTATATATATAAACTACAGGTGATAGGTGGACTGTGGAGAGTATATAGAGAGACAATAGACTACATAGAGAATATATACAATATAGAGAGACTATAGACTTTAGACAGACTATAGAGAGACTTTAGGCAATGGAGAGACTTTGGAATATCGAGAGGCTATAGACTATAGACTATAGAGAGAGACTATATACTATAGAGAGACTATAGACTATAGAAAGAATATAGACTATAGACAGACTAAAGAGAGAATATAGACTATAGAGAGACTATAGAGAGACTAGACTATAGAGAGAATATAGAGTATATATAGAGACTATAAAGAGACTAGACTATAGAGAGAATAGAGAGAGTATATATATACTATAGAGAGAATATAGAGAGTGCATATAGAGACTATAGAAAGTATATATAGAGACTAGAGAGACTAGACTATAGAGAGTATATATAGAGACTATAGAGAGACTAGACAATATAGAGAATATAGAGTATATATAGAGACTATAGGGAGACTAGACTATAGAGAGAATATATAGAGATGATAGAGAGACTATAGACGATAGAGAGAATATATAGAGACTATAGAGAGTACATAGAGACTATAGAGAGAATATAGGAGACTATAGAGAGTATATAGAGAATATATAGAGACTATAGAGAGTATATATAGAGACTATATAGAGAGTATATATAGAGACTATATAGAGAGTATATATAGAGACTATAGAGAGACTAAAGAGAGTATATATAGAGACTATATAGAGAGTATATATAGAGACTATAGAGAGACTAAAGAGAGTATATATAGAGACTATATAGAGAGTACATAGAGAGTATATATAGAGACTATAGAGAGACTAAAGAGAGTATATATAGAGAGTACATTTAGAGACTATAGAGAGTGAGTGTGTGTGCGTGTAAGAGCCATCTGCTTCCCATGCTCTGTCCTGGTGACTCACAGTCAGACTAGCATCTTTAGTCAGTTAGGATCACCACTTAATTATAAGAATGTGAGAATAATAGTAGAGAGATGTCACACCCTGACCTTAGAGATCCTTATTATTCTCTATGTTTGGTTAGGTCAGGGTGTAACTCGGGTGGGAAAGTCTGTTTTCTATTCCTTTGCTTTTGGCAGAGTGTGGTTCCCAATCAGAGTCTCTCGTTGTATCTGATTGGGGATCAGATATAAGTTGTCATTTTCCTTTTGGGTTTTGTGGGGTCTTGTTTTCTGTTTAGTATCTGAGCCTGACAGAACTGTGCCCTTTCGTTTTTTTCCGTCTTTGTTATTGTCGTCAATAAAACGACGATGTACGCCTACCACGCTGCGCCTTGGTCCATTCTTCACTCTACAGACGAGAGCCGTTACAAGATAATGATTTATTTCAGCTCTTATTTCTTTCATCACATTCCCAGTGGGTGAGAAGTTTACATACACTCAATTAGTATTTGGTAACATTGCCTTTAAATTGTTTAACCTGGGTCAAACATTTCGGGTAGCCTTCCACAAGCTTCCCACAATAAGTGGGAATTTTCAAACGCCTGAAGGTACCACGTTCATCTGTACAAACAATAGTACACAAGTATAAACACCATGGGACCATGCAGCCGTCATACCGCTCAGGAAGGTGACGCATTCTGTCTCCTAGAGATGAACGTACTTTGGTGCAAAAAGTGAACATCAATCCCAGAACAACAGCAAAGGACCTTGTGAAGATGCTGGAGGAAACAGGTACAAAAGTATCTATATCCACAGTAAAACGAGTCCTTTATCGACATAACCTGAAAGGCCGCTCAGCAAGGGAGAAGCCACTGCTCCAAAACCACCATAAAAAAGCCAGACTACTACGGTTTGCAACTGCACATTGGGACAAAGATCAACGTTTTTGTCCTCTGGTCTGATGAAACAAAAGCAGAACTGTTTTGCCATAATGGCCATCGTTATGTTTGGATTAAAAAGGGGGAGGCTTGCAAGCCGAAGAACACCATACCAACCGTGAAGCACGGGGGTGGCAGCGTCATGTTGTGGGGGTGCTTCAGTCAGGAAGTTAAGGCTTGGTCACTAATGGGTCTTCCAAATGGAAAATGACACCAAGCATACTTCCAAAGTTGTGGCAAAATGGCTTAAGGACAACTCTCAAGGTATTGGTGTAGCCATCACAAAGCCCCGACCTCAATCCCATAGAAAATTTGTGGGCAGAACTGAAAAATCGTGTGTGAGCAAGGAGGCCTACAAACCTGACTCAGTTACACCATCTCTGTCCGGAGGAATGGGCCAAAATTCTCCAAACTTATGGTGGGAAGCTTGCGGAAGGCAACCAGAAATGTTTGACCCAAGTTAAACAATTTAATGGCATTGCTACCAAAATGTTTGTGTAAAATGTATGTATATGTTTGTGCGTGTATGTGTGTAAATAAATAAAGAGCAGTAATAATAACTATCATATGCTCTGCCTGAACAGTGACACTAATGGCATTAGTCTGCCTGAGACAATCTGCCAGAGACAGTCTGCCAGAGACATTGTAGCCTGTCTGAGACATTAGTCTGTTTGAGACATTAGTCTGCCTGAGACACTAGTCTGCCTGAGACATTATAGTCTGCCTGAGACATTAGTCTGCCTGAGACATTATAGTCTGCCTGAGACATTATAGTCTGCCTGAGACATTATAGTCTGCCTGAGACATCAGTCTGCCTGAGACATCAGTCTGCCTGAGACACTAGTCTGCCTGAGACATTATAGTCTGCCTGAGACATCAGTCTGCCTGAGACACTAGTATGCCTGAGACATTATATTCTGCCTGAGACACTAGTCTGCCTGAGACACTAGCCTGCCTGAGACATTATAGTCTGCCTGAGACACTAGTCTGCCTGAGACATTATAGTCTGCCTGAGACATTATAGTCTGCCTGAGACATTATAGCCTGCCTGAGACACTAGTCTGCCTGAGACACTAGTCTGCCTGAGACACTAGTCTGCCTGAGACATTATAGTCTGCCTGAGACATTATAGTCTGCCTGAGACATTATAGCCTGCCTGAGACACTAGTCTGCCTGAGACATTATAGTCTGCCTGAGACACTAGTCTGCCTGAGACACTAGTCTGCCTGAGACATTATAGTCTGCCTGAGACACTAGTCTGCCTGAGACATTATAGTCTGCCTGAGACACTAGTCTGCCTGAGACACTAGTCTGCCTGAGACACTAGTCTGCCTGAGACATTATAGTCTGCCTGAGACACTAGTCTGCCTGAGACATTATAGTCTGCCTGAGACACTAGTTTGCCTGAGACACTAGTCTGCCTGAGACAGGGATATCATACCAGTCACACGCCTCCTCTCCACTCCTCTTTAATTCTTTCCTCTTTGCTGTCTGTTCTCTGTCTCAAGTGCTTCTATGCTCCCCAGAAATATTCATTCACCCCTGCAATACACAAATTCCAAAGATGGCCTCCAACAAGATCAATCACAAAACTAGAAACATTTACCCTTTACATTCACACTGAATAATTACAGGACATGGAGACAGACTCATTACATCCATCCCCATGTCTGGAATACACTGCCATCAGACACACATAACTGCACCACATATCACACTTTCACAAAATGCACGAAGACATGGCTATAGGTCAATCAGATATGTGAACATGGTCCCTAGTGGTGTGGAAACACTTTGTTGCTTTTATTAATTTGGTCTTGCTGCTTTTTGTCCTATGTTGCTCTGTCTGTATGCTACGTCTTGCTTGTTCTATGTTGCTCTGTCTGTATGCTACGTCTTGCTTGTCCTATGTTGCTATTGTCTATATTGTCATTGTTTTTAATAACCTGCCCAGGGACTGCAGTTGAAAATTAGCTGGCTGGCTAAAACCGTCACTTTTACTGAAACGTTGATTAATGTGCACCGTCCCTGTAAAAATAAATATAAACTCAAACATTCATTAGGGATGTAACTGTTTGCTGTTGCTGGTCACTGACTTACAGGCCCGTTTCAGCAACACAGAGATATGCTTGTATTGGACGTGGTCTATGCATTTCTCCATATTGTGTTGCACTGTTGACATGGTTTGACCCAGACAAAACCCAGACAGGACCCAGACAGGACCCAGACAGGACCCAGACAGGACCCAGACAGCGATATCTAACAGAGCCAGACAACAATACAGCTGCTATTACCGAGATGACCTGAACTTTGAGCTGCAACACATCCTGACTAGTCCAAATGTCCTTAGGTACCCTTGGGGAGAGGCTGTGGTTGAGGGTGAGAAGTTGAGAAGAAAGGAGGAGGACAATGGAGGAGCAAGGGAGAAAGTAAGAGGGAGAGAGAGAGATGGAACCAAAAGAGATATGGAGAGAGGGAGAGCGAGAGAGAGAGATGGAACCAAAAGAGATATGGAGAGAGGGAGAGCGAGAGAGAGAGAGGGAACCAAAAGAGATATGGAGAGAGGGAGAGCGAGAGAGAGAGAGGGAACCAAAAGAGATATGGAGAGAGGGAGAGCGAGAGAGCAACACAAGGCAGAGGAGAGAGAGAGAGAAGAGAGCAACACATGGCAGAAGAGAGAGAGAGAGAAGAGAGCAACACATGGCAGAGGAGAGAGAGAGAAGAGAGCAACACATGGCAGAAGAGAGAGAGAGAAGAGAGCAACACAAGGCAGAGGAGAGAGAGAGAAGAGAGCAACACATGGCAGAGGAGAGAGAGAGAAGAGAGCAACACATGGCAGAGGAGAGAGAGAGAGAAGAGAGCAACACATGGCAGAGGAGAGAGAGAGAGAAGAGAGCAACACAAGGCAGAGGAGAGAGAGAGAGAAGAGAGCAACACATGGCAGAGGAGAGAGAGAGAAGAGAGCAACACATGGCAGAAGAGAGAGAGAGAAGAGAGCAACACATGGCAGAAGAGAGAGAGAAGAGAGCAACACATGGCAGAAGAGAGAGAGAGAGAAGAGAGCAACACATGGCAGAGGAGAGAGAGAGAAGAGAGCAACACAAGGCAGAGGAGAGAGAGAGAGAAGAGAGCAACACATGGCAGAGGAGAGAGAGAGAAGAGAGCAACACATGGCAGAGGAGAGAGAGAGAGAAGAGAGCAACACATGGCAGAAGAGAGAGAGAGAGAAGAGAGCAACACATGGCAGAGAGAGAGAGAGAGAAGAGAACAACACAAGGCAGAGGAGAGAGAGAGAGAAGAGAACAACACATGGCAGAGAGAGAGAGAGAGAAGAGAGCAACACATGGCAGAGGAGAGAGAGAGAGAAGAGAGCAACACATGGCAGAGGAGAGAGAGAGAGAAGAGAGCAACACATGGCAGAGGAGAGAGAGAGAGAAGAGAGCAACACATGGCAGAGGAGAGAGAGAGAGAAGAGAGCAACACATGGCAGAGGAGAGAGAGAGAGAAGAGAGCAACACATGGCAGAGGAGAGAGAGAGAGAAGAGAGCAACACATGGCAGAGGAGAGAGAGAGAAGAGAGCAACACATGGCAGAGGAGAGAGAGAGAAGAGAGCAACACATGGCAGAGGAGAGAGAGAGAAGAGAGCAACACATGGCAGAGAGAGAGAGAGAAGAGAGCAACACATGGCAGAGGAGAGAGAGAGAAGAGAGCAACACATGGCAGAGGAGAGAGAGAGAGAAGAGAGCAACACATGGCAGAGGAGAGAGAGAGAGAAGAGAGCAACACATGGCAGAGGAGAGAGAGAGAGAAGAGAGCAACACATGGCAGAGGAGAGAGAGAGAAGAGAGCAACACATGGCAGAGGAGAGAGAGAGAAGAGAGCAACACATGGCAGAAGAGAGAGAGAGAAGAGAGCAACACATGGCAGAGGAGAGAGAGAGAAGAGAGCAACACATGGCAGAGGAGAGAGAGAGAAGAAAGCAACACATGGCAGAAGAGAGAGAGAAGAGAGCAACACATGGCAGAGGAGAGAGAGAGAGAAGAGAGCAACACATGGCAGAAGAGAGAGAGAAGAGAGCAACACATGGCAGAAGAGAGAGAGAGAGAAGAGAGCAACACATGGCAGAGGAGAGAGAGAGAAGAGAGCAACACATGGCAGAGGAGAGAGAGAGAAGAGAGCAACACATGGCAGAAGAGAGAGAGAGAAGAGAGCAACACATGGCAGAGGAGAGAGAGAGAAGAGAGCAACACATGGCAGAGGAGAGAGAGAGAAGAGAGCAACACATGGCAGAGGAGAGAGAGAGAAGAGAGCAACACATGGCAGAGGAGAGAGAGAGAAGAGAGCAACACATGGCAGAGGAGAGAGAGAGAAGAGAGCAACACATGGCAGAGGAGAGAGAGAGAAGAGAGCAACACATGGCAGAAGAGAGAGAGAGAGAAGAGAGCAACACATGGCAGAAGAGAGAGAGAGAGAAGAGAGCAACACATGGCAGAGGAGAGAGAGAAGAGAGCAACACATGGCAGAAGAGAGAGAGAGAGAAGAGAGCAACACATGGCAGAGGAGAGAGAGAGAAGAGAACAACACAAGGCAGAGGAGAGAGAGAGAGAAGAGAGCAACACATGGCAGAGGAGAGAGAGAGAGAAGAGAGCAACACATGGCAGAGGAGAGAGAGAGAGAAGAGAGCAACACATGGCAGAAGAGAGAGAGAGAGAAGAGAGCAACACATGGCAGAAGAGAGAGAGAGAGAAGAGAGCAACACATGGCAGAGGAGAGAGAGAGAAGAGAGCAACACATGGCAGAGGAGAGAGAGAGAAGAGAGCAACACATGGCAGAGGAGAGAGAGAGAGAAGAGAGCAACACATGGCAGAGGAGAGAGAGAGAGAAGAGAGCAACACATGGCAGAGGAGAGAGAGAGAGAAGAGAGCAACACATGGCAGAGGAGAGAGAGAGAAGAGAGCAACACATGGCAGAGGAGAGAGAGAGAAGAGAGCAACACATGGCAGAAGAGAGAGAGAGAAGAGAGCAACACATGGCAGAGGAGAGAGAGAGAAGAGAGCAACACATGGCAGAAGAGAGAGAGAGAAGAGAGCAACACATGGCAGAGGAGAGAGAGAGAAGAGAGCAACACATGGCAGAAGAGAGAGAGAGAAGAGAGCAACACATGGCAGAGGAGAGAGAGAGAAGAGAGCAACACATGGCAGAGGAGAGAGAGAGAAGAGAGCAACACATGGCAGAAGAGAGAGAGAGAAGAGAGCAACACATGGCAGAGGAGAGAGAGAGAAGAGAACAACACAAGGCAGAGGAGAGAGAGAGAGAAGAGAGCAACACATGGCTCCACACAGAGTCAGCCAGCAGGACAGGAAGTCTCAGTCGGTGCCGCCCTTCCTTCCTGTCAAAGCTGGGGTCGCCAAGATTGGAGGCCATTTACACAGAGACACACCACACAAGAGACCATTTACACAGAGACACACACCACAGAGGAGACCATTTACACAGAGACACACACCACAGAGGAGACCATTTACAGAGACACACCACAGGGGAGACCATTTACACAGAGACACACAGCCACTACACATCAGGATATAATTTACTTCATGTGTAACTCTGTTGTCATTCATTACCTGGTTAAATAAAGGTGTTCTCAACTAGCCTACCTGGTTAAATAAAGGTGTTCTCAACTGACCTACCTGGTTAAATAAAGGTGAAATAAAAAAAAATCACATCATTCATCCAGGCACTACAATCACATTCTCAGACACTACAATCACATTCTCAGACACTACAATCACATTCTCAGACACTACAATCACATTCTCAGACACTACAATCACATTCTCAGACACTACAATCACATTCTCAGACACTACAATCACATTCTCAGGCACTACAATCACATTCTCAGACACTACAATCACATTCTCAGACACTACAATCACATTCTCAGACACTACAATCACATTCTCAGACACTACAATCACATTCTCAGACACTACAATCACATTCTCAGACACTACAATCACATTCTCAGACACTACAATCACATTCTCAGACACTACAATCACATTCTCAGGCACTACTCAGCCACACACACAGCCAGATACATTAATATAACACAGGACACAGGTTCTGAACAGGATAAAGATTAGACAGAACCCCTGACTTCGTAAAGAAACAGGGCAGAGCATTATATTCAGACCAGACATGGCACCCGGAGGGGGAACAACCAGTCTCTACATACATAGATAAACCAAGATATTATTCTGTCAAGGCTTCAGTCTTTCCTGGCCAGTAATGTGGGTCAACTGACAGTTGTGTTACAAGATACTTCTTCCACAGCTACGAACAGGATATGAGCAATTTCCTTCTCATGGCTTTGTATCTGAAAAATCCCTCAGAAATCAATTCAGTGAGGAGGGTCAATAGGAGGCTACCGTCAAGTTGTCATGTAGGGATATGTGTGTGTGTGTGTGTGTGTGTACTGTACACACATCAGCAAAAAAAAACAGAACAATCCTTAAGTCAGGTTTGAGTGAAAACAAGAGCCTGATGAGTGCATCTGGTGTCACAAAGTCAACAGAGTGTTGGTGTCTGTGTTTGGTTTGGGTTGCATTGTCTGACTGTCACAATACTTACTTCCTATGGTTGTTTGCCTAGTGACAGAGATACCAAAGGAAACTCTCTGGCATCCTCGGGTGGAGTTGACCACAAAGCATACAGTAGCTGTGACAGTTAATCACGCACCACACACACACACAACGTAGACACAAACCGTACACACACACACACACACACACACACACACAACGTAGACACAAACCGTACACACACACACACACACAACGTAGACACATACCGTACACACACACACACAACGTAGACACATACCGTACACACACACAACCTAGACACAAACCGTACACACACACACACACACACAACGTAGACACAAACCGTACACACACACACACAACGTAGACACAAACCGTACACACACACACACACACAACGTAGACACATACCATACACACACACATACCATACACACACACACAACGTAGACACAAACCGTAGACACAAACCGTACACACACACACACAACGTAGACACAAACCGTACACACACACACACACACACAACGTAGACACATACCGTACACACACACATACCATACACACACACACACACACAACGTAGACACAAACCGTACACACACACACACAACGTAGACACAAACCGTACACACACACACACACACAACGTAGACACATACCGTACACACACACACACAACGTAGACACAAACCGTACACACACACAACGTAGACACAAACTGTACACACACACACAACGTAGACACAAACCGTACACACACACACAACGTAGACACATACCGTACACACACACACACAACGTACACACACACACAACGTAGACACACACACAACGTACACACACACACAACGTAGACACACACAACGTAGATACACACACAACGTACACATACACACAACGTAGACACACACACAACGTAGACACAAACCGTACACACACACACAAAACGTAGACACATACCATACACACACACACACCGTAGACACAAACCGTACACACACACATACCGTACACACACACACACAACGTAGACACAAACCGTACACACACACACATACCGTACACACACACACAACGTAGACACATACCGTACACACACACACACACATACCGTACACACACACACACACAACGTAGACACATACCGTACACACACACACACACATACCGTACACACACACAACGTAGACACAAACCGTACACACACACACACACATACCGTACACACACACACAACGTAGACACATACCGTACACACACACACAACGTAGACACAAACCGTACACACACACACACACATACCGTACACACACACACAACGTAGACACATACCGTACACACACACACAACGTAGACACAAACCGTACACACACACACACACATACCGTACACACACACACAACGTAGACACATACCGTAAACACACACACACAAACCGTACACACACACACACACACAACGTAGACACATACCGTACACACACACACACACACACACAAACCGTACACACACACACACAAACCGTACACACACACACACACACAAACCGTACACACACACACACACATACCGTACACACACACACACACATACCGTACACACACACACACACACACACACACACACAAACCGTACACACACACACACAAACCGTACACACACACACACAAACCGTACACACACACACACACAACGTAGACACATACCGTACACACACACACACAAACCGTACACACACACACACAAACCGTACACACACACACACACATCCCCCAGGTAACCTAGAGACACGATCATCCCCCATGTAACCTAGAGACAGGATCATCCCCCATGTAACCTAGAGACAGGATCATCCCCCATGTAACCTAGAGACAGGATCATCCCCATGTAACCTAGAGACAGGATCATCCCCCATGTAACCTAGAGACAGGATCATCCCCCATGTAACCTAGAGACACGATCATCCCCATGTAACCTAGAGACAGGATCATCCCCATGTAACCTAGAGACACGATCATCCCCATGTAACCTAGAGACACGATCATCCCCCATGTAGGCTCATAAAGCTGATGTACACCAACATACTAACTGCACCGTTCAACTAGCAAGGCCCAGAGGTGCCTGATTGCTATTTCAAACTGGTTACCAATGGAATTAGAACAGTAAAAATATTTATTTTGTCAAACAATGGCTTTCGGCCAAACAGCATTCAGGGCTAAATCTGTTACTGCAGAACAATGGGAGCTAAACTGTAAGATTATAAGTATTGCACAAATGTTTGCTGTCACTTAACGCAACCATTAACCTGATTACCAGGACATCCACTCAGAGAATGACCAGCTGGCAAGTGTCTTCACTAACATGTTCAACCTCTCCCTGTCCCATTCTGTAATACCTACATGTTCAACCTGTCCCAGTCTGTAATACCTACATGTATCAACCTCTCCCTGTCCCAGTCTGTAATACCTACATGTCTCAACCCTTCCCTCTCCCAGTCTGTAATACCTACATGTCTCAACCTCTCCCTGACCAGTCTGTAATACCTACATGTTCAACCTCTCCCTGTCCCAGTCTGTAATACCTACATGTTCAACCTGTCCCTGTCCCAGTCTGTAATACCTACATGTTCAACCTGTCCCTGTCCCAGTCTGTAATAACTACATGTTCAACCTCTCCCAGTCTGTAATACCTACATGTCTCAACCTGTCCCAGTCTGTAATACCTACATGTTCCACCTCTCCCTGACCCAGTCTGTAATACCTACATGTTCAACCTCTCCCAGTCTGTAATACCTACATGTTCTACCTCTCCCTGTCCCAGTCTGTAATACCTACATGTTCAACCTCTCCCAGTCTGTAATACCTACATGGTCCACCTCTCCCTGTCCCAGTCTGTAATACCTACATGTTCAACCTCTCCCTGACCCAGTCTGTAATACCTACATGTTCAACCTCTCCCAGTCTGTAATACCTACATGTTCAACCTCTCCCTGTCCCAGTCTGTAATACCTACATGTTCAACCTGTCCCAGTCTGTAATACCTACATGTCTCAACCTCTCCCAGTCTGTAATACCTACATGTTCAACCTCTCCCTGTCCCAGTCTGTAATACCTACATGTATCAACCTCTCCCTGTCCCAGTCTGTAATACCTACATGTATCAACCTCTCCCTGACCAGTCTGTAATACCTACATGTTCAACCTCTCCCAGTCTGTAATACCTACATCTATCAACCTCTCCCTGTCCCAGTCTGAAATACCTACATGTCTCAACCTCTCCCAGTCTGTAATACCTACATGTCTCAACCTCTCCCTGTCCCAGTCTGTAATACCTACATGGCTCAACCTCTCCCTGTCCCAGTCTGTAATACCTACATGTCTCAAACTCTCCCAGTCTGTAATACCTACATGTCTCTCCCTGTCCCAGTCTGTAATACCTACATGTCTCAACCTCTCCCAGTCTGTAATACCTACATGTCTCAACCTCTCCCAGTCTGTAATACCTACATGTCTCTCCCTGTCCCAGTCTGTAATACCTACATGTATCAACCTGTCCCAGTCTGTAATACCTACATGTTCAACCTCTCCCTGTCCCAGTCTGGAATACCTACATGTCTCAACCTCTCCCAGTCTGTAATACCTACATGTTCTACCTCTCCCTGACCCAGTCTGTAATACCTACATGTTCCACCTCTCCCAGTCTGTAATACCTACATGTTCAACCTCTCCCTGTCCCAGTCTGTAATACCTACATGTCTCAACCTCTCCCTGTCCCAGTCTGTAATACCTACATGTCTCAACCTCTCCCTGTCCCAGTCTGTAATACCTACATGTTCAACCTCACCCTGTCCCAGTCTGTAATACCTACATGTATCAACCTGTCCCAGTCTGTAATACCTACATGTCTCAACCTCTCCCTGTCCCAGTCTGTAATACCTACATGTTCAACCTCTCCCTGACCCCGTCTGTAATACCTACATGCCTCAACCTCTCCCAGTCTGTAATACCTACATGTCTCAACCTCTCCCTGTCCCAGTCTGTAATACCTACATGTTCAACCTGACCCAGTCTGTAATACCTACATGTTCAACCTCTCCCAATCTGTAATACCTACATGTCTCAACCTCTCCCAGTCCCAGTCTGTAATACCTACATGTCTCAACCTCTCCCAGTCTGTAATACCTACATGTTCAACCTCTCCCTGACCCAGTCTGCAATACCTACATGTTCAACCTCTCTCAGTCTGTAATACCTACATGTATCAACCTCTCCCTGTCCCAGTCTGTAATACCTACATGTTCAACCTCTCCCTGACCCAGTCTGCAATACCTACATGTCTCAACCTCTCCCAGTCTGTAATACCTACATGTTCAACCTCTCCCTGTCCCAGTCTGTAATACCTACATGTATCAACCTCTCCCTGACCAGTCTGTAATACCTACATGTTCAACCTCTCCCAGTCTGTAATACCTACATCTATCAACCTCTCCCTGTCCCAGTCTGAAATACCTACATGTCTCAACCTCTCCCAGTCTGTAATACCTACATGTCTCAACCTCTCCCTGTCCCAGTCTGTAATACCTACATGGCTCAACCTCTCCCTGTCCCAGTCTGTAATACCTACATGTCTCAAACTCTCCCAGTCTGTAATACCTACATGTCTCTCCCTGTCCCAGTCTGTAATACCTACATGTCTCAACCTCTCCCAGTCTGTAATACCTACATGTCTCAACCTCTCCCAGTCTGTAATAACTACATCTGACCCAGTCTGTAATACCTACATGTCTCTCCCTGTCCCAGTCTGTAATACCTACATGTATCAACCTGTCCCAGTCTGTAATACCTACATGTTCAACCTCTCCCTGTCCCAGTCTGGAATACCTACATGTCTCAACCTCTCCCAGTCTGTAATACCTACATGTTCTACCTCTCCCTGACCCAGTCTGTAATACCTACATGTTCCACCTCTCCCAGTCTGTAATACCTACATGTTCAACCTCTCCCTGTCCCAGTCTGTAATACCTACATGTCTCAACCTCTCCCTGTCCCAGTCTGTAATACCTACATGTCTCAACCTCTCCCTGTCCCAGTCTGTAATACCTACATGTTCAACCTCACCCTGTCCCAGTCTGTAATACCTACATGTATCAACCTGTCCCAGTCTGTAATACCTACATGTCTCAACCTCTCCCTGTCCCAGTCTGTAATACCTACATGTTCAACCTCTCCTGACCCAGTCTGTAATACCTACATGCCTCAACCTCTCCCAGTCTGTAATACCTACATGTCTCAACCTCTCCCTGTCCCAGTCTGTAATACCTACATGTTCAACCTGACCCAGTCTGTAATACCTACATGTTCAACCTCTCCCAATCTGTAATACCTACATGTCTCAACCTCTCCCTGTCCCAGTCTGTAATACCTACATGTCTCAACCTCTCCCAGTCTGTAATACCTACATGTTCAACCTCTCCCTGACCCAGTCTGCAATACCTACATGTTCAACCTCTCCAGTCTGTAATACCTACATGTATCAACCTCTCCCTGTCCCAGTCTGTAATACCTACATCAACCTCTCCCTGACCCAGTCTGCAATACCCATGTCTCAACCTCTCCCAGTCTGTAATACCTACATGTTCAACCTCTCCCTGTCCCAGTCTGTAATACCTACATGTTCAACCTCTCCCTGACCCAGTCTGCAATACCTACATGTTCAACCTCTCCCAGTCTGTAATACCTACATGTATCAACCTCTCCCTGTCCCAGTCTGTAATACCTACATGTCTCAACCTGACCCAGTCTGTAATACCTACATGTCTCAACCTCTCCCTGACCCAGTCTGTAATACCTACATGTCTCAACCTGACCCAGTCTGTAATACCTACATGTCTCAACCTCTCCCTACCCAGTCTGTAATACCTACATGTTCAACCTCTCCCAGTCTGTAATACCTACATGTTCAACCTCTCCCTGTCCCAGGCTGTAATACCTACATGTTCAACCTCTCCCTGTCCCAGTCTGTAATACCTACATGTCTCAACCTCTCCCAGTCTGTAATACCTACATGTCTCAACCTCTCCCAGTCTGTAATAACTACATGTCTCTCCCTGACCCAGTCTGTAATACCCATGTCTCTCCCTGTCCCAGTCTGTAATACCTACATGTCTCAACCTCTCCCAGTCTGTAATACCTACATGTTCTACCTCTCCCTGACCCAGTCTGTAATACCTACATGTTCCACCTCTCCCAGTCTGTAATACCTACATGTTCAACCTCTCCTGTCCCAGTCTGTAATACCTACATGTCTCAACCTCTCCCAGTCTGTAATACCTACATGTCTCAACCTGTCCCAGTCTGTAATACCTACATGTTCAACCTCTCCCTGTCCCAGTCTGTAATACCTACATGTTCAACCTCTCCTGTCCCAGTCTGTAATACCTACATGTCTCTCCCTGTCCCAGTCTGTAATACCTACATGTCTCTCCCTGTCCCAGTCCGTAATACCTACATGTCTCTCCCTGTCCCAGTCTGTAATACCTACATGTATCAACCTCTCCCTGTCCCAGTCTGTAATACCTACATGTCTCAACCTCTCCCTGACCCAGTCTGTAATACCTACATGTCTCAACCTGTCCCAGTCTGTAATACCTACATGTATCAACCTCTCCCTGACCCAGTCTGTAATACCTACATGTCTCAACCTGTCCCAGTCTGTAATACCTACATGTCTCTCCCTGACCCAGTCTGTAATACCTACATGTCTCTCCTGACCCAGTCTGTAATACCTACATGTCTCAACCTCTCCCAGTCTGTAATACCTAAATGTATCAACCTCTCCCTGTCCCTGTCTGTAATACCTACATGTCTCAACCTCTCCCAGTCTGTAATACCTACATGTCTCAACCTCTCCCTGTCCCAGTCTGTAATACCTACATGTCTCAACCTCTCCCTGTCCCAGTCTGTAATACCTACATGTTCAACCTCACCCTGTCCCAGTCTGTAATACCTACATGTATCAACCTGTCCCAGTCTGTAATACCTACATGTCTCAACCTCTCCCTGTCCCAGTCTGTAATACCTACATGTCTCAACCTGTCCCAGTCTGTAATACCTACATGTTCCACCTGTCCCTGTCCCAGTCTGTAATACCTACATGTCTCAACCTGTCCCAGTCTGTAATACCTACATGTCTCAACCTCTCCCTGTCCCAGTCTGTAATACCTACATGTTCAACCTCTCCCTGACCCCGTCTGTAATACCTACATGCCTCAACCTCTCCCAGTCTGTAATACCTACATGTCTCAACCTCTCCCTGTCCCAGTCTGTAATACCTACATGTTCAACCTGACCCAGTCTGTAATACCTACATGTTCAACCTCTCCCAGTCTGTAATACCTACATGTCTCAACCTCTCCCTGTCCCAGTCTGTAATACCTACATGTCTCAACCTCTCCCAGTCTGTAATACCTACATGTTCAACCTCTCCCTGACCCAGTCTGCAATACCTACATGTTCAACCTCTCCCAGTCTGTAATACCTACATGTATCAACCTCTCCCTGTCCCAGTCTGTAATACCTACATGTTCAACCTCTCCCTGACCCAGTCTGCAATACCTACATGTTCAACCTCTCCCAGTCTGTAATACCTACATGTATCAACCTCTCCCTGTCCCAGTCTGTAAGACCTACATGTCTCAACCTCTCCCAGTCTGTAATACCTACATGTTCCACCTCTCCCTGTCCCAGTCTGTAATACCTACATGTTCAACCTCTCCCTGTCCCAGTCTGTAATACCTACATGTTCAACCTCTCCCTGACCCAGTCTGTAATACCTACATGTTCCCGTGACCCAGTCTGTAATACCTACATGGTCAACCTCTCCCTGTCCCAGTCTGTAATACCTACATGTTCAACCTCTCCCTGACACAGTCTGTAATACCTACATGTTCAACCTCTCCCTGTCCCAGTCTGTAATACCTACATGTCTCAACCTCTCCCTGTCCCAGTCTGTAATACCTACATGTCTCAACCTGTCCCAGTCTGTAATACCTACATGTCTCAACCTCTCCCAGTCTGTAATACCTACATGTATCAACCTCCCCCTGTCCCAGTCTGTAATACCTACATGTCTCAACCTCTCCCAGTCTGTAATACCTACATGTCTCAACCTCTCCCAGTATGTAATACCTACATGTATCAACCTCTCCCTGTCCCAGTCTGTAATACCTACATGTCTCAACCTCTCCCTGTCCCAGTCTGTAATACCTACATGTCTCAACCTCTCCCAGTCTGTAATACCTACATGTTCTACCTCTCCCTGACCCAGTCTGTAATACCTACATGTTCCACCTCTCCCAGTCTGTAATACCTACATGTTCAACCTCTCCCTGTCCCAGTCTGTAATACCTACATGTCTCAACCTCTCCCTGTCCCAGTCTGTAATACCTACATGTCTCAACCTCTCCCTGTCCCAGTCTGTAATACCTACATGTTCAACCTCACCCTGTCCCAGTCTGTAATACCTACATGTATCAACCTGTCCCAGTCTGTAATACCTACATGTCTCAACCTCTCCCTGTCCCAGTCTGTAATACCTACATGTCTCAACCTGTCCCAGTCTGTAATACCTACATGTTCCACCTGTCCCTGTCCCAGTCTGTAATACCTACATGTCTCAACCTGTCCCAGTCTGTAATACCTACATGTCTCAACCTCTCCCTGTCCCAGTCTGTAATACCTACATGTTCAACCTCTCCCTGACCCCGTCTGTAATACCTACATGCCTCAACCTCTCCCAGTCTGTAATACCTACATGTCTCAACCTCTCCCTGTCCCAGTCTGTAATACCTACATGTTCAACCTGACCCAGTCTGTAATACCTACATGTTCAACCTCTCCCAATCTGTAATACCTACATGTCTCAACCTCTCCCTGTCCCAGTCTGTAATACCTACATGTCTCAACCTCTCCCAGTCTGTAATACCTACATGTTCAACCTCTCCCTGACCCAGTCTGCAATACCTACATGTTCAACCTCTCCCAGTCTGTAATACCTACATGTATCAACCTCTCCCTGTCCCAGTCTGTAATACCTACATGTTCAACCTCTCCCTGACCCAGTCTGCAATACCTACATGTCTCAACCTCTCCCAGTCTGTAATACCTACATGTTCAACCTCTCCCTGTCCCAGTCTGTAATACCTACATGTTCAACCTCTCCCTGACCCAGTCTGTAATACCTACATGTCTCAACCTCTCCCTGACCCAGTCTGTAATACCTACATGTCTCAACCTGACCCAGTCTGTAATACCTACATGTCTCAACCTCTCCCTACCCAGTCTGTAATACCTACATGTTCAACCTCTCCCAGTCTGTAATACCTACATGTTCAACCTCTCCCTGTCCCAGGCTGTAATACCTACATGTTCAACCTCTCCCTGTCCCAGTCTGTAATACCTACATGTCTCAACCTCTCCCAGTCTGTAATACCTACATGTCTCAACCTCTCCCAGTCTGTAATAACTACATGTCTCTCCCTGACCCAGTCTGTAATACCTACATGTCTCTCCCTGTCCCAGTCTGTAATACCTACATGTCTCAACCTCTCCCAGTCTGTAATACCTACATGTTCTACCTCTCCCTGACCCAGTCTGTAATACCTACATGTTCCACCTCTCCCAGTCTGTAATACCTACATGTTCAACCTCTCCCTGTCCCAGTCTGTAATACCTACATGTCTCAACCTCTCCCAGTCTGTAATACCTACATGTCTCAACCTGTCCCAGTCTGTAATACCTACATGTTCAACCTCTCCCTGTCCCAGTCTGTAATACCTACATGTTCAACCTCTCCCTGTCCCAGTCTGTAATACCTACATGTCTCTCCCTGTCCCAGTCTGTAATACCTACATGTCTCTCCCTGTCCCAGTCCGTAATACCTACATGTCTCTCCCTGTCCCAGTCTGTAATACCTACATGTATCAACCTCTCCCTGTCCCAGTCTGTAATACCTACATGTCTCAACCTCTCCCTGACCCAGTCTGTAATACCTACATGTCTCAACCTGTCCCAGTCTGTAATACCTACATGTATCAACCTCTCCCTGACCCAGTCTGTAATACCTACATGTCTCAACCTGTCCCAGTCTGTAATACCTACATGTCTCTCCCTGACCCAGTCTGTAATACCTACATGTCTCTCCCTGACCCAGTCTGTAATACCTACATGTCTCAACCTCTCCCAGTCTGTAATACCTAAATGTATCAACCTCTCCCTGTCCCTGTCTGTAATACCTACATGTCTCAACCTCTCCCAGTCTGTAATACCTACATGTCTCAACCTCTCCCTGTCCCAGTCTGTAATACCTACATGTCTCAACCTCTCCCTGTCCCAGTCTGTAATACCTACATGTTCAACCTCACCCTGTCCCAGTCTGTAATACCTACATGTATCAACCTGTCCCAGTCTGTAATACCTACATGTCTCAACCTCTCCCTGTCCCAGTCTGTAATACCTACATGTCTCAACCTGTCCCAGTCTGTAATACCTACATGTTCCACCTGTCCCTGTCCCAGTCTGTAATACCTACATGTCTCAACCTGTCCCAGTCTGTAATACCTACATGTCTCAACCTCTCCCTGTCCCAGTCTGTAATACCTACATGTTCAACCTCTCCCTGACCCCGTCTGTAATACCTACATGCCTCAACCTCTCCCAGTCTGTAATACCTACATGTCTCAACCTCTCCCTGTCCCAGTCTGTAATACCTACATGTTCAACCTGACCCAGTCTGTAATACCTACATGTTCAACCTCTCCCAGTCTGTAATACCTACATGTCTCAACCTCTCCCTGTCCCAGTCTGTAATACCTACATGTCTCAACCTCTCCCAGTCTGTAATACCTACATGTTCAACCTCTCCCTGACCCAGTCTGCAATACCTACATGTTCAACCTCTCCCAGTCTGTAATACCTACATGTATCAACCTCTCCCTGTCCCAGTCTGTAATACCTACATGTTCAACCTCTCCCTGACCCAGTCTGCAATACCTACATGTTCAACCTCTCCCAGTCTGTAATACCTACATGTATCAACCTCTCCCTGTCCCAGTCTGTAAGACCTACATGTCTCAACCTCTCCCAGTCTGTAATACCTACATGTTCCACCTCTCCCTGTCCCAGTCTGTAATACCTACATGTTCAACCTCTCCCTGTCCCAGTCTGTAATACCTACATGTTCAACCTCTCCCTGACCCAGTCTGTAATACCTACATGTTCCACGTGACCCAGTCTGTAATACCTACATGGTCAACCTCTCCCTGTCCCAGTCTGTAATACCTACATGTTCAACCTCTCCCTGACACAGTCTGTAATACCTACATGTTCAACCTCTCCCTGTCCCAGTCTGTAATACCTACATGTCTCAACCTCTCCCTGTCCCAGTCTGTAATACCTACATGTCTCAACCTGTCCCAGTCTGTAATACCTACATGTCTCAACCTCTCCCAGTCTGTAATACCTACATGTATCAACCTCCCCCTGTCCCAGTCTGTAATACCTACATGTCTCAACCTCTCCCAGTCTGTAATACCTACATGTCTCAACCTCTCCCAGTATGTAATACCTACATGTTCCACCTCTCCCTGTCCCAGTCTGTAATACCTACATGTTCAACCTCTCCCAGTCTGTAATACCTACATGTATCAACCTCTCCCTGTCCCAGTCTGTAATACCTACATGTCTCAACCTCTCCCTGTCCCAGTCTGTAATACCTACATGTCTCAACCTGTCCCAGTATGTAATACCTACATGTTCAACCTCTCCCTGTCCCAGTCTGTAATACCTACATGTTCCACCTCTCCCTGACCCAGTCTGTAATATCTACATGTCTCAACCTCTCCCTGTCCCAGTCTGTAATACCTACATGTCTCAACCTCTCCCAGTCTGTAATACCTACATGTTCAACCTCTCCCTGTCCCTGTCTGTAATACCTACATGTCTCAACCTCTCCCTGTCCCAGTCTGTAATACCTACATGTTCAACCTCTCCCTGTCCCAGTCTGTAATACCTACATGTTCAACCTCTCCCTGTCCTAGTCTGTAATACCTACATGTCTCAACCTCTCCCTGTCCCAGTCTGTAATACCTACATGTCTCAACCTGTCCCAGTCTGTAATACCTACATGTTCAACCTCTCCCTGTCCCAGTCTGTAATACCTACATGTTCAACCTCTCCCTGTCCCAGTCTGTAATACCTACATGTCTCAACCTGTCCCAGTCTGTAATACCTACATGTTCAACCTCTCCCTGTCCCAGTCTGTAATACCTACATGTCTCAACCTCTCCCAGTCTGTAATACCTACATGTATCAACCTCTCCCTGTCCCAGTCTGTAATACCTACATGTCTCAACCTCTCCCAGTCTGTAATACCTACATGTCTCAACCTCTCCCAGTCTGTAATACCTACATGTTCCACCTCTCCCTGTCCCAGTCTGTAATACCTACATGTTCAACCTCTCCCTGTCGCAGTCTGTAATACCTACATGTTCAACCTCACCCTGTCCCAGTCTGTAATACCTACATGTATCAACCTGTCCCAGTCTGTAATACCTACATGTCTCAACCTCTCCCTGTCCCAGTCTGTAATACCTACATGTATCAACGTCACCCTGTCCCAGTCTGTAATACCTACATGTTCAACTTGTCCCTGTCCCAGTCTGTAATACCTACATGTATCAACCTCTCCCAGTCTGTAATACCTACATGTCTCAACCTCTCCCTGACCCAGTCTGTAATACCTACATGTATCAACCTGTCCCAGTCTGTAATACCTACATGTCTCAACCTCTCCCAGTCTGTAATACCTACATGTTCCACCTGTCCCTGTCCCAGTCTGTAATACCTACATGTTCAACCTGTCCCTGTCCCAGTCTGTAATACCTACATGTTCAACCTCTCCCTGTCCCAGTCTGTAATACCTACATGTCTCAACCTCTCCCAGTCTGTAATACCTACATGGCTCAACCTCTCCCTGTCCCAGTCTGTAATACCTACATGTCTCAACCTCTCCCAGTCTGTAATACCTACATGTTCAACCTCTCCCTGACCCAGTCTGCAATACCTACATGTTCAACCTCTCCCAGTCTGTAATACCTACATGTATCAACCTCTCCCTGTCCCAGTCTGTAATACCTACATGTCTCAACCTGACCCAGTCTGTAATACCTACATGTCTCAACCTCTCCCTGACCCAGTCTGTAATACCTACATGTCTCAACCTGACCCAGTCTGTAATACCTACATGTCTCAACCTCTCCCTACCCAGTCTGTAATACCTACATGTTCAACCTCTCCCAGTCTGTAATACCTACATGTTCAACCTCTCCCTGTCCCAGGCTGTAATACCTACATGTTCAACCTCTCCCTGTCCCAGTCTGTAATACCTACATGTTCAACCTGTCCCAGTCTGTAATACCTACATGTCTCAACCTGTCCCAGTCTGTAATACCTACATGTTCAACCTCTCCCTGTCCCAGTCTGTAATACCTACATGTTCCACCTCTCCCTGACCCAGTCTGTAATACCTACATGTCTCAACCTCTCCCTGTCCCAGTCTGTAATACCTACATGTCTCAACCTCTCCCTGACCCAGTCTGTAATACCTACATGTCTCAACCTGTCCCAGTCTGTAATACCTACATGTCTCAACCTCTCCCAGTCTGTAATGCCTACATGTTCAACCTCTCCCTGTCCCAGTCTGTAATACCTAAATGTCTCAACCTCTCCCTGTCCCAGTCTGTAATACCTACATGTTCAACCTCTCCCTGTCCCAGTCTGTAATACCTACATGTTCAACCTCTCCCTGTCCCAGTCTGTAATACCTACATGTCTCTCCCTGTCCCAGTCTGTAATACCTACATGTCTCTCCCTGTCCCAGTCTGTAATACCTACATGTATCAACCTCTCCCTGTCCCAGTCTGTAATACCTACATGTCTCAACCTCTCCCTGACCCAGTCTGTAATACCTACATGTCTCAACCTGTCCCAGTCTGTAATACCTACATGTATCAACCTCTCCCTGACCCAGTCTGTAATACCTACATGTCTCAACCTGTCCCAGTCTGTAATACCTACATGTCTCTCCCTGACCCAGTCTGTAATACCTACATGTCTCTCCCTGACCCAGTCTGTAATACCTACATGTCTCAACCTCTCCCAGTCTGTAATACCTACATGTCTCAACCTCTCCCTGTCCCAGTCTGTAATACCTACATGTCTCAACCTCTCCCTGTCCCAGTCTGTAATACCTACATGTTCAACCTCACCCTGTCCCAGTCTGTAATACCTACATGTATCAACCTGTCCCAGTCTGTAATACCTACATGTCTCAACCTCTCCCTGTCCCAGTCTGTAATACCTACATGTTCAACCTCTCCCAGTCTGTAATACCTACATGTTCCACCTGTCCCTGTCCCAGTCTGTAATACCTACATGTCTCAACCTCTCCCAGTCTGTGATACCTACATGTTCAACCTCTCCCTGACCCAGTCTGCAATACCTACATGTTCAACCTCTCCCAGTCTGTAATACCTACATGTATCAACCTGTCCCTGTCCCAGTCTGTAATACCTACATGTTCAACCTCTCCCTGACCCAGTCTGCAATACCTACATGTCTCAACCTCTCCCAGTCTGTAATACCTACATGTTTAACCTCTCCCTGTCCCAGTCTGTAATACCTACATGTTCAACCTCTCCCTGACCCAGTCTGCAATACCTACATGTTCAACCTCTCCCAGTCTGTAATACCTACATGTATCAACCTCTCCCTGTCCCAGTCTGTAAGACCTACATGTCTCAACCTCTCCCAGTCTGTAATACCTACATGTTCCACCTCTCCCTGTCCCAGTCTGTAATACCTACATGTTCAACCTCTCCCTGTCCCAGTCTGTAATACCTACATGTTCAACCTCTCCCTGACCCAGTCTGTAATACCTACATGTTCCACCTGACCCAGTCTGTAATACCTACATGTTCAACCTCTCCCTGTCCCAGTCTGTAATACCTACATGTTCAACCTCTCCCTGACCCAGTCTGTAATACCTACATGTTCAACCTCTCCCTGTCCCAGTCTGTAATACCTACATGTCTCAACCTCTCCCAGTCTGTAATACCTACATGGCTCAACCTCTCCCTGTCCCAGTCTGTAATACCTACATGTCTCAACCTCTCCCAGTCTGTAATACCTACATGTTCAACCTCTCCCTGTCCCAGTCTGTAATACCTACATGTTCAACCTCTCCCTGACCCAGTCTGCAATACCTACATGTTCAACCTCTCCCAGTCTGTAATACCTACATGTATCAACCTCTCCCTGTCCCAGTCTGTAATACCTACATGTCTCAACCTGACCCAGTCTGTAATACCTACATGTCTCAACCTCTCCCTGACCCAGTCTGTAATACCTACATGTCTCAACCTGACCCAGTCTGTAATACCTACATGTCTCAACCTCTCCCTGACCCAGTCTGTAATACCTACATGTCTCAACCTGACCCAGTCTGTAATACCTACATGTCTCAACCTCTCCCTACCCAGTCTGTAATACCTACATGTTCAACCTCTCCCAGTCTGTAATACCTACATGTTCAACCTCTCCCTGTCCCAGGCTGTAATACCTACATGTTCAACCTCTCCCTGTCCCAGTCTGTAATACCTACATGTTCAACCTGTCCCAGTCTGTAATACCTACATGTCTCAACCTGTCCCAGTCTGTAATACCTACATGTTCAACCTCTCCCTGTCCCAGTCTGTAATACCTACATGTTCCACCTCTCCCTGACCCAGTCTGTAATACCTACATGTCTCAACCTCTCCCTGTCCCAGTCTGTAATACCTACATGTCTCAACCTCTTCCTGACCCAGTCTGTAATACCTACATGTCTCAACCTGTCCCAGTCTGTAATACCTACATGTCTCAACCTCTCCCAGTCTGTAATGCCTACATGTTCAACCTCTCCCTGTCCCAGTCTGTAATACCTACATGTCTCAACCTCTCCCTGTCCCAGTCTGTAATACCTACATGTTCAACCTCTCCCTGTCCCAGTCTGTAATACCTACATGTTCAACCTCTCCCTGTCCCAGTCTGTAATACCTACATGTCTCTCCCTGTCCCAGTCTGTAATACCTACATGTCTCTCCCTGTCCCAGTCTGTAATACCTACATGTATCAACCTCTCCCTGTCCCAGTCTGTAATACCTACATGTCTCAACCTCTCCCTGACCCAGTCTGTAATACCTACATGTCTCAACCTGTCCCAGTCTGTAATACCTACATGTATCAACCTCTCCCTGACCCAGTCTGTAATACCTACATGTCTCAACCTGTCCCAGTCTGTAATACCTACATGTCTCTCCCTGACCCAGTCTGTAATACCTACATGTCTCTCCCTGACCCAGTCTGTAATACCTACATGTCTCAACCTCTCCCAGTCTGTAATACCTACATGTCTCAACCTCTCCCTGTCCCAGTCTGTAATACCTACATGCCTCAACCTCTCCCTGTCCCAGTCTGTAATACCTACATGTTCAACCTCACCCTGTCCCAGTCTGTAATACCTACATGTATCAACCTGTCCCAGTCTGTAATACCTACATGTCTCAACCTCTCCCTGTCCCAGTCTGTAATACCTACATGTCTCAACCTGTCCCAGTCTGTAATACCTACATGTTCCACCTGTCCCTGTCCCAGTCTGTAATACCTACATGTCTCAACCTGTCCCAGTCTGTAATACCTACATGTCTCAACCTCTCCCTGTCCCAGTCTGTAATACCTACATGTTCAACCTCTCCCTGACCCCGTCTGTAATACCTACATGTCTCAACCTCTCCCAGTCTGTAATACCTACATGTCTCAACCTCTCCCTGTCCCAGTCTGTAATACCTACATGTCTCAACCTCTCCCAGTCTGTGATACCTACATGTTCAACCTCTCCCTGACCCAGTCTGCAATACCTACATGTTCAACCTCTCCCAGTCTGTAATACCTACATGTATCAACCTGTCCCTGTCCCAGTCTGTAATACCTACATGTTCAACCTCTCCCTGACCCAGTCTGCAATACCTACATGTCTCAACCTCTCCCAGTCTGTAATACCTACATGTTCAACCTCTCCCTGTCCCAGTCTGTAATACCTACATGTTCAACCTCTCCCTGACCCAGTCTGCAATACCTACATGTTCAACCTCTCCCAGTCTGTAATACCTACATGTATCAACCTCTCCCTGTCCCAGTCTGTAAGACCTACATGTCTCAACCTCTCCCAGTCTGTAATACCTACATGTTCCACCTCTCCCTGTCCCAGTCTGTAATACCTACATGTTTCAACCTCTCCCTGTCCCAGTCTGTAATACCTACATGTCTCAACCTCTCCCAGTCTGTGATACCTACATGTTCAACCTCTCCCTGACCCAGTCTGCAATACCTACATGTTCAACCTCTCCCAGTCTGTAATACCTACATGTATCAACCTGTCCCAGTCTGTAATACCTACATGTTCAACCTCTCCCTGTCCCAGTCTGGAATACCTACATGTCTCAACCTCTCCCAGTCTGTAATACCTACATGTTCTACCTCTCCCTGACCCAGTCTGTAATACCTACATGTTCCACCTCTCCCAGTCTGTAATACCTACATGTTCAACCTCTCCCTGTCCCAGTCTGTAATACCTACATGTCTCAACCTCTCCCTGTCCCAGTCTGTAATACCTACATGTCTCAACCTCTCCCTGTCCCAGTCTGTAATACCTACATGTTCAACCTCACCCTGTCCCAGTCTGTAATACCTACATGTATCAACCTGTCCCAGTCTGTAATACCTTCATGTTCCACCTGTCCCTGTCCCAGTCTGTAATACCTACATGTCTCAACCTGTCCCAGTCTGTAATACCTACATGTCTCAACCTCTCCCTGTCCCAGTCTGTAATACCTACATGTTCAACCTCTCCCTGACCCCGTCTGTAATACCTACATGCCTCAACCTCTCCCAGTCTGTAATACCTACATGTCTCAACCTCTCCCTGTCCCAGTCTGTAATACCTACATGTTCAACCTGACCCAGTCTGTAATACCTACATGTTCAACCTCTCCCAGTCTGTAATACCTACATGTCTCAACCTCTCCCTGTCCCAGTCTGTAATACCTACATGTCTCAACCTCTCCCAGTCTGTAATACCTACATGTTCAACCTCTCCCTGACCCAGTCTGCAATACCTACATGTTCAACCTCTCCCAGTCTGTAATACCTACATGTATCAACCTCTCCCTGTCCCAGTCTGTAATACCTACATGTTCAACCTCTCCCTGACCCAGTCTGCAATACCTACATGTCTCAACCTCTCCCAGTCTGTAATACCTACATGTTCAACCTCTCCCTGTCCCAGTCTGTAATACCTACATGTTCAACCTCTCCCTGACCCAGTCTGCAATACCTACATGTTCAACCTCTCCCAGTCTGTAATACCTACATGTATCAACCTCTCCCTGTCCCAGTCTGTAATACCTACATGTCTCAACCTGACCCAGTCTGTAATACCTATATGTCTCAACCTCTCCCTGACCCAGTCTGTAATACCTACATGTCTCAACCTGACCCAGTCTGTAATACCTACATGTCTCAACCTCTCCCTACCCAGTCTGTAATACCTACATGTTCAACCTCTCCCTGACCCAGTCTGCAATACCTACATGTTCAACCTCTCCCAGTCTGTAATACCTACATGTATCAACCTCTCCCTGTCCCAGTCTGTAATACCTACATGTCTCAACCTGACCCAGTCTGTAATACCTACATGTCTCAACCTCTCCCACCTCTCCCTGACCCAGTCTGTAATACCTACATGTCTCAACCTGACCCAGTCTGTAATACCTACATGTCTCAACCTCTCCCTACCCAGTCTGTAATACCTACATGTTCAACCTCTCCCAGTCTGTAATACCTACATGTTCAACCTCTCCCTGTCCCAGTCTACCTACAATACCCTCCCTGTCCCAGTCTGTAATACCTCATGTCTCTCCCTGTCCCAGTCTGTAATACCTACATGTCCCATCAACCTCTCCCTGTCCCAGTCTGTAATACCTACATGTCTCAACCTCTCCCTGACCCAGTCTGTAATACCTACATGTCTCAACCTGTCCCAGTCTGTAATACCTACATGTATCAACCTCTCCCTGACCCAGTCTGTAATACCTACATGTCTCAACCTGTCCCAGTCTGTAATACCTACATGTCTCTCCCTGACCCAGTCTGTAATACCTACATGTCTCTCCCTGACCCAGTCTGTAATACCTACATGTCTCAACCTCTCCCAGTCTGTAATACCTACATGTCTCAACCTCTCCCTGTCCCAGTCTGTAATACCTACATGCCTCAACCTCTCCCTGTCCCAGTCTGTAATACCTACATGTTCAACCTCACCCCTGTCCCAGTCTGTAATACCTACATGTATCAACCTGTCCCAGTCTGTAATACCTACATGTCTCAACCTCTCCCTGTCCCAGTCTGTAATACCTACATGTCTCAACCTGTCCCAGTCTGTAATACCTACATGTTCCACCTGTCCCTGTCCCAGTCTGTAATACCTACATGTCTCAACCTGTCCCAGTCTGTAATACCTACATGTCTCAACCTCTCCCCTGTCCCAGTCTGTAATACCTACATGTTCAACCTCTCCCTGACCCATGTCTGTAATACCTACATGTCTCAACCTCTCCCAGTCTGTAATACCTACATGTCTCAACCTCTCCCTGTCCCAGTCTGTAATACCTACATGTCTCAACCTCCCTCCCAGTCTGTGATACCTACATGTTCAACCTCTCCCTGACCCAGTCTGCAATACCTACATGTTCAACCTCTCCCAGTCTGTAATACCTACATGTATCAACCTGTCCCTGTCCCAGTCTGTAATACCTACATGTTCAACCTCTCCCTGACCCAGTCTGCAATACCTACATGTCTCAACCTCTCCCAGTCTGTAATACCTACATGTTCAACCTCTCCCTGTCCCAGTCTGTAATACCTACATGTTCAACCTCTCCCTGACCCAGTCTGCAATACCTACATGTTCAACCTCTCCCAGTCTGTAATACCTACATGTATCAACCTCTCCCTGTCCCAGTCTGTAAGACCTACATGTCTCAACCTCTCCCAGTCTGTAATACCTACATGTTCCACCTCTCCCTGTCCCAGTCTGTAATACCTACATGTTTCAACCTCTCCCTGTCCCAGTCTGTAATACCTACATGTCTCAACCTCTCCCAGTCTGTGATACCTACATGTTCAACCTCTCCCTGACCCAGTCTGCAATACCTACATGTTCAACCTCTCCCAGTCTGTAATACCTACATGTATCAACCTGTCCCAGTCTGTAATACCTACATGTTCAACCTCTCCCTGTCCCAGTCTGGAATACCTACATGTCTCAACCTCTCCCAGTCTGTAATACCTACATGTTCTACCTCTCCCTGACCCAGTCTGTAATACCTACATGTTCCACCTCTCCCAGTCTGTAATACCTACATGTTCAACCTCTCCCTGTCCCAGTCTGTAATACCTACATGTCTCAACCTCTCCCTGTCCCAGTCTGTAATACCTACATGTCTCAACCTCTCCCTGTCCCAGTCTGTAATACCTACATGTTCAACCTCACCCTGTCCCAGTCTGTAATACCTACATGTATCAACCTGTCCCAGTCTGTAATACCTTCATGTTCCACCTGTCCCTGTCCCAGTCTGTAATACCTACATGTCTCAACCTGTCCCAGTCTGTAATACCTACATGTCTCAACCTCTCCCTGTCCCAGTCTGTAATACCTACATGTTCAACCTCTCCCTGACCCCGTCTGTAATACCTACATGTCTCAACCTGTCCCAGTCTGTAATACCTACATGTATCAACCTCTCCCTGACCCAGTCTGTAATACCTACATGTCTCAACCCGTCCCAGTCTGTAATACCTACATGTCTCTCCCTGACCCAGTCTGTAATACCTACATGTCTCTCCCTGACCCAGTCTGTAATACCTACATGTCTCAACCTCTCCCAGTCTGTAATACCTAAATGTATCAACCTCTCCCTGCCCCTGTCTGTAATACCTACATGTCTCAACCTCTCCCAGTCTGTAATACCTACATGTCTCAACCTCTCCCTGTCCCAGTCTGTAATACCTACATGTCTCAACCTCTCTCTGTCCCAGTCTGTAATACCTACATGTTCAACCTCACCCTGTCCCAGTCTGTAATACCTACATGTATCAACCTGTCCCAGTCTGTAATACCTACATGTCTCAACCTCTCCCTGTCCCAGTCTGTAATACCTACATGTCTCAACCTGTCCCAGTCTGTAATACCTACATGTTCCACCTGTCCCTGTCCCAGTCTGTAATACCTACATGTCTCAACCTGTCCCAGTCTGTAATACCTACATGTCTCAACCTCTCCCTGTCCCAGTCTGTAATACCTACATGTTCAACCTCTCCCTGACCCCGTCTGTAATACCTACATGCCTCAACCTCTCCCAGTCTGTAATACCTACATGTCTCAACCTCTCCCTGTCCCAGTCTGTAATACCTACATGTTCAACCTGACCCAGTCTGTAATACCTACATGTTCAACCTCTCCCAGTCTGTAATACCTACATGTCTCAACCTCTCCCTGTCCCAGTCTGTAATACCTACATGTCTCAACCTCTCCCTGACCCAGTCTGTAATACCTACATGTCTCAACCTGTCCCAGTCTGTAATACCTACATGTATCAACCTCTCCCTGACCCAGTCTGTAATACCTACATGTCTCAACCCGTCCCAGTCTGTAATACCTACATGTCTCTCCCTGACCCAGTCTGTAATACCTACATGTCTCTCCCTGACCCAGTCTGTAATACCTACATGTCTCAACCTCTCCCAGTCTGTAATACCTAAATGTATCAACCTCTCCCTGTCCCTGTCTGTAATACCTACATGTCTCAACCTCTCCCAGTCTGTAATACCTACATGTCTCAACCTCTCCCTGTCCCAGTCTGTAATACCTACATGTCTCAACCTCTCCCTGTCCCAGTCTGTAATACCTACATGTTCAACCTCACCCTGTCCCAGTCTGTAATACCTACATGTATCAACCTGTCCCAGTCTGTAATACCTACATGTCTCAACCTGTCCCAGTCTGTAATACCTACATGTTCCACCTGTCCCTGTCCCAGTCTGTAATACCTACATGTCTCAACCTGTCCCAGTCTGTAATACCTACATGTATCAACCTGTCCCTGTCCCAGTCTGTAATACCTACATGTTCAACCTCTCCCTGACCCAGTCTGCAATACCTACATGTCTCAACCTCTCCCAGTCTGTAATACCTACATGTTCAACCTCTCCCTGTCCCAGTCTGTAATACCTACATGTTCAACCTCTCCCTGACCCAGTCTGCAATACCTACATGTTCAACCTCTCCCAGTCTGTAATACCTACATGTTCAACCTCTCCCTGTCCCAGTCTGTAATACCTACATGTTCAACCTCTCCCTGACCCAGTCTGCAATACCTACATGTTCAACCTCTCCCAGTCTGTAATACCTACATGTATCAACCTCTCCCTGTCCCAGTCTGTAAGACCTACATGTCTCAACCTCTCCCAGTCTGTAATACCTACATGTTCCACCTCTCCCTGTCCCAGTCTGTAATACCTACATGTTTCAACCTCTCCCTGTCCCAGTCTGTAATACCTACATGTCTCAACCTCTCCCAGTCTGTGATACCTACATGTTCAACCTCTCCCTGACCCAGTCTGCAATACCTACATGTTCAACCTCTCCCAGTCTGTAATACCTACATGTATCAACCTGTCCCTGTCCCAGTCTGTAATACCTACATGTTCAACCTCTCCCTGTCCCAGTCTGGAATACCTACATGTCTCAACCTCTCCCAGTCTGTAATACCTACATGTTCTACCTCTCCCTGACCCAGTCTGTAATACCTACATGTTCCACCTCTCCCAGTCTGTAATACCTACATGTTCAACCTCTCCCTGTCCCAGTCTGTAATACCTACATGTCTCAACCTCTCCCTGTCCCAGTCTGTAATACCTACATGTCTCAACCTCTCCCTGTCCCAGTCTGTAATACCTACATGTTCAACCTCACCCTGTCCCAGTCTGTAATACCTACATGTATCAACCTGTCCCAGTCTGTAATACCTACATGTCTCAACCTCTCCCTGTCCCAGTCTGTAATACCTACATGTCTCAACCTGTCCCAGTCTGTAATACCTACATGTTCCACCTGTCCCTGTCCCAGTCTGTAATACCTACATGTCTCAACCTGTCCCAGTCTGTAATACCTACATGTCTCAACCTCTCCCTGTCCCAGTCTGTAATACCTACATGTTCAACCTCTCCCTGACCCCGTCTGTAATACCTACATGCCTCAACCTCTCCCAGTCTGTAATACCTACATGTCTCAACCTCTCCCTGTCCCAGTCTGTAATACCTACATGTTCAACCTGACTCAGTCTGTAATACCTACATGTTCAACCTCTCCCAGTCTGTAATACCTACATGTCTCAACCTCTCCCTGTCCCAGGCTGTAATACCTACATGTCTCAACCTCTCCCAGTCTGTAATACCTACATGTTCAACCTCTCCCTGACCCAGTCTGCAATACCTACATGTCTCAACCTCTCCCAGTCTGTAATACCTACATGTTCAACCTCTCCCTGTCCCAGTCTGTAATACCTACATGTTCAACCTCTCCCTGACCCAGTCTGCAATACCTACATGTTCAACCTCTCCCAGTCTGTAATACCTACATGTATCAACCTCTCCCTGTCCCAGTCTGTAATACCTACATGTCTCAACCTGACCCAGTCTGTAATACCTACATGTCTCAACCTCTCCCTGACCCAGTCTGTAATACCTACATGTTCAACCTCTCCCAGTCTGTAATACCTACATGTTCAACCTCTCCCTGTCCCAGGCTGTAATACCTACATGTTCAACCTCTCCCTGTCCCAGTCTGTAATACCTACATGTCTCAACCTCTCCCAGTCTGTAATACCTACATGTCTCAACCTCTCCCAGTCTGTAATAACTACATGTCTCTCCCTGACCCAGTCTGTAATACCTACATGTCTCTCCCTGTCCCAGTCTGTAATACCTACATGTATCAACCTGTCCCAGTCTGTAATACCTACATGTTCAACCTCTCCCTGTCCCAGTCTGTAATACCTACATGTCTCAACCTCTCCCAGTCTGTAATACCTACATGTTCTACCTCTCCCTGACCCAGTCTGTAATACCTACATGTTCCACCTCTCCCAGTCTGTAATACCTACATGTTCAACCTCTCCCTGTCCCAGTCTGTAATACCTACATGTCTCAACCTCTCCCAGTCTGTAATACCTACATGTCTCAACCTGTCCCAGTCTGTAATACCTACATGTTCAACCTCTCCCTGTCCCAGTCTGTAATACCTACATGTTCAACCTCTCCCTGTCCCAGTCTGTAATACCTACATGTCTCTCCCTGTCCCAGTCTGTAATACCTACATGTCTCTCCCTGTCCCAGTCTTTAATACCTACATGTCTCTCCCTGTCCCAGTCTGTAATACCTACATGTCTCAACCTCTCCCTGACCCAGTCTGTAATACCTACATGTCTCAACCTGTCCCAGTCTGTAATACCTACATGTATCAACCTCTCCCTGACCCAGTCTGTAATACCTACATGTCTCAACCCGTCCCAGTCTGTAATACCTACATGTCTCTCCCTGACCCAGTCTGTAATACCTACATGTCTCTCCCTGACCCAGTCTGTAATACCTACATGTCTCAACCTCTCCCAGTCTGTAATACCTAAATGTATCAACCTCTCCCTGTCCCTGTCTGTAATACCTACATGTCTCAACCTCTCCCAGTCTGTAATACCTACATGTCTCAACCTCTCCCTGTCCCAGTCTGTAATACCTACATGTCTCAACCTCTCCCTGTCCCAGTCTGTAATACCTACATGTTCAACCTCACCCTGTCCCAGTCTGTAATACCTACATGTATCAACCTGTCCCAGTCTGTAATACCTACATGTCTCAACCTCTCCCTGTCCCAGTCTGTAATACCTACATGTCTCAACCTGTCCCAGTCTGTAATACCTACATGTTCCACATGTCCCTGTCCCAGTCTGTAATACCTACATGTCTCAACCTGTCCCAGTCTGTAATACCTACATGTCTCAACCTCTCCCTGTCCCAGTCTGTAATACCTACATGTTCAACCTCTCCCTGACCCCGTCTGTAATACCTACATTCCCCAACCTCTCCCAGTCTGTAATACCTACATGTCTCAACCTCTCCCTGTCCCAGTCTGTAATACCTACATGTTCAACCTGACCCAGTCTGTAATACCTACATGTTCAACCTCTCCCAGTCTGTAATACCTACATGTCTCAACCTCTCCCTGTCCCAGTCTGTAATACCTACATGTCTCAACCTCTCCCAGTCTGTAATACCTACATGTTCAACCTCTCCCTGACCCAGTCTGCAATACCTACATGTTCAACCTCTCCCAGTCTGTAATACCTACATGTATCAACCTCTCCCTGTCCCAGTCTGTAAAACCTACATGTTCAACCTCTCCCTGACCCAGTCTGCAATACCTACATGTTCAACCTCTCCCAGTCTGTAATACCTACATGTATCAACCTCTCCCTGTCCCAGTCTGTAAGACCTACATGTCTCAACCTCTCCCAGTCTGTAATACCTACATGTTCCACCTCTCCCTGTCCCAGTCTGTAATACCTACATGTTCAACCTCTCCCTGTCCCAGTCTGTAATACCTACATGTTCAACCTCTCCCTGACCCAGTCTGTAATACCTACATGTTCCACCTGACCCAGTCTGTAATACCTACATGGTCAACCTCTCCCTGTCCCAGTCTGTAATACCTACATGTTCAACCTCTCCCTGACACAGTCTGTAATACCTACATGTATCAACCTCTCCCTGTCCCAGTCTGTAATACCTACATGTCTCAACCTCTCCCTGTCCCAGTCTGTAATACCTACATGTCTCAACCTCTCCCTGTCCCAGTCTGTAATACCTACATGTCTCAACCTCTCCCAGTCTGTAATACCTACATGTTCAACCTCTCCCAGTCTGTAATACCTACATGTTCAACCTCTCCCAGTCTGTAATACCTACATGTTCAACCTCTCCCAGTCTGTAATACCTACATGTTCAACCTCTCCCAGTCTGTAATACCTACATGTCTCCACCTCTCCCTGACCCAGTCTGTAATACCTACATGTTCATCCTCTCCCAGTCTGTAATACCTACATGTTCAACCTCTCCCAGTCTGTAATACCTACATGTTCAACCTCTCCCAGTCTGTAATACCTACATGTCTCCTCCCTCTCCCTGTCCCAGTCTGTAATACCTACATGTTCAACCTCTCCCTGTCCCAGTCTGTAATACCTACATGTTCAACCTCTCCCTGTCCCAGTCTGTAATACCTACATGTCTCAACCTCTCCCTGTCCCAGTCTGTAATACCTACATGTCTCAACCTGTCCCAGTCTGTAATACCTACATGTTCAACCTCTCCCTGTCCCAGTCTGTAATACCTACATGTTCAACCTCTCCCTGTCCCAGTCTGTAATACCTACATGTTCAACTTGTCCCTGCCCCAGTCTGTAATACCTACATGTATCAACCTCTCCCAGTCTGTAATACCTACATGTTCAACCTCTCCCTGTCCCAGTCTGTAATACCTACACATGTCTACATGTCTCAACCTGTCCCAGTCTGTAATACCTACATGTTCAACCTCTCCCTGTCCCAGTCTGTAATACCTACATGTCTCAACCTCTCCCAGTCATAATACCTCTCAACCTCTCCCTGTCCCAGTCTGTAATACCTACATGTCTCCTGTCCCCTCTCCCAGTCTGTAATACCTACATGTCTGTCTCAACCTCTCCCAGTCTGTAATACCTACATGTTCCACCTCTCCCTGTCCCAGTCTGTAATACCTACATGTTCAACCTCTCCTGTCGCAGTCTGTAATACCTACATGTTCAACCTCACCCTGTCCCAGTCTGTAATACCTACATGTATCAACCTGTCCCAGTCTGTAATACCTACATGTCTCAACCTCTCCCTGTCCCAGTCTGTAATACCTACATGTATCAACCTCACCCTGTCCCAGTCTGTAATACCTACATGTTCAACTTGTCCCTGTCCCAGTCTGTAATACCTACATGTGTCAACCTCTCCCAGTCTGTAATACCTACATGTCTCAACCTCTCCCTGACCCAGTCTGTAATACCTACATGTATCAACCTGTCCCAGTCTGTAATACCTACATGTCTCAACCTCTCCCAGTCTGTAATACCTACATGTTCCACCTGTCCCTGTCCCAGTCTGTAATACCTACATGTTCAACCTGTCCCTGTCCCAGTCTGTAATACCTACATGTTCAACCTCTCCCTGTCCCAGTCTGTAATACCTACATGTCTCAACCTGTCCCAGTCTGTAATACCTACATGTTCAACCTCTCCCTGTCCCAGTCTGTAATACCTACATGTCTCAACCTGTCCCAGTCTGTAATACCTACATGTTCAACCTCTCCCTGTCCCAGTCTGTAATACCTACATGTTCCACCTCTCCCAGTCTGTAATACCTACATGTTCAACCTCTCCCAGTCTGTAATACCTACATGTTCCACCTCTCCCTGTCCCAGTCTGTAATACCTACATGTTCAACCTCTCCCAGTCTGTAATACCTACATGTTCCACCTCTCCCTGTCCCAGTCTGTAATACCTACATGTCTCAACCTCTCCCTGTCCCAGTCTGTAATACCTACATGTTCCACCTCTCCCTGTCCCAGTCTGTAATACCTACATGTTCAACCTCTCACTGTCCCAGTCTGTAATACCTACATCTTCCACCTCTCCCAGTCTGTAATACCTACATGTTCAACCTCTCCCAGTCTGTAATACCTACATGTTCAACCTCTCCCTGTCCCAGTCTGTAATACCTACATGTTCCACCTCTCCCAGTCTGTAATACCTACATGTTCAACCTCACCCAGTCTGTAATACCTACATGTTCAACCTCTCCCAGTCTGTAATACCTACATGTTCAAACTCTCCCTGTCCCAGTCTGTAATACCTACATGTTCCACCTCTCCCAGTCTGTAATACCTACATGTTCAACCTCTCCCAGTCTGTAATACCTACATGTTCCACCTCTCCCTGTCCCAGTCTGTAAAACCTACATGTTCAACCTCTCCCTGACCCCGTCTGTAATACCTACATGTTCAACCTCTCCCTGTCCCAGTCTGTAATACCTACATGTTCAACCTGTCCCTGTCCCAGTCTATAATACCCACATGTCTCAACCTCTCCCTGTCCCAGTCTGTAATACCTACATGTCTCAACCTCTCCCTGTCCCAGTCTGTAATACCTACATGTCTCAACCTCTCCCAGTCTGTAATACCTACATGTTCAACCTCTCCCAGTCTGTAATACCTACATGTTCAACCTCTCCCAGTCTGTAATACCTACATGTTCAACCTCTCCCAGTCTGTAATACCTACATGTCTCCACCTCTCCCTGACCCAGTCTGTAATACCTACATGTTCATCCTCTCCCAGTCTGTAATACCTACATGTTCAACCTCTCCCAGTCTGTAATACCTACATGTTCAACCTCTCCCAGTCTGTAATACCTACATGTCTCCACCTCTCCCTGTCCCAGTCTGTAATACCTACATGTTCAACCTCTCCCTGTCCCAGTCTGTAATACCTACATGTTCAACCTCTCCCTGTCCCAGTCTGTAATACCTACATGTCTCAACCTCTCCCTGTCCCAGTCTGTAATACCTACATGTCTCAACCTGTCCCAGTCTGTAATACCTACATGTTCAACCTCTCCCTGTCCCAGTCTGTAATACCTACATGTTCAACCTCTCCCTGTCCCAGTCTGTAATACCTACATGTTCAACTTGTCCCTGCCCCAGTCTGTAATGCCTACATGTATCAACCTCTCCCAGTCTGTAATACCTACATGTTCAACCTCTCCCTGTCCCAGTCTGTAATACCTACATGTCTCAACCTGTCCCAGTCTGTAATACCTACATGTTCAACCTCTCCCTGGCCCAGTCTGTAATACCTACATGTCTCAACCTCTCCCAGTCTGTAATACCTACATGTATCAACCTCTCCCTGTCCCAGTCTGTAATACCTACATGTCTCAACCTCTCCCAGTCTGTAATACCTACATGTCTCAACCTCTCCCAGTCTGTAATACCTACATGTTCCACCTCTCCCTGTCCCAGTCTGTAATACCTACATGTTCAACCTCACCCTGTCCCAGTCTGTAATACCTACATGTATCAACCTGTCCCAGTCTGTAATACCTACATGTCTCAACCTCTCCCTGTCCCAGTCTGTAATACCTACATGTATCAACCTCACCCTGTCCCAGTCTGTAATACCTACATGTTCAACTTGTCCCTGTCCCAGTCTGTAATACCTACATGTGTCAACCTCTCCCAGTCTGTAATACCTACATGTCTCAACCTCTCCCTGACCCAGTCTGTAATACCTACATGTATCAACCTGTCCCAGTCTGTAATACCTACATGTCTCAACCTCTCCCAGTCTGTAATACCTACATGTTCCACCTGTCCCTGTCCCAGTCTGTAATACCTACATGTTCAACCTGTCCCTGTCCCAGTCTGTAATACCTACATGTCTCAACCTGTCCCAGTCTGTAATACCTACATGTTCAACCTCTCCCTGTCCCAGTCTGTAATACCTACATGTTCAACTTGTCCCTGCCCCAGTCTGTAATGCCTACATGTATCAACCTCTCCCAGTCTGTAATACCTACATGTTCAACCTCTCCCTGTCCCAGTCTGTAATACCTACATGTCTCAACCTGTCCCAGTCTGTAATACCTACATGTTCAACCTCTCCCTGGCCCAGTCTGTAATACCTACATGTCTCAACCTCTCCCAGTCTGTAATACCTACATGTATCAACCTCTCCCTGTCCCAGTCTGTAATACCTACATGTCTCAACCTCTCCCAGTCTGTAATACCTACATGTCTCAACCTCTCCCAGTCTGTAATACCTACATGTTCCACCTCTCCCTGTCCCAGTCTGTAATACCTACATGTTCAACCTCACCCTGTCCCAGTCTGTAATACCTACATGTATCAACCTGTCCCAGTCTGTAATACCTACATGTCTCAACCTCTCCCTGTCCCAGTCTGTAATACCTACATGTATCAACCTCACCCTGTCCCAGTCTGTAATACCTACATGTTCAACTTGTCCCTGTCCCAGTCTGTAATACCTACATGTGTCAACCTCTCCCAGTCTGTAATACCTACATGTCTCAACCTCTCCCTGACCCAGTCTGTAATACCTACATGTATCAACCTGTCCCAGTCTGTAATACCTACATGTCTCAACCTCTCCCAGTCTGTAATACCTACATGTTCCACCTGTCCCTGTCCCAGTCTGTAATACCTACATGTTCAACCTGTCCCTGTCCCAGTCTGTAATACCTACATGTTCAACCTCTCCCTGTCCCAGTCTGTAATACCTACATGTCTCAACCTGTCCCAGTCTGTAATACCTACATGTTCAACCTCTCCCTGTCCCAGTCTGTAATACCTACATGTCTCAACCTGTCCCAGTCTGTAATACCTACATGTTCAACCTCTCCCTGTCCCAGTCTGTAATACCTACATGTCTCAACCTCTCCCAGTCTGTAATACCTACATGTATCAACCTCTCCCTGTCCCAGTCTGTAATACCTACATGTCTCATCCTCTCCCAGTCTGTAATACCTACATGTCTCAACCTCTCCCAGTCTGTAATACCTACATGTTCCACCTCTCCCTGTCCCAGTCTGTAATACCTTCATGTTCAACCTCTCCTGTCGCAGTCTGTAATACCTACATGTTCAACCTCACCCTGTCCCAGTCTGTAATACCTACATGTATCAACCTGTCCCAGTCTGTAATACCTACATGTCTCAACCTCTCCCTGTCCCAGTCTGTAATACCTACATGTCTCAACCTCTCCCAGTCTGTAATACCTACATGTTCAACCTCTCCCAGTCTGTAATACCTACATGTTCAACCTCTCCCAGTCTGTAATACCTACATGTTCAACCTCTCCCAGTCTGTAATACCTACATGGTCAACCTCTCCCAGTCTGTAATACCTACATGTCTCCACCTCTCCCTGACCCAGTCTGTAATACCTACATGTTCATCCTCTCCCAGTCTGTAATACCTACATGTTCAACCTCTCCCAGTCTGTAATACCTACATGTTCAACCTCTCCCAGTCTGTAATACCTACATGTCTCCACCTCTCCCTGTCCCAGTCTGTAATACCTACATGTTCAACCTCTCCCTGTCCCAGTCTGTAATACCTACATGTTCAACCTCTCCCTGTCCCAGTCTGTAATACCTACATGTCTCAACCTCTCCCTGTCCCAGTCTGTAATACCTACATGTCTCAACCTGTCCCAGTCTGTAATACCTACATGTTCAACCTCTCCCTGTCCCAGTCTGTAATACCTACATGTTCAACCTCTCCCTGTCCCAGTCTGTAATACCTACATGTTCAACTTGTCCCTGCCCCAGTCTGTAATACCTACATGTATCAACCTCTCCCAGTCTGTAATACCTACATGTTCAACCTCTCCCTGTCCCAGTCTGTAATACCTACATGTCTCAACCTGTCCCAGTCTGTAATACCTACATGTTCAACCTCTCCCTGTCCCAGTCTGTAATACCTACATGTCTCAACCTCTCCCAGTCTGTAATACCTACATGTATCAACCTCTCCCTGTCCCAGTCTGTAATACCTACATGTATCAACCTGTCCCAGTCTGTAATACCTACATGTCTCAACCTCTCCCTGTCCCAGTCTGTAATACCTACATGTATCAACCTCACCCTGTCCCAGTCTGTAATACCTACATGTTCAACTTGTCCCTGTCCCAGTCTGTAATACCTACATGTGTCAACCTCTCCCAGTCTGTAATACCTACATGTCTCAACCTCTCCCTGACCCAGTCTGTAATACCTACATGTATCAACCTGTCCCAGTCTGTAATACCTACATGTCTCAACCTCTCCCAGTCTGTAATACCTACATGTTCCACCTGTCCCTGTCCCAGTCTGTAATACCTACATGTTCAACCTGTCCCTGTCCCAGTCTGTAATACCTACATGTTCAACCTCTCCCTGTCCCAGTCTGTAATACCTACATGTCTCAACCTGTCCCAGTCTGTAATACCTACATGTTCAACCTCTCCCTGTCCCAGTCTGTAATACCTACATGTCTCAACCTCTCCCAGTCTGTAATACCTACATGTATCAACCTCTCCCTGTCCCAGTCTGTAATACCTACATGTCTCAACCTCTCCCAGTCTGTAATACCTACATGTCTCAACCTCTCCCAGTCTGTAATACCTACATGTTCCACCTCTCCCTGTCCCAGTCTGTAATACCTACATGTTCAACCTCTCCTGTCGCAGTCTGTAATACCTACATGTTCAACCTCACCCTGTCCCAGTCTGTAATACCTACATGTATCAACCTGTCCCAGTCTGTAATACCTACATGTCTCAACCTCTCCCTGTCCCAGTCTGTAATACCTACATGTATCAACCTCACCCTGTCCCAGTCTGTAATACCTACATGTTCAACTTGTCCCTGTCCCAGTCTGTAATACCTACATGTATCAACCTCCCCAGTCTGTAATACCTACATGTCTCAACCTCTCCCTGACCCAGTCTGTAATACCTACATGTATCAACCTGTCCCAGTCTGTAATACCTACATGTCTCAACCTCTCCCAGTCTGTAATACCTACATGTTCCACCTGTCCCTGTCCCAGTCTGTAATACCTACATGTTCAACCTGTCCCTGTCCCAGTCTGTAATACCTACATGTTCAACCTCTCCCTGTCCCAGTCTGTAATACCTACATGTCTCAACCTCTCCCAGTCTGTAATACCTACATGGCTCAACCTCTCCCTGTCCCAGTCTGTAATACCTACATGTCTCAACCTCTCCCAGTCTGTAATACCTACATGTTCAACCTCTCCCTGACCCAGTCTGCAATACCTACATGTTCAACCTCTCCCAGTCTGTAATACCTACATGTATCAACCTCTCCCTGTCCCAGTCTGTAATACCTACATGTCTCAACCTGACCCAGTCTGTAATACCTACATGTCTCAACCTGACCCAGTCTGTAATACCTACATGTCTCAACCTCTCCCTACCCAGTCTGTAATACCTACATGTTCAACCTCTCCCAGTCTGTAATACCTACATGTTCAACCTCTCCCTGCCTGTAATACCTACATGTTCAACCTCTCCCTGTCCCAGTCTGTAATACCTACATGTCTCAACCTCTCCCAGTCTGTAATACCTACATGTCTCAACCTCTCCCAGTCTGTAATACCTACATGTTCCACCTCTCCCTGTCCCAGTCTGTAATACCTACATGTTCAACCTCTCCCTGTCGCAGTCTGTAATACCTACATGTTCAACCTCACCCTGTCCCAGTCTGTAATACCTACATGTATCAACCTGTCCCAGTCTGTAATACCTACATGTCTCAACCTCTCCCTGTCCCAGTCTGTAATACCTACATGTATCAACCTCACCCTGTCCCAGTCTGTAATACCTACATGTTCAACTTGTCCCTGTCCCAGTCTGTAATACCTACATGTATCAACCTCTCCCAGTCTGTAATACCTACATATCTCAACCTCTCCCTGACCCAGTCTGTAATACCTACATGTATCAACCTCTCCCTGTCCCAGTCTGTAATACCTACATGTCTCAACCTCTCCCAGTCTGTAATACCTACATGTCTCAACCTCTCCCAGTCTGTAATACCTACATGTTCAACCTCTCCCTGTCCCAGTCTGTAATACCTACATGTTCCACCTCTCCCTGACCCAGTCTGTAATACCTACATGTTCCACCTCTCCCTGACCCAGTATGTAATACCTACATGTTCAACCTCTCCCTGTCCCAGTCTGTAATACCTACATGTTCAACCTCTCCCTGTCCCAGTCTGTAATACCTACATGTCTCAACCTCTCCCTGTCCCAGTCTGTAATACCTACATGTTCAAACTGTCCCTGACCCAGTCTGTAATACCTACATGTTCAACCTGTCCCAGTCTGTAATACCTACATGTTCAACCTGTCCCAGTCTGTAATACCTACATGTTCAACCTCTCTCTGTCCCAGTCTGTAATACCTACATGTCTCAACCTCTCCCTGTCCCAGTCTGTAATACCTACATGTTCAACCTGTCCCAGTCTGTAATACCTACATGTTCAACCTGTCCCAGTCTGTAATACCTACATGTTCAACCTCTCTCTGTCCCAGTCTGTAATACCTACATGTCTCAACATCTCCCTGTCCCAGTCTGTAATACCTACATGTTCAACCTGTCCCAGTCTGTAATACCTACATGTTCAACCTCTCCCTGTCCCAGTCTGTAATACCTACATGTTCAACCTCTCCCTGTCCCAGTCTGTAATACCTACATGTTCCACCTCTCCCAGTCTGTAATACCTACATGTTCAACCTCTCCCAGTCTGTAATACCTACATGTTCCACCTCTCCCTGTCCCAGTCTGTAATACCTACATGTTCAACCTCTCCCAGTCTGTAATACCTACATGTTCAACCTCACCCAGTCTGTAGTACCTACATGTTCAAACTCTCCCTGTCCCAGTCTGTAATACCTACATGATCCACCTCTCCCAGTCTGTAATACCTACATGTTCAACCTCTCCCAGTCTGTAATACCTACATGTTCCACCTCTCCCTGTCCCAGTCTGTAATACCTACATGTTCAACCTCTCCCTGTCCCAGTCTGTAATACCTACATCTTCCACCTCTCCCAGTCTGTAATACCTACATGTTCAACCTCTCCCAGTCTGTAATACCTACATGTTCAACCTCTCCCTGTCCCAGTCTGTAATACCTACATGTTCCACCTCTCCCAGTCTGTAATACCTACATGTTCAACCTCTCCCAGTCTGTAATACCTACTTGTTCAACCTCTCCCAGTCTGTAATACCTACATGTTCAAACTCTCCCTGTCCCAGTCTGTAATACCTACATGTTCCACCTCTCCCAGTCTGTAATACCTACATGTTCAACCTCTCCCAGTCTGTAATACCTACATGTTCCACCTCTCCCTGTCCCAGTCTGTAAAACCTACATGTTCAACCTCTCCCTGACCCCGTCTGTAATACATACATGTTCAACCTCTCCCTGTCCCAGTCTGTAATACCTACATGTTCAACCTGTCCCTGTCCCAGTCTATAATACCCACATGTCTCAACCTCTCCCTGTCCCAGTCTGTAATACCTACATGTCTCAACCTCTCCCTGTCCCAGTCTGTAATACCTACATGTCTCAGCCTCTCCCAGTCTGTAATACCTACATGTTCAACCTCTCCCAGTCTGTAATACCTACATGTTCAACCTCTCCCAGTCTGTAATACCTACATGTTCAACCTCTCCCAGTCTGTAATACCTACATGTTCAACCTCTCCCAGTCTGTAATACCTACATGTCTCCACCTCTCCCTGACCCAGTCTGTAATACCTACATGTTCATCCTCTCCCAGTCTGTAATACCTACATGTTCAACCTCTCCCAGTCTGTAATACCTACATGTTCAACCTCTCCCAGTCTGTAATACCTACATGTCTCCACCTCTCCCTGTCCCAGTCTGTAATACCTACATGTCTCAACCTGTCTCTGTCCCAGTCTGTAATGGCTGTCATGGCTTTACAAGCTTCTGATAGGCTAATTGACATAATTTGAGTCAATTGGAGGTGTACCTGTGGATGTATTTCAAGGCCTACCTTCAAACTCAGTGCCTCTTTGCTTGACATCATGGGAAAAACAAAAGAAATCAGCCAAGACCTCAGAAAAAAAATGGTATACCTCCACAAGTCTGGTTCATCCTCGGGAGCAATTTCCAAATGCCTGAAAGTACCACATTCATCTGGACAAACAATAGTACACAAGTATAAACACCATGGGAACACGCAGCCGTCATACCGCTCAGGAAGAGATGAACTTACTTTGGTGCGAAAAGTGCAAATCAATCCCAGAACAACAGCAAAGGACTGTGTGAAGATGCTGGAGGAAACAGGTGCAAAAGTATCTATATCCACAGTAAAACAAGTCCTATATCGACATAACCTGAAAGGCCGCTCAGCAAGAAAGAAGCCACTGCTCCAAAACCGAAATAAGAAAGCCAGACTACGGTTTGCAACTGCACATGGGGACAAAGATTGTACTTTTTGGAGAAATGTCCTCTGGTCTAATGAAACAAAAATAGAACTGTTTGGCCATAATGACCATTGGTTATGTTTGGAGGAAAAATAGGGAGGCTTGCAAGCCGAAGACCACCATCCCAACCGTGAAGCACGGGGGTGGCAGCATCATGTTGTGGGGGTGCGTTGCTGCAGGAGGGACTGGTGCACTTCACAAAATAGATGGCCTCATGAGGAAAGACAATTTTGTGGAAATATTGAAGCAACATCTCAAGACATCAGTAAGTTAAAGCTTGGTCGCAAATGGGTCTTCCAAATAGACAATGACCCCAAGCATCCTTACAAAGTTGTGGCAAAATGGCTTAAGGACAACAAAGTCAAGGTATTGGAGTGGCCATCACAAAGCCTTGACCTCAATCCCATAGAACATTTTTGGGAAGAACTGAAAAAGTGTGCGCGAGCACCGAGGCCTACAAACCTGACTCAGTTACACCATCTCTGTCTGGAGGAATGGGCCAAAATTCTCCCAAATTATTGTGGGAAGCTTGTGGAATGCTACCCAAAAGGTTTGACCCAATTTAATCAATTTAAAAGTAATGCTACCAAATACTAATTGAGTGGATGGCAACTTCTGACCCACTGGGAATGTGATGAATGAAATCAAAGCTGAAATAAATCATTCTCTCTGCTATTGACATTTCACATTATTAAAAAAAGGTGGTGATCCTAACTGACCTAAGACATACTTTTTACTAGGATTAAATGTCAGGAATTGTGAAAAACTGAGTTTAAATTTATTTTGCTAAGGTTGAGATGTTGCTTCAATATATCCACATCATTTCCTTCCTAATGAAGCCATCTATTTTGTGAAGTGCACCAGTCCCTCTTGCAGCAAAGCACCCCCACAACATGATGCAAGCCTCCCTCTTTTTCCTCCAAACATAACAATGGGCATTATGGCCACACAGTTCTATTTTTGTTTCATCAGACCAGAGGACATTTCTCCCAAAATTATTATCTCCCCATGTGCAGTTGCAAACCGTAGTAGTCTGGCTTTCTTATGGCCATTTTGGAGCAGTGGCTTCTTCCTTGCTGAGCGGCCTTTCAGGTTATGTTGATATTGCACTCGTTTTACTGTGGCTATAGATACTTGTGTACCTGTTTCCTCCAGCATCTTCACAAGGTCCTTTGTTGTTCTGGGACTTCAAAGTACATTCATCTCTAGGAGACAGAACTCGTCTCCTTCCTGAGCAGTATGACGGCTGCGTGGTCCCATGATGTTAATACTTGCGTACTATTGTTTCTACAGATGAGTGTGGTACCTTCAGGCGTTAGGAAATTGCTCCCAAGGATGAACCAGACTTGAGGAGGTCTACAATTCTTTTTCTGAGGTCTTGGCTGATTTATTTTGATTTTCCCATGATGTCAAGCAAAGAGGCACTCCGGTTGAAGGTAGTCCTTGAAATACATCCACCTCCATTTGACTCAAATAATGTCAATTAGCCTATCAGAAGCTTCTAAAGCCATGACATAATTTTCTGGAATTTTCCAAGCTGTTTCAAGGCACGGTCAACTTAGTGTATGTAAACTTCTGACTCACTGGAATTGTGATGCAGTGAATGCTAAGTTAAATAATCTGTGAACAATTGTTGGAAAAATGACTTTTGTCATGCACAAAGTAGATGTCCTAACCGACTTGCCAAACTATAGTTTGTTAACAAGATATTTGTGGAGTTGTTGAAAAACTACTTTTAATGACTCCTACCTAATTGTATGCAAACGTCCGACTTCAACTTTATATAGAGCAGCAGCCTCTAAGGTGCTAGTGTTTGCTATTTAACAGTCTGATGGCCTAACAGTCATACCCAAGAAGACGTGACGTTATAATCGCTACCAAAGGTGCTTCAACAAAGCACTGAGTAAAGGGTCTGAGAAATCTTAAAAAGCTGTTTCTGTTTCTTCATAATGGGGTATTTGTGTGTAGAGTTATGAAGGGAAAAAAACTATTATCTCTCTCGCCGTCTCTGACCCTGCTGGTCATCTGTGAACGTTTGAGCATCTTGAAGAACGATATGGCGTTACATGGCCATCCACCCGGCACAGCCATAAGAGGACTGTCCACCCCTCAGAGCCTGGTTCCTCTCCACCCGGCACAGCCATAAGAGGACTGTCCACCCCTCAGAGCCTGGTTCCTCTTTAGGTTTATAATCTCCACCCGGCACAGCCATAAGAGGACTGTCCACCCCTCAGAGCCTGGTTCCTCTCTAGGTTTATAATCTCCACCCGGCACAGCCATAAGAGGACTGGCCACCCCTCAGAGCCTGGTTCCTCTCCACCCGGCACAGCCAGAAGAGGACTGTCCACCCCTCAGAGCCTGGTTCCTCTCTAGGTTTATAATCTCCACCGGCACAGCCAGAAGAGGACTGTCCACGCCTGGTTCATCTCTAGGTTTATAATCTCCACCCGGCACATAAGAGGACTGTCCACCCCTCAGAGCCTGGTTCCTCTCTAGGTTTATATTCTCCACCCAGCACATAAGAGGACTGTCCACCCCTCAGAGCCCGGTTCCTCTCTAGGTTTATAATCTCCACCTGGCACAGCCATAAAAGGACTGTCCACCCCTCAGAGCCTGGTTCCTCTCTAGGTTTATAATCTCCACCTGGCACAGCCATAAGAGGACTGTCCACCCCTCAGAGCCTGGTTCCTCTCTAGGTTTATATTCTCCACCCAGCACATAAGAGGACTGTCCACCCCTCAGAGCCCGGTTCCTCTCTAGGTTTATAATCTCCACCTGGCACAGCCATAAAAGGACTGTCCACCCCTCAGAGCCTGGTTCCTCTCTAGGTTTATAATCTCCACCTGGCACAGCCATAAGAGGACTGTCCACCCCTCAGAGCCTGGTTCCTCTCTAGGTTTATAATCTCCACCCGGCACAGCCAGAAGAGGACTGTCCACCCCTCAGAGCCTGGTTCCTCTCTAGGTTTATAATCTCCACCTGGCACAGCCATAAGAGGACTGTCCACCCCTCAGAGCCAGGTTCCTCTCTAGGTTTATAATCTCCACCCGGCACAGCCAGAAGAGGACTGGCCACCCCTCAGAGCCTGGTTCCTCTCTAGGTTTATAATCTCCACCTGGCACAGCCAGAAGAGGACTGTCCACCCCTCAGAGCCAGGTTCCTCTCTAGGTTTATAATCTCCACCCGGCACAGCCATAAGAGGACTGTCCACCCCTCAGAGCCTGGTTCCTCTTTAGGGTTTTTCCTAGGTTCCTGCCTTTCTAAGCAGTTTTTCCTAGCTTCCACATCTGCATTGGTTTCTGTTTGGGGTTTTAGGCTGGATTTCTGTATAAACACTTTGTGACATCTGACAATATAGAAAAGGGCTTTATAAATACATTTGATTTGATAGAATCCTGAAAACGTGTATTTTCCAAATAGAGGAGATAAAGATCAAAATGACTCACCAACGAGACCATTTCCTCTGACTAAACTGATCCCTAACAGGAAATGCTCATTCACAAACATGACATGTAAACACAGGGACTCACACAAACAGGAACAAAAACTAAAAAAGGCAGGAAGTCACTTGTTTCGGCAATTTTTCTTCTTCTCGAAAGCCAGAATTCTCAACAGCACTCCTTAATAATCTCACAGCAGAGACCACTCCTTAATAATCTCACAACAGAGACCACTCCTTAGTAATATCACAGCAGAGATACTACTCTGTCATTTAAGAGAGAAACCCCACTCTGGCTTCCACAACTGCACATACATCATAGAAGCAGAACAGAAAAACGGCAGCAAAAATTTAAAAGAAAAGTAAACACCAAATTTTCACAAGAGATACATGATCTGCTCAGTTCCTATGGAAACTGTAATGGTACTGTGGGAACCTCATAGGTAGTCTGACTCTGTATCACTGGGTTAGATCCAGGGAGTACTGTAACAACTCTGTATCACTGGGTTAGATCCAGGGAGTACTGTAACAACTCTGTATCACTGGGTTAGATCCAGGGAGTACTGTAACAACTCTGTATCACTGGGTTAGATCCAGGGAGTACTGTAACAACTCTGTATCACTGGGTTAGATCCAGGGAGTACTGTAACAACTCTGTATCACTGGGTTAGATTCAGGGAGTACTGTATCAAACTCTGTATCACTGGGTTAGATCCAGGGAGTACTGTAACAACTCTGTATCACTGGGTTAGATCCAGGGAGTACTGTAACAAACTCTGTATCACTGGGTTAGATCCAGGGAGTACTGTAACAAACTCTGTATCATTGGGTTAGATCCAGGGAGTACTGTAACAACTCTGTATCACTGGGTTAGATCCAGGGAGTACTGTAACAACTCTGTATCACTGGGTTAGATCCAAGGAGTACTGTAACAAACTCTGTATCATTGGGTTAGATCCAGGGTGTACTGTAACAACTCTGTATCACTGGGTTTGACTTTCTGCCTAGAAGAATCCATCTCAAGTCGATCTCTTCAACTCTCCCTCTCAAGTCGATCTATTCAACTCTCCCTCTCATGTCGATCTATTCAACTCTCCCTCTCAAATCTATCTATTCAACTCTCCCTCTCCCCTCTGTAAAATGCCAGATCTCTCTCGCTTTCCTTCAATCAAGTCCTTCCTTTATCTACATGATCAACCTCCAAATATGCAAGAACCTCTCTCCTGTCCCCTTTCCCTTCCCCTATCCTTTCCTCTCTCCCTCTCTCCCTTCCCCTCTCCTTTCCTCCTCCCTCTCTCCCTTCCTCTCTTCTCTCTCTCAGCAGTGAGGACATGCTGTGTGTACCAGACATGTTCTGACAGTAGATAGAGGAATGACAAAAATGACAGGAATTCACCAAAGTCCCCGTCTGTAAAATCAGAAGTGGAAAGTTGCACCCTGAGCAAACCTCAACTATTGTCAAGATGCCCATCAGGGGCTGATCCCACGTCAGTTTTGCAACCCCCCAACCCCCTAATAATAAAGGTTAGGATTTTGTGGTGGGTAAGGTGATCCTAGAGCAACTATCATTATGACCCACCTAAAACTCTTTCAGTTTTCTGATGACCCATCAAATTGTAACCACAACTCAGTCCTTAGACGAGCCTCTGACCCAACAAGAGTTGGCCATGATCCACCCACCATTTGGGAACAGCTTTATCTAAACCCATTGCCAACTCCCTCTTAACTCAGCTCCAAGTGGGCTTCACTGCTTTCACTGTATAACAACACAGCTGAATGAGATGGCAGTAAGACTGGTGATAAAAGCAATGATTAGGAAATTAAAATCAGTAGACTAAAGAAACTCTGCCAAGAGCCAACAGCCCATTTCCCCGAGGAGAGGAATAACTGTGTGTCTGTGTGTTTGGTCTTACGAGAGTGGGAGTGTACCTGTGTGTGTTGACAGAGTGTGGGAGAATGTGTGTTTAACAGAGAGTAAAATAACCATCCTAATGTGTGTGGTCACGAGTTCACCCCTCACTCCAGGGTTCAGCCCTCACTCCAGGGTTCAGCCCTCACTCCAAGGTTCAGCGAGGGAGAAAGAGACAGCGAGGGAGAAAGAGGCAGCGAGGGAGAAAGAGGCAGCGAGGGAGAAAGAGGCAGCGAGGGAGAAAGAGGCAGCGAGGGAGAAAGAGACAGCGAGGGAGAAAGAGGCAGCGAGGGAGAAAGAGGCAGCGAGGAAGAGGCAGCGAGGGAGAAAGAGACGAGGAGGGAGAAAGTGACAGCGAGGGAGAAAGAGGCAGCGAGGGAGAAAGAGACCAGGAGGGAGACAGTGACAGCGAGGGAGAAAGAGACGAGGAGGGAGAAAGTGACAGCGAGGGAGAAAGAGACGAGGAGGGAGATAGTGACAGCGAGGGAGAAAGAGACCAGGAGGGAGACAGTGACAGCGAGGGAGAAGGAGACGAGGAGGGAGAAAGTGACAGCGAGGGAGAAAGAGACCAGGAGGGAGACAGTGACAGCGAGGGAGAAAGAGACGAGGAGGGAGACAGTGGCAGCGAGGGAGAAAGAGGCAGCGAGGGAGAAAGAGACAGCGAGGGAGAAAGAGGCAGCGAGGGAGAAAGAGACAGCGAGGGAGAAAGAGACAGCGAGGGAGAAAGAGACAGCGAGGGAGAAAGAGACAGCGGGGGAGAAAGAGACAGCGGGGGAGAAAGAGGGCGCGAGGGAGAAAGAGACAGCGAGGGAGAAAGAGACAGCGAGGGAGAAAGAGACAGCGAGGGAGAAAGAGGCAGCGAGGGAGAAAGAGGCAGCGAGGGAGAAAGACAGCGAGGGAGAAAGAGACAGCGAGGGAGAAAGAGGCAGCGAGGGAGACAGTGACAGCGAGGGAGAAAGAGGCAGCGAGGGAGAAAGAGGCAGCGAGGGAGACAGTGACAGCGAGGGAGAAAGAGACAGCGAGGGAGAAAGAGGCAGCGAGGGAGAAAGAGACAGCGAGGGAGAAAGACAGCGAGGGAGAAAGAGACAGCGAGGGAGAAAGAGGCAGCGAGGGAGAAAGAGGCAGCGAGGGAGACAGTGACAGCGAGGGAGAAAGAGACAAGGAAGGAGAAAGAGACAGCGAGGGAGAAAGAGGCAGCGAGGGAGAAAGAGGCAGCGAGGAAGAGGCAGCGAGGGAGAAAGAGACCAGGAGGGAGAAAGTGACAGTGAGGGAGAAAGAGACCAGGAGGGAGAAAGTGACAGCGAGGGAGAAAGAGACCAGGAGGGAGAAAGACAGCGAGGGAGAAAGAGACAGCGAGGAGAAAGACAGCGAGGAGAAAGAGACAGCGAGGAGAAAGAGGCAACGAGGGAGAAAGATGCAGCGAGGGAGACAGTGACAGCGAGGGAGAAAGAGGCAGCGAGGAAGAGGCAGCGAGGGAGAAAGAGACCAGGAGGGAGAAAGTGACAGTGAGGGAGAAAGAGACCAGGAGGGAGAAAGTGACAGCGAGGGAGAAAGAGACCAGGAGGGAGAAAGACAGCGAGGGAGAAAGAGACAGCGAGGGAGAAAGACAGCGAGGGAGAAAGAGACAGCGAGGGAGAAAGAGGCAGCGAGGGAGAAAGAGGCAGCGAGGGAGACAGTGACAGCGAGGGAGAAAGAGACCAGGAGGGAGACAGTGACAGCGAGGGAGAAAGAGACCAGGAGGGAGACAGTGACAGCGAGGGAGAAAGAGACCAGGAGGGAGACAGTGACAGCGAGGGAGAAAGAGACCAGGAGGGAGACAGTGACAGCGAGGGAGAAAGAGACCAGGAGGGAGACAGTGACAGCGAGGGAGAAAGAGACCAGGAGGGAGACAGTGACAGCGAGGGAGAAAGAGACCAGGAGGGAGAAAGAGACCAGGAGGGAGACAGTGACAGCGAGGGAGAAAGAGACGAGGAGGGAGAAAGAGGCAGCGAGGGAGAAAGAGACGAGGAGGGAGAAAGAGGCAGCGAGGGAGAAAGTGACAGCGAGGGAGAAAGAGACCAGGAAGGAGACAGTGACAGCGAGGGAGAAAGAGACCAGGAGGGAGACAGTGACAGCGAGGAGAAAGAGACCAGGAGGGAGACAGTGACAGCGAGGAGAAAGAGACCAGGAGGGAGACAGTGACAGCGAGGGAGAAAGAGACCAGGAGGGAGACAGTGACAGCGAGGGAGAAAGAGACAGCCAGGGAGAAAGAGACGAGGAGGGAGAAAGAGGCAGCGAGGGAGAAAGTGACAGCGAGGGGGAAAGTGACAGCGAGGGAGAAAGAGACCAGGAGGGAGACAGTGACAGTGAGGGAGACAGTGACAGCGAGGGAGAAAGAGACCAGGAGGGAGACAGTGACAGCGAGGGAGAAAGAGACAGCCAGGGAGAAAGAGACCAGGAGGGAGACAGTGACAGCGAGGGAGAAAGTGACAGTGAGGGAGAAAGTGACAGCGAGGGAGAAAGAGACCAGGAGGGAGAAAGTGACAGCGAGGGAGAAAGAGACCAGGAGGGAGACAGCGACAGCGAGGGAGAAAGAGACGAGGAGGGAGAAAGTGACAGCGAGGGAGAAAGAGACCAGGAGGGAGACAGTGACAGCGAGGGAGAAAGAGGCAGCGAGGGAGAAAGAGGCAGCGAGGGAGAAAGAGACCAGGAGGGAGACAGTGACAGCGAGGGAGAAAGAGACGAGGAGGGAGAAAGTGACAGCGAGGGAGAAAGAGACGAGGAGGGAGAAAGTGACAGCGAGGGAGAAAGAGACCAGGAGGGAGACAGTGACAGCGAGGGAGAAAGAGACGAGGAGGGAGAAAGTGACAGCGAGGGAGAAAGAGACCAGGAGGGAGACAGTGACAGCGAGGGAGAAAGAGACGAGGAGGGAGAAAGTGACAGCGAGGCAGAAAGAGACGAGGAGGGAGACAGTGACAGCGAGGGAGAAAGAGACGAGGAGGGAGAAAGTGACAGCGAGGGAGAAAGAGACCAGGAGGGAGACAGTGACAGTGAGGGAGACAGTGACAGCGAGGGAGAAAGAGACCAGGAGGGAGACAGTGACAGCGAGGGAGAAAGAGACAGCCAGGGAGAAAGAGACCAGGAGGGAGACAGTGACAGCGAGTGAGAAAGTGACAGCGAGGGAGAAAGAGACCAGGAGGGAGAAAGTGACAGCGAGGGAGAAAGAGACAGCGAGGGAGAAAGACAGCGAGGGAGAAAGAGACAGCGAGGGAGAAAGAGGCAGCGAGGGAGAAAGAGGCAGCGAGGGAGAAAGAGACAGCGAGGGAGAAAGAGGCAGCGAGGGAGAAAGAGACAGCGAGGGAGAAAGAGACAGCGGGGGAGAAAGAGACAGCGGGGGAGAAAGAGGGCGCGAGGGAGAAAGAGACAGCGAGGGAGAAAGAGACAGCGAGGGAGAAAGAGACAGCGAGGGAGAAAGAGACAGCGAGGGAGAAAGAGACAGCGAGGGAGAAAGAGGCAGCGAGGGAGAAAGAGGCAGCGAGGGAGAAAGACAGCGAGGGAGAAAGAGACAGCGAGGGAGAAAGAGGCAGCGAGGGAGAAAGAGGCAGCGGGGGAGACAGTGACAGCGAGGGAGAAAGAGGCAGCGAGGGAGAAAGAGGCAGCGAGGGAGACAGTGACAGCGAGGGAGAAAGCGACAGCGAGTGAGAAAGAGGCAGCGAGGGAGAAAGAGACAGCGAGGGAGAAAGACAGTGAGGGAGAAAGAGACAGCGAGGGAGAAAGAGGCAGCGAGGGAGAAAGAGGCAGCGAGGGAGACAGTGACAGCGAGGGAGAAAGAGACAAGGAGGGAGAAAGAGACAGCGAGGGAGAAAGAGGCAGCGAGGGAGAACGAGGCAGCGAGGAAGAGGCAGCGAGGGAGAAAGAGACCAGGAGGGAGAAAGTGACAGTGAGGGAGAAAAAGACAGCGAGGGAGAAAGAGACAGCGAGGGAGAAAGAGGCAGCGAGGGAGAAAGAGACAGTGAGGGAGAAAGAGACAGCGGGGGAGAAAGAGACAGCGGGGGAGAAAGAGGGCGCGAGGGAGAAAGAGACAGCGAGGGAGAAAGAGACAGCGAGGGAGAAAGAGACAGCGAGGGAGAAAGAGACAGCGAGGGAGAAAGAGGCAGCGAGGGAGAAAGAGGCAGCGAGGGAGAAAGACAGCGAGGGAGAAAGAGACAGCGAGGGAGAAAGAGGCAGCGAGGGAGAAAGAGGCAGCGGGGAGACAGTGACAGCGAGGAGAAAGAGGCAGCGAGGGAGAAAGAGGCAGCGAGGGAGACAGTGACAGCGAGGGAGAAAGCGACAGCGAGTGAGAAAGAGGCAGCGAGGGAGAAAGAGACAGCGAGGGAGAAAGACAGTGAGGGAGAAAGAGACAGCGAGGGAGAAAGAGGCAGCGAGGAGAAAGAGGCAGCGAGGGAGACAGTGACAGCGAGGGAGAAAGAGACAAGGAGGGAGAAAGAGACAGCGAGGGAGAAAGAGGCAGCGAGGGAGAACGAGGCAGCGAGGAAGAGGCAGCGAGGGAGAAAGAGACCAGGAGGGAGAAAGTGACAGTGAGGGAGAAAAAGACCAGGAGGGAGAAAGAGACAGCGAGGGAGAAAGAGGCAGCGAGGGAGAAAGAGACAGCGAGGGAGAAAGAGACAGCGGGGGAGAAAGAGACAGCGGGGGAGAAAGAGGGCGCGAGGGAGAAAGAGGGCGCGAGGGAGAAAGAGACAGCGAGGGAGAAAGAGACAGCGAGGGAGAAAGAGACAGCGAGGGAGAAAGAGACAGCGAGGGAGAAAGAGGCAGCGAGGGAGAAAGAGGCAGCGAGGGAGAAAGACAGCGAGGGAGAAAGAGACAGCGAGGGAGAAAGAGGCAGCGAGGGAGAAAGAGGCAGCGAGGGAGACAGTGACAGCGAGGGAGAAAGAGGCAGCGAGGGAGAAAGAGGCAGCGAGGGAGAAAGAGACAGCGAGGGAGAAAGACAGCGAGGGAGAAAGAGACAGCGAGGGAGAAAGAGGCAGCGAGGGAGAAAGAGGCAGCGAGGGAGACAGTGACAGCGAGGGAGAAAGAGACAAGGAGGGAGAAAGAGACAGCGAGGGAGAAAGAGGCAGCGAGGGAGAAAGAGGCAGCGAGGAAGAGGCAGCGAGGGAGAAAGAGACCAGGAGGGAGAAAGTGACAGTGAGGGAGAAAGAGACCAGGAGGGAGAAAGTGACAGCGAGGGAGAAAGAGACCAGGAGGGAGAAAGACAGCGAGGGAGAAAGAGACAGCGAGGGAGAAAGACAGCGAGGGAGAAAGAGACAGCGAGGGAGAAAGAGGTAGCGAGGGAGAAAGAGGCAGCGAGGGAGACAGTGACAGCGAGGGAGAAAGAGGCAGCGAGGAAGAGGCAGCGAGGGAGAAAGAGACCAGGAGGGAGAAAGTGACAGTGAGGGAGAAAGAGACCAGGAGGGAGAAAGTGACAGCGAGGGAGAAAGAGACAGCGAGGGAGAAAGAGACGAGGAGGGAGAAAGTGACAGCGAGGGAGAAAGAGACCAGGAGGGAGACAGTGACAGCGAGGGAGAAAGAGACGAGGAGGGAGAAAGTGACAGCGAGGGAGAAAGAGACCAGGAGGGAGACAGTGACAGCGAGGGAGAAAGAGACGAGGAGGGAGAAAGTGACAGCGAGGGAGAAAGAGACCAGGAGGGAGACAGTGACAGCGAGGGAGAAAGAGACAGCGAGGGAGAAAGTGACAGCGAGGGAGAAAGAGACCAGGAGGGAGACAGTGACAGCGAGGGAGAAAGAGACGAGGAGGGAGACAGTGGCAGCGAGGGAGAAAGAGGCAGCGAGGGAGAAAGAGACAGCGAGGGAGAAAGAGACAGCGAGGGAGAAAGAGGCAGCGAGGGAGAAAGAGACAGCGAGGGAGAAAGAGACAGCGGGGGAGAAAGAGACAGCGGGGGAGAAAGAGGGCGCGAGGGAGAAAGAGACAGCGAGGGAGAAAGAGACAGCGAGGGAGAAAGAGACAGCGAGGGAGAAAGAGACAGCGAGGGAGAAAGAGGCAGCGAGGGAGAAAGAGGCAGCGAGGGAGAAAGACAGCGAGGGAGAAAGAGACAGCGAGGGAGAAAGAGGCAGCGAGGGAGAAAGAGGCAGCGAGGGAGACAGTGACAGCGAGGGGAGAAAGAGGCAGCGAGGAGAAAGAGGCAGCGAGGGAGACAGTGACAGCGAGGGAGAAAGAGACAGCGAGGGAGAAAGAGGCAGCGAGGGAGAAAGAGACAGCGAGGGAGAAAGACAGCGAGGGAGAAAGAGACAGCGAGGGAGAAAGAGACGAGGAGGGAGAAAGTGACAGCGAGGGAGAAAGAGACCAGGAGGGAGACAGTGACAGCGAGGGAGAAAGAGACGAGGAGGGAGAAAGTGACAGCGAGGGAGAAAGAGACCAGGAGGGAGACAGTGACAGCGAGGGAGAAAGAGACGAGGAGGGAGAAAGTGACAGCGAGGGAGAAAGAGACCAGGAGGGAGACAGTGACAGCGAGGGAGAAAGAGACAGCGAGGGAGAAAGTGACAGCGAGGAGAAAGAGACCAGGAGGGAGACAGTGACAGAGAAAGAGAGGGAGGGAGACAGTGGCAGCGAGGGAGAAAGAGGCAGCGAGGGAGAAAGAGACAGCGAGGGAGAAAGAGACAGCGAGGGAGAAAGAGGCAGCGAGGGAGAAAGAGACAGCGAGGGAGAAAGAGACAGCGGGGAGAAAGAGACAGCGGGGGGAGAAAGAGGGCGCGAGGGAGAAAGAGACAGCGAGGGAGAAAGAGACAGCGAGGGAGAAAGAGACAGCGAGGGAGAAAGAGACAGCGAGGGAGAAAGAGGCAGCGAGGGAGAAAGAGGCAGCGAGGGAGAAAGACAGCGAGGGAGAAAGAGACAGCGAGGGAGAAAGAGGCAGCGAGGGAGAAAGAGGCAGCGAGGGAGACAGTGACAGCGAGGGAGAAAGAGGCAGCGAGGGAGAAAGAGGCAGCGAGGGAGACAGTGACAGCGAGGGAGAAAGAGACAGCGAGGGAGAAAGAGGCAGCGAGGGAGAAAGAGACAGCGAGGGAGAAAGACAGCGAGGGAGAAAGAGACAGCGAGGGAGAAAGAGGCAGCGAGGGAGAAAGAGGCAGCGAGGGAGACAGTGACAGCGAGGGAGAAAGAGACAGCGAGGGAGAAAGAGACCAGGAGGGAGACAGTGACAGCGAGGGAGAAAGAGACGAGGAGGGAGAAAGTGACAGCGAGGGAGAAAGAGACCAGGAGGGAGACAGTGACAGCGAGGGAGAAAGAGGCAGCGAGGGAGAAAGAGGCAGCGAGGGAGAAAGAGACCAGGAGGGAGACAGTGACAGCGAGGGAGAAAGAGACGAGGAGGGAGAAAGTGACAGAGAGGGAGAAAGAGACGAGGAGGGAGAAAGTGACAGCGAGGGAGAAAGAGACCAGGAGGGAGATAGTGACAGCGAGGGAGAAAGAGACGAGGAGGGAGAAAGTGACAGCGAGGGAGAAAGAGACCAGGAGGGAGACAGTGACAGCGAGGGAGAAAGAGACGAGGAGGGAGAAAGTGACAGCGAGGGAGAAAGAGACGAGGAGGGAGAAAGTGACAGCGAGGGAGAAAGAGACCAGGAGGGAGACAGTGACAGCGAGGGACAAAGAGACGAGGAGGGAGAAAGTGACAGCGAGGGAGAAAGAGACCGGGAGGGAGAAAGTGACAGCGAGGGAGAAAGAGACCGGGAGGGAGACAGTGACAGCGAGGGAGAAAGAGACAGCGAGGGAGAAAGTGACAGCGAGGGAGAAAGAGACCAGGAGGGAGACAGCGAGGGAGAAAGAGACGAGGAGGGAGACAGTGACAGCGAGGGAGAAAGAGACAGCGAGGGAGAAAGTGACAGCGAGGGAGAAAGAGACCAGGAGGGAGACAGTGACAGCGAGGGAGAAAGAGACGAGGAGGGAGACAGTGGCAGCGAGGGAGAAAGAGGCAGCGAGGGAGAAAGAGACAGCGAGGGAGAAAGAGACAGCGAGGGAGAAAGAGACAGCGAGGGAGAAAGAGCCAGCGAGGGAGAAAGAGACAGCGAGGGAGAAAGAGACAGCGGGGGAGAAAGAGGCAGCGAGGAAGAGGCAGCGAGGGAGAAAGAGACCAGGAGGGAGAAAGTGACAGTGAGGGAGAAAGAGACCAGGAGGGAGAAAGTGACAGCGAGGGAGAAAGAGACCAGGAGGGAGAAAGCCAGCCAGGGAGAAAGAGACAGCGAGGGAGAAAGAGACAGCGAGGGAGAAAGAGACAGCGAGGGAGAAAGAGACAGCGAGGGAGAAAGAGGCAGCGAGGAGAAAGAGGCAGAGGAGAAAGACAGCGAGGGAGAAAGAGACAGCGAGGGAGAAAGAGGCAGCGAGGGAGAAAGAGACAGACAGCGAGGGAGAAAGAGACAGCGAGGGAGAAAGAGGCAGCGAGGGAGAAAGTGACAGCGAGGGAGAAAGACAGCGAGGGAGAAAGAGACAGCGAGGAGAAAGAGGCAGCGAGGGAGAAAGAGCAGCGAGGGAGACAGTGACAGCGAGGGAGAAAGACAGCGAGGAGAAAGAGGAAGAGGCAGCGAGGGAGAAAGAGAGGGAGGAGAGGACAGTGAGGGAGAAAGAGACCAGGAGGGAGAAAGTGACAGCGAGGGAGAAAGAGACCAGGAGGGAGACAGTGACAGCGAGGGAGAAAGAGGCAGCGAGGGAGAAAGAGGCAGCGAGGGAGAAAGACAGCGAGGGAGAAAGAGACAGCGAGGGAGAAAGACCAGGAGGGAGAAAGAGGCAGCGAGGGAGACAGAGACAGCGAGGGAGAAAGAGACAGCGAGGGAGAAAGAGGCGAGGGAGAAAGAGACCAGGGAGAAAGACAGGGAGAAAGACAGCGAGGAGAAAGAGACAGCGAGGGAGAAAGAGGCAGCGAGGGAGACAGGACAGCGAGGGAGAAAGAGGCAGCGAGGGAGAAAGAGGCAGCGAGGAAGAGGCAGCGAGGGAGAAAGAGACCAGGAGGGAGAAAGTGACAGTGAGGGAGAAAGAGACCAGGAGGGAGAAAGTGACAGCGAGGGAGAAAGAGACCAGGAGGGAGAAAGACAGCGAGGGAGAAAGACAGCGAGGGAGAAAGAGACAGCGAGGGAGAAAGAGGCAGCGAGGGAGAAAGAGGCAGCGAGGGAGACAGTGACAGCGAGGGAGAAAGAGGCAGCGAGGAAGAGGCAGCGAGGGAAAAAGAGACCAGGAGGGGGAAAGTGACAGTGAGGGAGAAAGAGACCAGGAGGGAGAAAGTGACAGCGAGGGAGAAAGAGACCAGGAGGGAGAAAGACAGCGAGGGAGAAAGAGACAGCGGGGGAGAAAGACGGCGAGGGAGAAAGAGACAGCGAGGGAGAAAGAGGCAGCGAGGGAGAAAGAGGCAGCGAGGGGAGACAGTGACAGCGAGGAGAAAGAGACAGCGAGGGAGAAAGAGGCAGCGAGGGAGAAAGAGACAGCGAGGGAGAAAGACAGCGAGGGAGAAAGAGACAGCGAGGGAGAAAGAGGCAGCGAGGGAGAAAGAGGCAGCGAGGGAGACAGTGACAGCGAGGGAGAAAGAGGCAGCGAGGGAGAAAGAGGCAGCGAGGAAGAGGCAGCGAGGGAGAAAGAGACCAGGAGGGAGAAAGTGACAGTGAGGGAGAAAGAGACCAGGAGGGAGAAAGTGACAGCGAGGGAGAAAGAGACCAGGAGGGAGAAAGACAGCGAGGAGAAAGACAGCGAGGGAGAAAGAGACAGCGAGGGAGAAAGAGGCAGCGAGGAGAAAGAGGCAGCGAGGAGAAAGAGGCAGCGAGGGAGACAGTGACAGCGAGGGAGAAAGAGGCAGCGAGGAAGAGGCAGCGAGGGAGAAAGAGACCAGGAGGGAGAAAGTGACAGTGAGGGAGAAAGAGACCAGGAGGGAGAAAGTGACAGCGAGGGAGAAAGAGACCAGGAGGGAGAAAGACAGCGAGGGAGAAAGAGACAGCGGGGGAGAAAGACGGCGAGGGAGAAAGAGACAGCGAGGGAGAAAGAGGCAGCGAGGGAGAAAGAGGCAGCGAGGGAGACAGTGACAGCGAGGGAGAAAGAGACAAGGAGGGAGAAAGAGGCAGCGAGGGAGAAAGAGGCAGCGAGGGAGAAAGAGGCAGCGAGGAAGAGGCAGCGAGGGAGAAAGAGACCAGGAGGGAGACAGTGACAGCGAGGGAGAAAGAGGCAGCGAGGAAGAGGCAGCGAGGGAGAAAGAGACCAGGAGGGAGAAAGTGACAGTGAGGGAGAAAGAGACCAGGAGGGAGAAAGTGACAGCGAGGGAGAAAGAGACAGCGAGGGAGAAAGAGACAGCGGGGGAGAAAGAGACAGCGGGGGAGAAAGAGGGCGCGAGGGAGAAAGAGACAGCGAGGGAGAAAGAGACAGCGAGGGAGAAAGAGACAGCGAAGGAGAAAGAGGCAGCGAGGGAGAAAGAGGCAGCGAGGGAGAAAGAGGCAGCGAGGGAGAAAGACAGCGAGGGAGAAAGAGACAGCGAGGGAGAAAGAGGCAGCGAGGGAGACAGTGACAGCGAGGGAGAAAGAGACAAGGAAGGAGAAAGAGACAGCGAGGGAGAAAGAGGCAGCGAGGGAGAAAGAGGCAGCGAGGGAGAAAGAGACCAGGAGGGAGAAAGTGACAGTGAGGGAGAAAGAGACCAGGAGGGAGAAAGTGACAGCGAGGGAGAAAGAGACCAGGAGGGAGAAAGACAGCGAGGGAGAAAGAGACAGCGAGGGAGAAAGACAGCGAGGGAGAAAGAGACAGCGAGGGAGAAAGAGGCAACGAGGGAGAAAGATGCAGCGAGGGACAGTGACAGCGAGGGAGAAAGAGGCAGCGAGGAAGAGGCAGCGAGGGAGAAAGAGACCAGGAGGGAGAAAGTGACAGTGAGGGAGAAAGAGACCAGGAGGGAGAAAGTGACAGCGAGGGAGAAAGAGACCAGGAGGGAGAAAGACAGCGAGGGAGAAAGAGACAGCGAGGGAGAAAGACAGCGAGGGAGAAAGAGACAGCAAGGGAGAAAGAGGCAGCGAGGGAGAAAGAGGCAGCGAGGGAGACAGTGACAGCGAGGGAGAAAGAGACCAGGAGGGAGACAGTGACAGCGAGGGAGAAAGAGACCAGGAGGGAGACAGTGACAGCGAGGAGAAAGAGACCAGGAGGGAGACAGTGACAGCGAGGGAGAAAGCGACCAGGAGGGAGACAGTGACAGCGAGGGAGAAAGAGACCAGGAGGGAGACAGTGACAGCGAGGGAGAAAGAGACCAGGAGGGAGACAGTGACAGCGAGGGAGAAAGAGACCAGGAGGGAGACAGTGACAGCGAGGGAGAAAGAGACCAGGAGGGAGAAAGAGACCAGGAGGGAGACAGTGACAGCGAGGGAGAAAGAGACGAGGAGGGAGAAAGAGGCAGCGAGGGAGAAAGAGACGAGGAGGGAGAAAGAGGCAGCGAGGGAGAAAGTGACAGCGAGGGAGAAAGAGACCAGGAAGGAGACAGTGACAGCGAGGGAGAAAGAGACCAGGAGGGAGACAGTGACAGCGAGGGAGAAAGAGACCAGGAGGGAGACAGTGACAGCGAGGGAGAAAGAGACCAGGAGGGAGACAGTGACAGCGAGGGAGAAAGAGACCAGGAGGGAGACAGTGACAGCGAGGGAGAAAGAGACAGCCAGGGAGAAAGAGACGAGGAGGGAGAAAGAGGCAGCGAGGGAGAAAGTGACAGCGAGGGGGAAAGTGACAGCGAGGGAGAAAGAGACCAGGAGGGAGACAGTGACAGTGAGGGAGACAGTGACAGCGAGGGAGAAAGAGACCAGGAGGGAGACAGTGACAGCGAGGGAGAAAGAGACAGCCAGGGAGAAAGAGACCAGGAGGGAGACAGTGACAGCGAGGGAGAAAGTGACAGCGAGGGAGAAAGTGACAGCGAGGGAGAAAGAGACCAGGAGGGAGAAAGTGACAGCGAGGGAGAAAGAGACCAGGAGGGAGACAGCGACAGCGAGGGAGAAAGACAGCGAGGGAGAAAGAGACAGCGAGGGAGAAAGAGGCAACGAGGGAGAAAGATGCAGCGAGGGACAGTGACAGCGAGGGAGAAAGAGGCAGCGAGGAAGAGGCAGCCAGGGAGAAAGAGACCAGGAGGGAGAAAGTGACAGTGAGGGAGAAAGAGACCAGGAGGGAGAAAGAGACCAGGAGGGAGACAGTGACAGCGAGGGAGAAAGAGGCAGCGAGGGAGAAAGAGGCAGCGAGGGAGAAAGAGACAGCGAGGGAGAAAGACAGCGAGGGAGAAAGAGACAGCGAGGGAGAAAGAGGCAGCGAGGGAGAAAGAGGCAGCGAGGGAGACAGTGACAGCGAGGGAGAAAGAGATAAGGAGGGAGAAAGAGACAGCGAGGGAGAAAGAGGCAGCGAGGGAGAAAGAGGCAGCGAGGAAGAGGCAGCGAGGGAGAAAGAGACCAGGAGGGAGAAAGTGACAGTGAGGGAGAAAGAGACCAGGAGGGAGAAAGTGACAGCGAGGGAGAAAGAGACCAGGAGGGAGAAAGACAGCGAGGAGAAAGAGACAGCGAGGGAGAAAGACAGCGAGGGAGAAAGAGACAGCGAGGGAGAAAGAGGTAGCGAGGGAGAAAGAGGCAGCGAGGGAGACAGTGACAGCGAGGGAGAAAGAGGCAGCGAGGAAGAGGCAGCGAGGGAGAAAGAGACCAGGAGGGAGAAAGTGACAGTGAGGGAGAAAGAGACCAGGAGGGAGAAAGTGACAGCGAGGGAGAAAGAGACAGCGAGGGAGAAAGAGACGAGGAGGGAGAAAGTGACAGCGAGGGAGAAAGAGACCAGGAGGGAGACAGTGACAGCGAGGGAGAAAGAGACGAGGAGGGAGAAAGTGACAGCGAGGGAGAAAGAGACCAGGAGGGAGAAAGTGACAGCGAGGGAGAAAGAGACCAGGAGGGAGACAGTGACAGCGAGGGAGAAAGAGACCAGGAGGGAGAAAGTGACAGCGAGGGAGAAAGAGACCAGGAGGGAGACAGTGACAGCGAGGGAGAAAGAGACAGCAAGGGAGAAAGTGACAGCGAGGGAGAAAGAGACCAGGAGGGAGACAGTGACAGCGAGGGAGAAAGAGACGAGGAGGGAGACAGTGGCAGCGAGGGAGAAAGAGGCAGCGAGGGAGAAAGAGACAGCGAGGGAGAAAGAGACAGCGAGGGAGAAAGAGGCAGCGAGGGAGAAAGAGACAGCGAGGGGAGAAAGAGACAGCGGGGGAGAAAGAGACAGCGGGGGAGAAAGAGGTATGAGGAGAAAGAGACAGGGAGAAAGAGACAGCGAGGGAGAAAGAGACAGCGAGGGAGAAAGAGACAGCGAGGGAGAAAGAGACAGCGAGGGAGAAAGAGACAGCGAGGGAGAAAGAGGCAGCGAGGGGAGAAAGAGGCAGCGAGGGAGAAAGACAGAGGGAGAAAGAGACAGCGAGGGAGAAAGAGGCAGCGAGGGAGAAAGAGACAGCGAGGGAGACAGAGACAGCGAGGGAGAAAGAGGCAGCGAGGGAGACAGTGACAGCGAGGGAGAAAGAGACAGCGAGGGAGAAAGAGGCAGCGAGGGAGAAAGAGACAGCGAGGGAGAAAGACAGCGAGGAGAAAGAGACAGCGAGGGAGAAAGAGGCAGCGAGGGGAGAAAGAGGCAGCGAGGGAGACAGTGAGTAGGGAGAAAGAGACAGCGAGGAGAAAGAGAAGGAGGGAGACAGTGACAGCGAGGGAGAAAAGAGACAGGAGGGAGACAGCGAGGGAGAAAGAGGCAGCGAGGGAGAAAGAGGCAGCGAGGGAGAAAGAGACCAGGAGGGAGACAGTGACAGCGAGGGAGAAAGAGACGAGGAGGGAGAAAGTGACAGCGAGGGAGAAAGAGACGAGGAGGGAGAAAGTGACAGCGAGGGAGAAAGAGACCAGGAGGGAGATAGTGACAGCGAGGGAGAAAGAGACGAGGAGGGAGAAAGTGACAGCGAGGGAGAAAGAGACCAGGAGGGAGACAGTGACAGCGAGGGAGAAAGAGACGAGGAGGGAGAAAGTGACAGCGAGGGAGAAAGAGACCAGGAGGGAGACAGTGACAGCGAGGGACAAAGAGACGAGGAGGGAGAAAGTGACAGCGAGGGAGAAAGAGACCGGGAGGGAGACAGTGACAGCGAGGGAGAAAGAGACAGCGAGGGAGAAAGTGACAGCGAGGGAGAAAGAGACCAGGAGGGAGACAGCGAGGGAGAAAGAGACGAGGAGGGAGACAGTGACAGCGAGGGAGAAAGAGACAGCGAGGGAGAAAGTGACAGCGAGGGAGAAAGAGACCAGGAGGGAGACAGTGACAGCGAGGAGAAAGAGACGAGGAGGGAGACAGTGGCAGCGAGGGAGAAAGAGGCAGCGAGGGAGAAAGAGACAGCGAGGGAGAAAGAGACAGCGAGGGAGAAAGAGACAGCGAGGAGAAAGAGCCAGCGAGGGGAGAAAGAGACAGCGAGGGAGAAAGAGACAGCGGGGGGAGAAAGAGGCAGCGAGGAAGAGGCAGCGAGGAGGAGAAAGAGACCAGGAGGAGAAAGTGACAGTGAGGGAGAAAGAGACCAGGAGGGAGAAAGTGACAGCGAGGGAGAAAGAGACCAGGAGGGAGAAAGACAGCCAGGGAGAAAGAGACAGCGAGGAGAAAGACAGCGAGGGAGAAAGAGACAGCGAGGGAGAAAGAGGCAGCGAGGGAGAAAGAGGCAGCAAGGGAGACAGTGAAAGCGAGGGAAAAGGAGGCAGCGAGGAAGAGGCAGCGAGGGAGAAAGAGACCAGGAGGGAGAAAGTGACAGTGAGGGAGAAAGAGACCAGGAGGGAGAAAGTGACAGCGAGGGAGAAAGAGACAGCAGGGGAGAAAGAGGGCGCGAGGGAGAAAGAGACAGCGAGGGAGAAAGAGACAGCGAGGGAGAAAGAGACAGCGAGGGAGAAAGAGACAGCGAGGGAGAAAGAGGCAGCGAGGGAGAAAGAGGCAGCGAGGGAGAAAGACAGCGAGGGAGAAAGAGACAGGGAGGAGAAAGAGGCAGCGAGGGAGAAAGAGGCAGAGGGAGACAGTGACAGCGAGGAGAAAGAGGCAGCGAGGGAGAAAGAGGCAGCGAGGGAGACAGTGACAGCGAGGGAGAAAGAGACAGCGAGGGAGAAAGAGGCAGCGAGGGAGAAAGAGACAGCGAGGGAGAAAGACAGCGAGGGAGAAAGAGACAGCGAGGGAGAAAGAGGCAGCGAGGGAGAAAGAGGCAGCGAGGGAGACAGTGACAGCGAGGGAGAAAGAGGCAGCGAGGGAGAAAGAGGCAGCGAGGAAGAGGCAGCGAGGGAGAAAGAGACCAGGAGGGAGAAAGTGACAGTGAGGGAGAAAGAGACCAGGAGGGAGAAAGTGACAGCGAGGGAGAAAGAGACCAGGAGGGAGAAAGACAGCGAGGGAGAAAGACAGCGAGGGAGAAAGAGACAGCGAGGGAGAAAGAGGCAGCGAGGGAGAAAGAGACCAGGAGGGAGAAAGTGACAGTGAGGGAGAAAGAGACCAGGAGGGAGAAAGTGACAGCGAGGGAGAAAGAGACCAGGAGGGAGAAAGACAGCCAGGGAGAAAGAGACAGCGAGGGAGAAAGACAGCGAGGGAGAAAGAGACAGCGAGGGAGAAAGAGGCAGCGAGGGAGAAAGAGGCAGCAAGGGAGACAGTGAAAGCGAGGGAAAAGGAGGCAGCGAGGAAGAGGCAGCGAGGGAGAAAGAGACCAGGAGGGAGAAAGTGACAGTGAGGGAGAAAGAGACCAGGAGGGAGAAAGTGACAGCGAGGGAGAAAGAGACAGCAGGGGAGAAAGAGGGCGCGAGGGAGAAAGAGACAGCGAGGGAGAAAGAGACAGCGAGGGAGAAAGAGACAGCGAGGGAGAAAGAGACAGCGAGGGAGAAAGAGGCAGCGAGGGAGAAAGAGGCAGCGAGGGAGGAAGACAGCGAGGGAGACAGTGACAGCGAGGGAGAAAGAGGCAGCGAGGGAGAAAGAGGCAGCGAGGGAGAAAGAGGCAGCGAGGGAGACAGTGACAGCGAGGAGAAAGAGGCAGCGAGGGAGAAAGAGGCAGCGAGGGAGACAGTGACAGCGAGGGAGAAAGAGACAGCGAGGGAGAAAGAGGCAGCGAGGGAGAAAGAGACAGCGAGGGAGAAAGACAGCGAGGGAGAAAGAGACAGCGAGGAGAAAGAGGCAGCGGGAGAAAGAGGCAGCGAGGGAGACAGTGACAGCGAGGGAGAAAGAGGCAGCGAGGGAGAAAGAGGCAGCGAGGAAGAGGCAGCGAGGGAGAAAGAGACCAGGAGGGAGAAAGTGACAGTGAGGGAGAAAGAGACCAGGAGGAGAAAGTGACAGCGAGGGAGAAAGAGACCAGGAGGGAGAAAGACAGCGAGGGAGAAAGACAGCGAGGGAGAAAGAGACAGCGAGGGAGAAAGAGGCAGCGAGGGAGAAAGAGGCAGCGAGGGAGACAGTGACAGCGAGGGAGAAAGAGGCAGCGAGGAAGAGGCAGCGAGGGAGAAAGAGACCAGGAGGGAGAAAGTGACAGTGAGGGAGAAAGAGACCAGGAGGGAGAAAGTGACAGCGAGGGAGAAAGAGACCAGGAGGGAGAAAGACAGCGAGGGAGAAAGAGACAGCGGGGGAGAAAGACGGCGAGGGAGAAAGAGACAGCGAGGGAGAAAGAGGCAGCGAGGGAGAAAGAGGCAGCGAGGGAGACAGTGACAGCGAGGGAGAAAGAGGCAGCGAGGGAGAAAGAGGCAGCGAGGGAGAAAGAGGCAGCGAGGGAGAAAGAGACAGCGAGGGAGAAAGACAGCGAGGGAGAAAGAGACAGCGAGGGAGAAAGAGGCAGCGAGGGAGAAAGAGGCAGCGAGGGAGACAGTGACAGCGAGGGAGAAAGAGGCAGCGAGGGAGAAAGAGGCAGCGAGGAAGAGGCAGCGAGGGAGAAAGAGACCAGGAGGGAGAAAGTGACAGTGAGGGAGAAAGAGACCAGGAGGGAGAAAGTGACAGCGAGGGAGAAAGAGACCAGGAGGGAGAAAGACAGCGAGGGAGAAAGAGACAGCGAGGGAGAAAGAGGCAGCGAGGGAGAAAGAGGCAGCGAGGGAGACAGTGACAGCGAGGGAGAAAGAGGCAGCGAGGAAGAGGCAGCGAGGGAGAAAGAGACCAGGAGGGAGAAAGTGACAGTGAGGGAGAAAGAGACCAGGAGGGAGAAAGTGACAGCGAGGGAGAAAGAGACCAGGAGGGAGAAAGACAGCGAGGGAGAAAGAGACAGCGGGGGAGAAAGACGGCGAGGGAGAAAGAGACAGCGAGGGAGAAAGAGGCAGCGAGGGAGAAAGAGGCAGCGAGGGAGACAGTGACAGCGAGGGAGAAAGAGACAAGGAGGGAGAAAGAGGCAGCGAGGGAGAAAGAGGCAGCGAGGGAGAAAGAGGCAGCGAGAAAGAGGCAGCGAGGGAGAAAGAGGCAGCGAGGAAGAGGCAGCGAGGGAGAAAGAGACCAGGAGGGAGACAGTGACAGCGAGGGAGAAAGAGGCAGCGAGGAAGAGGCAGTGAGGGAGAAAGAGACCAGGAGGGAGAAAGTGACAGTGAGGGAGAAAGAGACCAGGAGGGAGAAAGTGACAGCGAGGGAGAAAGAGACAGCGAGGGAGAAAGAGACAGCGGGGGAGAAAGAGACAGCGGGGGAGAAAGAGGGCGCGAGGGAGAAAGAGACAGCGAGGGACAAAGAGACAGCGAGGGAGAAAGAGACAGCGAAGGAGAAAGAGGCAGCGAGGGAGAAAGAGGCAGCGAGGGAGAAAGAGGCAGCGAGGGAGAAAGACAGCGAGGGAGAAAGAGACAGCGAGGGAGAAAGAGGCAGCGAGGGAGACAGTGACAGCGAGGGAGAAAGAGACAAGGAAGGAGAAAGAGACAGCGAGGGAGAAAGAGGCAGCGAGGGAGAAAGAGGCAGCGAGGAAGAGGCAGCGAGGGAGAAAGAGACCAGGAGGGAGAAAGTGACAGTGAGGGAGAAAGAGACCAGGAGGGAGAAAGACAGCGAGGGAGAAAGAGACAGCGAGGGAGAAAGACAGCGAGGGAGAAAGAGACAGCGAGGGAGAAAGAGGCAACGAGGGAGAAAGATGCAGCGAGGGAGACAGTGACAGCGAGGGAGAAAGAGGCAGCGAGGAAGAGGCAGCGAGGGAGAAAGAGACCAGGAGGGAGAAAGTGACAGTGAGGGAGAAAGAGACCAGGAGGGAGAAAGTGACAGCGAGGGAGAAAGAGACCAGGAGGAGAAAGACAGCGAGGAGAAAGAGACAGCGAGGAGAAAGACAGCGAGGAGAAAGAGACAGCGAGGGAGAAAGAGGCAGCGAGGGAGAAAGAGGCAGCGAGGGAGACAGTGACAGCGAGGGAGAAAGAGACCAGGAGGGAGACAGTGACAGCGAGGGAGAAAGAGACCAGGAGGGAGACAGTGACAGCGAGGGAGAAAGAGACCAGGAGGGAGACAGTGACAGCGAGGAGAAAGAGACCAGGAGGGAGACAGTGACAGCGAGGGAGAAAGAGACCAGGAGGGAGACAGTGACAGCGAGGGAGAAAGAGACCAGGAGGGAGACAGTGACAGCGAGGGAGAAAGAGACCAGGAGGAGACAGTGACAGCGAGGGAGAAAGAGACCAGGAGGGAGACAGTGACAGCGAGGGAGAAAGAGACCAGGAGGGAGAAAGAGACCAGGAGGGAGACAGTGACAGCGAGGGAGAAAGAGACGAGGAGGGAGAAAGAGGCAGCGAGGGAGAAAGAGACGAGGAGGGAGAAAGAGGCAGCGAGGGAGAAAGTGACAGCGAGGAGAAAGAGACCAGGAAGGAGACAGTGACAGCGAGGGAGAAAGAGACCAGGAGGGAGACAGTGACAGCGAGGGAGAAAGAGACCAGGAGGGAGACAGTGACAGCGAGGGAGAAAGAGACCAGGAGGGAGACAGTGACAGCGAGGGAGAAAGAGACCAGGAGGGAGACAGTGACAGCGAGGGAGAAAGAGACAGCCAGGGAGAAAGAGACGAGGAGGGAGAAAGAGGCAGCGAGGGAGAAAGTGACAGCGAGGGGGAAAGTGACAGCGAGGGAGAAAGAGACCAGGAGGGAGACAGTGACAGTGAGGGAGACAGTGACAGCGAGGGAGAAAGAGACCAGGAGGGAGACAGTGACAGCGAGGGAGAAAGAGACAGCCAGGGAGAAAGAGACCAGGAGGGAGACAGTGACAGCGAGGGAGAAAGTGACAGCGAGGGAGAAAGTGACAGCGAGGGAGAAAGAGACCAGGAGGGAGAAAGTGACAGCGAGGGAGAAAGAGACCAGGAGGGAGACAGCGACAGCGAGGGAGAAAGTGACAGCGAGGGAGAAAGAGACCAGGAGGGAGACAGTGACAGCGAGGGAGAAAGAGGCAGCGAGGGAGAAAGAGGCAGCGAGGGAGAAAGAGACGAGGAGGGAGAAAGTGACAGCGAGGGAGAAAGAGACGAGGAGGGAGAAAGTGACAGCGAGGGAGAAAGAGACCAGGAGGGAGACAGTGACAGCGAGGGAGAAAGAGACGAGGAGGGAGAAAGTGACAGCGAGGAGAAAGAGACCAGGAGGAGACAGTGACAGCGAGGAGAAAGAGACGAGGAGGGAGAAAGTGACAGCGAGGGAGAAAGAGACGAGGAGGGAGACAGTGACAGCGAGGGAGAAAGAGACGAGGAGGGAGAAAGTGACAGCGAGGGAGAAAGAGACCAGGAGGGAGACAGTGACAGTGAGGGAGACAGTGACAGCGAGGGAGAAAGAGACCAGGAGGGAGACAGTGACAGCGAGGGAGAAAGAGACAGCCAGGGAGAAAGAGACCAGGAGGGAGACAGTGACAGCGAGGGAGAAAGTGACAGCGAGGGAGAAAGTGACAGCGAGGGAGAAAGAGACCAGGAGGGAGAAAGTGACAGCGAGGGAGAAAGAGACAGCGAGGGAGAAAGAGACAGCGGGGGAGAAAGAGACAGCGGGGGAGAAAGAGGGCGCGAGGGAGAAAGAGACAGCGAGGGAGAAAGAGACAGCGAGGGAGAAAGAGACAGCGAGGGAGAAAGAGACAGCGAGGGAGAAAGAGGCAGCGAGGGAGAAAGAGGCAGCGAGGGAGAAAGACAGCGAGGGAGAAAGAGACAGCGAGGGAGAAAGAGGCAGCGAGGGAGAAAGAGGCAGCGAGGGAGACAGTGACAGCGAGGGAGAAAGAGGCAGCGAGGGAGAAAGAGGCAGCGAGGGAGACAGTGACAGCGAGGGAGAAAGAGACAGCGAGGGAGAAAGAGGCAGCGAGGGAGAAAGAGAGAGCGAGGAGAAAGACAGCGAGGAGAAAGAGACAGCGAGGGAGAAAGAGGCAGCGAGGGAGAAATAGGCAGCGAGGGAGACAGTGACAGCGAGGGAGAAAGAGACAAGGAGGGAGAAAGAGACAGCGAGGGAGAAAGAGGCAGCGAGGAAGAGGCAGCGAGGGAGAATGAGACCAGGAGGGAGAAAGTGACAGTGAGGGAGAAAGAGACCAGGAGGGAGAAAGTGACAGCGAGGGAGAAAGAGACCAGGAGGGAGACAGTGACAGTGAGGGAGACAGTGACAGCGAGGGAGAAAGAGACCAGGAGGGAGACAGTGACAGCGAGGGAGAAAGAGACAGCCAGGGAGAAAGAGACCAGGAGGGAGACAGTGACAGCGAGGGAGAAAGTGACAGCGAGGGAGAAAGTGACAGCGAGGGAGAAAGAGACCAGGAGGGAGAAAGTGACAGCGAGGGAGAAAGAGACAGCGAGGGAGAAAGACAGCGAGGGAGAAAGAGACAGCGAGGGAGAAAGAGGCAGCGAGGGAGAAAGAGGCAGCGAGGAGAAAGAGACAGCGAGGGAGAAAGAGGCAGCGAGGGAGAAAGAGACAGCGAGGAGAAAGAGACAGCGGGGGAGAAAGAGACAGCGGGGGAGAAAGAGGGCGCGAGGGAGAAAGAGACAGCGAGGGAGAAAGAGACAGCGAGGGAGAAAGAGACAGCGAGGGAGAAAAGAGACAGCGAGGGAGAAAGAGGCAGCGAGGGAGAAAGAGGCAGCGAGGGAGAAAGACAGCGAGGGAGAAAGAGACAGCGAGGAGAAAGAGGCAGCGAGGGAGAAAGAGGCAGCGAGGGAGACAGTGACAGCGAGGGAGAAAGAGGCAGCGAGGGAGAAAGAGGCAGCGAGGGAGACAGTGACAGCGAGGGAGAAAGAGACAGCGAGGGAGAAAGAGGCAGCGAGGGAGAAAGAGAGAGCGAGGGAGAAAGACAGCGAGGGAGAAAGAGACAGCGAGGGAGAAAGAGGCAGCGAGGGAGAAATAGGCAGCGAGGGAGACAGTGACAGCGAGGGAGAAAGAGACAAGGAGGGAGAAAGAGACAGCGAGGGAGAAAGAGGCAGCGAGGAAGAGGCAGCGAGGGAGAAAGAGACCAGGAGGGAGAAAGTGACAGTGAGGGAGAAAGAGACCAGGAGGGAGAAAGTGACAGCGAGGGAGAAAGAGACCAGGAGGGAGAAAGTGACAGCGAGGGAGAAAGAGACAGCGAGGGAGAAAGACAGCGAGGGAGAAAGAGACAGCGAGGGAGAAAGAGGCAGCGAGGGAGAAAGAGGCAGCGAGGAGAGAAAGAGACAGGGAGAGAAAGAGACAGCGAGGGAGAAAGAGACAGCGAGGGAGAAAGAGACAGCGGGGGAGAAAGAGACAGCGGGGGAGAAAGAGGGCGCGGGGAGAAAGAGACAGCGAGGGAGAAAGAGACAGCGAGGGAGAAAGAGACAGCGAGGGAGAAAGAGACAGCGAGGGAGAAAGAGGCAGCGAGGAGAAAGAGGCAGCGAGGGAGAAAGACAGCGAGGAGAAAGAGACAGAGAGGAGAAAGAGGCAGCGAGGGAGAAAGAGGCAGCGAGGAGACAGTGACAGCGAGGGAGAAAGAGGCAGCGAGGGAGAAAGAGGCAGCGAGGAGACAGTGACAGCGAGGGAGAAAGAGACAGCGAGGGAGAAAGAGGCAGCGAGGAGAAAGAGACAGCGAGGAGAAAGACAGCGAGGGAGAAAGAGACAGCGAGGGAGAAAGAGGCAGCGAGGGAGAAATAGGCAGCGAGGGGAGACAGTGACAGCGAGGGAGAAAGAGACAAGGAGGGAGAAAGAGACAGCGAGGAGAAAGAGGCAGCGAGGAGAAAGAGGCAGCGAGGAAGAGGCAGCGAGGGAGAAAGAGACCAGGAGGGAGAAAGTGACAGTGAGGGAGAAAGAGACCAGGAGGGAGAAAGTGACAGCGAGGGAGAAAGAGACCAGGAGGGAGAAAGTGACAGCGAGGGAGAAAGAGACAGCGAGGGAGAAAGACAGCGAGGGAGAAAGAGACAGCGAGGGAGAAAGAGGCAGCGAGGGAGAAAGAGGCAGCGAGGGAGAAAGAGACAGCGAGGGAGAAAGAGGCAGCGAGGGAGAAAGAGACAGCGGGGGAGAAAGAGACAGCGGGGGAGAAAGAGACAGCGGGGGAGAAAAAGAGAAAGAGACAGCGAGGGAGAAAGAGACAGCGAGGGAGAAAGAGACAGCGAGGGAGAAAGAGACAGTGAGGGAGAAAAAGGCAGCGAGGAGAAAGAGACAGCGAGGGAGAAAGACAGCGAGGGAGAAAGAGACAGCGAGGGAGAAAGAGACAGTGAGGAGAAAGAGGCAGCGAGGGAGACAGTGACAGCGAGGAGAAAGAGGCAGCGAGGGAGAAAGAGGCAGCGAGGGAGAAAGAGGCAGCGAGGGAAAGACAGCGAGGAGAAAGAGACAGCGAGGGAGAAAGAGGCAGCGAGGGAGAAAGAGGCAGCGAGGGAGACAGTGACAGCGAGGGAGAAAGAGGCAGCGAGGGAGAAAGAGGCAGCGAGGGAGACAGTGACAGCGAGGGAGAAAGAGACAGCGAGGGAGAAAGAGGCAGCGAGGGAGAAAGAGACAGCGAGGGAGAAAGACAGCGAGGGAGAAAGAGACAGCGAGGGAGAAAGAGACAGCGAGGGAGAAAGAGGCAGCGAGGGAGAAAGAGGCAGCGAGGGAGAAAGACAGCGAGGGAGAAAGAGACAGCGAGGGAGAAAGAGGCAGCGAGGGAGAAAGAGGCAGCGAGGGAGACAGTGACAGCGAGGGAGAAAGAGGCAGCGAGGGAGAAAGAGGCAGCGAGGGAGAAAGAGGCAGCGAGGGAGAAAGAGACCAGGAGGGAGACAGTGACAGCGAGGGAGAAAGAGACGAGGAGGGAGAAAGTGACAGCGAGGGAGAAAGAGACGAGGAGGGAGAAAGTGACAGCGAGGGAGAAAGAGACCAGGAGGGAGACAGTGACAGCGAGGGAGAAAGAGACGAGGAGGGAGAAAGTGACAGCGAGGGAGAAAGAGACGAGGAGGGAGAAAGTGACAGCGAGGGAGAAAGAGACCAGGAGGGAGACAGTGACAGCGAGGGACAAAGAGACGAGGAGGGAGAAAGTGACAGCGAGGGAGAAAGAGACCAGGAGGGAGACAGTGACAGCGAGGGAGAAAGAGACAGCGAGGGAGAAAGTGACAGCGAGGGAGAAAGAGACCAGGAGGGAGACAGTGACAGCGAGGGAGAAAGAGTAGAGGAGGGAGACAGTGACAGCGAGGGAGAAAGAGACAGCGAGGGAGAAAGTGACAGCGAGGGAGAAAGAGACCAGGAGGGAGACAGTGACAGCGAGGGAGAAAGAGACGAGGAGGGAGACAGTGGCAGCGAGGGAGAAAGAGGCAGCGAGGGAGAAAGAGACAGCGAGGGAGAAAGAGACAGCGAGGGAGAAAGAGCCAGCGAGGGAGAAAGAGACAGCGAGGGAGAAAGAGACAGCGGGGGAGAAAGAGGCAGCGAGGAAGAGGCAGCGAGGGAGAAAGAGACCAGGAGGGAGAAAGTGACAGTGAGGGAGAAAGAGACCAGGAGGGAGAAAGTGACAGCGAGGGAGAAAGAGACCAGGAGGGAGAAAGACAGCCAGGGAGAAAGAGACAGCGAGGGAGAAAGACAGCGAGGGAGAAAGAGACAGCGAGGGAGAAAGAGGCAGCGAGGGAGAAAGAGGCAGCAAGGGAGACAGTGAAAGCGAGGGAAAAGGAGGCAGCGAGGAAGAGGCAGCGAGGGAGAAAGAGACCAGGAGGGAGAAAGTGACAGTGAGGGAGAAAGAGACCAGGAGGGAGAAAGTGACAGCGAGGGAGAAAGAGACCAGGAGGGAGAAAGAGACAGCGGGGGAGAAAGAGGCAGCGAGGGAGAAAGAGGCAGCGAGGGAGAAAGACAGCGAGGGAGAAAGACAGCGAGGGAGAAAGAGGCAGCGAGGGAGAAAGAGGCAGCGAGGGAGACAGTGACAGCGAGGGAGAAAGAGGCAGCGAGGGAGAAAGAGGCAGCGAGGGAGACAGTGACAGCGAGGGAGAAAGAGACAGCGAGGGAGAAAGAGGCAGCGAGGGAGAAAGAGACAGCGAGGGAGAAAGACAGCGAGGGAGAAAGAGACAGCGAGGGAGAAAGAGGCAGCGAGGGAGAAAGAGGCAGCGAGGGAGACAGTGACAGCGAGGGAGAAAGAGGCAGCGAGGGAGAAAGAGGCAGCGAGGAAGAGGCAGCGAGGGAGAAAGAGACCAGGAGGGAGAAAGTGACAGTGAGGGAGAAAGAGACCAGGAGGGAGAAAGTGACAGCGAGGGAGAAAGAGACCAGGAGGGCGAAAGACAGCGAGGGAGAAAGACAGCGAGGGAGAAAGAGACAGCGAGGAGAAAGAGGCAGCGAGGGAGAAAGAGGCAGCGAGGAGACAGTGACAGCGAGGAGAAAGAGGCAGCGAGGAAGAGGCAGCGAGGAGAAAGAGACCAGGAGGGAGAAAGTGACAGTGAGGGAGAAAGAGACCAGGAGGGAGAAAGTGACAGCGAGGGAGAAAGAGACCAGGAGGGAGAAAGACAGCGAGGGAGAAAGAGACAGCGAGGGAGAAAGACGGCGAGGGAGAAAGAGACAGCGAGGGAGAAAGAGGCAGCGAGGGAGAAAGAGGCAGCGAGGGAGACAGTGACAGCGAGGGAGAAAGAGACAAGGAGGGAGAAAGAGGCAGCGAGGGAGAAAGAGGCAGCGAGGAAGAGGCAGCGAGGGAGAAAGAGACCAGGAGGGAGACAGTGACAGCGAGGGAGAAAGAGGCAGCGAGGAAGAGGCAGCGAGGGAGAAAGAGACCAGGAGGGAGAAAGAGACCAGGAGGGAGAAAGTGACAGCGAGGGAGAAAGAGACAGCGAGGGAGAAAGAGACAGCGGGGGAGAAAGAGACAGCGGGGGAGAAAGAGGGCGCGAGGGAGAAAGAGACAGCGAGGGAGAAAGAGACAGCGAGGGAGAAAGAGACAGCGAGGGAGAAAGAGACAGCGAGGGAGAAAGAGGCAGCGAGGGAGAAAGAGGCAGCGAGGGAGAAAGAGGCAGCGAGGGAGAAAGACAGCGAGGGAGAAAGAGACAGCGAGGGAGAAAGAGGCAGCGAGGGAGACAGTGACAGCGAGGGAGAAAGAGGCAGCGAGGGAGAAAGAGGCAGCGAGGGAGAAACAGACAGCGAGGGAGAAAGAGGCAGCGAGGGAGAAAGAGGCAGCGAGGGAGACAGTGACAGCGAGGGAGAAAGAGACCAGGAGGGAGAAAGAGACAGCGAGGGAGAAAGAGGCAGCGAGGGAGAAAGAGGCAGCGAGGAAGAGGCAGCGAGGGAGAAAGAGGCAGCGAGGGAGAAAGAGGCAGCGAGGAAGAGGCAGCGAGGGAGAAAGAGACCAGGAGGGAGAAAGTGACAGTGAGGGAGAAAGAGACCAGGAGGGAGAAAGTGACAGCGAGGGAGAAAGAGACCAGGAGGGAGAAAGAGACAGCGAGGGAGAAAGACAGCGAGGGAGAAAGAGACAGCGAGGGAGAAAGAGGCAGCGAGGGAGACAGTGACAGCAGGGAGAAAGAGGCAACGAGGAAGAGGCAGCGAGGGAGAAAGAGACCAGGAGGGAGAAAGTGACAGTGAGGGAGAAAGAGACCAGGAGGGAGAAAGAAAGACAGCGAGGGAGAGAAAGACAGCGAGGGGGAGAAAGAAAGACAGCGAGGAGAAAGAGACAGCGAGGGAGAAAGAGGCAGCGAGGGAGAAAGAGGCAGCGAGGGAGACAGTGACAGCGAGGGAGAAAGAGACAAGGAGGGGAGAAAGAGGCAGCGAGGAGAGAAAGAGGCAGCGAGGGAGAAAGAGACAGCGAGGGAGAAAGAGGCAGCGAGGGAGACAGTGACAGCGAGGGAGAAAGAGGCAGCGAGGAAGAGGCAGCGAGGGAGAAAGAGACCAGGAGGGAGAAAGTGACAGTGAGGGAGAAAGAGACCAGGAGGGAGAAAGTGACAGCGAGGGAGAAAGAGACCAGGAGGGAGAAAGACAGCGAGGGAGAAAGACAGCGAGGGAGAAAGAGACAGCGAGGGAGAAAGAGGCAGCGAGGGAGAAAGAGGCAGCGAGGGAGACAGTGACAGCGAGGGAGAAAGAGGCAGCGAGGGAAGAGGCAGCGAGGGAGAAAGAGACCAGGAGGGAGAAAGTGACAGTGAGGGAGAAAGAGACCAGGAGGGAGAAAGTGACAGCGAGGGAGAAAGAGACCAGGAGGGAGAAAGACAGCGAGGGAGAAAGAGACAGCGAGGGAGAAAAGACGAGGGAGAAAGAGACAGCGAGGGAGAAAGAGGCAGCGAGGGAGAAAGAGGCAGCGAGGGAGACAGTGACAGCGAGGGAGAAGAGACAAAGGAGGGAAAAAGAGGCAGCGAGGGAGAAAGAGGCAGCGAGGGAGAAAGAGACAGGAAGAGGCAGCGAGGAGAAAGAAAGAGACACAGGAGGGAGAAAGAGGCAGCGAGGGAGAAAGAAAGAGACCAGCGAGGGAGAAAGAGGACAGCGAGGAAGAGGGAGGGAGAAAGAGACCAGGAGGGAGACAAGACAGCGAGGGAGAAAGAGGCAGGAGGGAGAAAGAGGAAGAGGCAGCGAGGAGAAAGAGACCAGGAGGGAGAAAGAGACAGCGAGGGAGAAAGAGGCAGCGAGGGAGAAAGAGGCAGCGAGGAAGAGGCAGCGAGGGAGAAAGAGACCAGGAGGGAGACAGTGACAGCGAGGGAGAAAGAGGCAGCGAGGAAGAGGCAGCGAGGGAGAAAGAGACCAGGAGGGAGAAAGTGACAGTGAGGGAGAAAGAGACCAGGAGGGAGAAAGTGACAGCGAGGGAGAAAGAGACAGCGAGGGAGAAAGAGACAGCGGGGGAGAAAGAGACAGCGGGGAGAAAGAGGGCGCGAGGGAGAAAGAGACAGGGAGAAAGAGACAGCGAGGGAGAAAGAGACAGCGAGGGAGAAAGAGACAGCGAGGGAGAAAGAGGCAGCGAGGGAGAAAGAGGCAGCGAGGGAGAAAGAGGCAGCGAGGGAGAAAGACAGTGAGGGAGAAAGAGACAGCGAGGGAGAAAGAGGCAGCGAGGGAGACAGTGACAGCGAGGGAGAAAGAGGCAGCGAGGGAGAAAGAGGCAGCGAGGGAGACAGTGACAGCGAGGGAGAAAGAGACAGCGAGGGAGAAAGAGGCAGCGAGGGAGAAAGAGACAGCGAGGGAGAAAGACAGCGAGGGAGAAACAGACAGCGAGGGAGAAAGAGGCAGCGAGGGAGAAAGAGGCAGCGAGGGAGACAGTGACAGCGAGGAGAAAGAGACCAGGAGGGAGAAAGAGACAGCGAGGGAGAAAGAGGCAGCGAGGGAGAAAGAGGCAGCGAGGAAGAGGCAGCGAGGGAGAAAGAGACCAGGAGGGAGAAAGTGACAGTGAGGGAGAAAGAGACCAGGAGGGAGAAAGTGACAGCGAGGGAGAAAGAGACCAGGAGGGAGAAAGAGACAGCGAGGGAGAAAGACAGCGAGGGAGAAAGAGACAGCGAGGGAGAAAGAGGCAGCGAGGGAGACAGTGACAGCGAGGGAGAAAGAGGCAACGAGGAAGAGGCAGCGAGGGAGAAAGAGACCAGGAGGGAGAAAGTGACAGTGAGGGAGAAAGAGACCAGGAGGGAGAAAGTGACAGCGAGGGAGAAAGACAGCGAGGGAGAAAGAGACAGCGAGGGAGAAAGAGACAGCGAGGGAGAAAGAGGCAGCGAGGGAGAAAGAGGCAGCGAGGGAGACAGTGACAAGGAGGGAGAAAGAGGCAGCGAGGGAGAAAGAGGCAGCGAGGGAGAAAGAGACAGCGAGGGAGAAAGAGGCAGCGAGGGAGACAGTGACAGCGAGGGAGAAAGAGGCAACGAGGAAGAGGCAGCGAGGGAGAAAGAGACCAGGAGGGAGAAAGTGACAGTGAGGGAGAAAGAGACCAGGAGGAGAAAGTGACAGCGAGGGAGAAAGAGACCAGGAGGGAGAAAGACAGCGAGGAGAAAGACAGCGAGGGAGAGAAGAGACAGCGAGGAGAAAGAGGCAGCGAGGGAGAAAGAGGCAGCGAGGGAGACAGTGACAGCGAGGGAGAAAGAGGCAGCGAGGAAGAGGCAGCGAGGGAGAAAGAGACCAGGAGGGAGAAAGTGACAGTGAGGGAGAAAGAGACCAGGAGGGAGAAAGTGACAGCGAGGGAGAAAGAGACCAGGAGGGAGAAAGACAGCGAGGGAGAAAGAGACAGCGAGGGAGAAAGACGGCGAGGGAGAAAGAGACAGCGAGGGAGAAAGAGGCAGCGAGGGAGAAAGAGACCAGGAGGGAGACAGTGACAGCGAGGGAGAAAGAGGCAGCGGAAGAGGCAGGAGGGAGAGGCAGTGAGTGAGGGAGAAAGAGACCAGGAGGGAGAAAGTGACAGCGAGGGAGAAAGAGACAGCGGGGGAGAAAGAGACAGAGACATGGGGAGAAAGAGGGCGCGAGGGAGAAAGAGACAGCGAGGGAGAAAGAGACAGCGAGGGAGAAAGAGGCAGCGAGGGAGAAAGAGGCAGCGAGGGAGACAAGACAGCGAGGGAGAAAGGAGAGACAGCGAGGGAGAAAGAGGCAGCGAGGGAGACAGTGACAGCGAGGGAGAAAGAGGCAGCGAGGGAGAAAGAGGCAGCGAGGGAGACAGTGACAGCGAGGGAGAAAGAGACAGCGAGGGAGAAAGAGGCAGCGAGGGAGAAAGAGACAGCGAGGGAGAAAGACAGCGAGGGAGAAAGAGACAGCGAGGGAGAAAGAGGCAGCGAGGGAGAAAGAGGCAGCGAGGGAGACAGTGACAGCGAGGGAGAAAGAGACCAGGAGGGAGAAAGAGACAGCGAGGGAGAAAGAGGCAGCGAGGGAGAAAGAGACCAGGAGGGAGAAAGACAGCGAGGGAGAAAGAGACAGCGAGGGAGAAAGACGGCGAGGGAGAAAGAGACAGCGAGGGAGAAAGAGGCAGCGAGGGAGAAAGAGGCAGCGAGGGAGACAGTGACAGCGAGGGAGAAAGAGACAAGGAGGGAGAAAGAGGCAGCGAGGGAGAAAGAGGCAGCGAGGGAGAAAGAGGCAGCGAGGAAGAGGCAGCGAGGGAGAAAGAGACCAGGAGGGAGACAGTGACAGCGAGGGAGAAAGAGTCAGCGAGGAAGAGGCAGCGAGGGAGAAAGAGACCAGGAGGGAGAAAGTGACAGTGAGGGAGAAAGAGACCAGGAGGGAGAAAGTGACAGCGAGGGAGAAAGAGACAGCGAGGGAGAAAGAGACAGCGGGGGAGAAAGAGACAGCGGGGGAGAAAGAGACAGCGGGGGAGAAAGAGACAGCGAGGGAGAAAGAGACAGCGAGGGAGAAAGAGACAGCGAGGGAGAAAGAGACAGCGAGGGAGAAAGAGGCAGCGAGGGAGAAAGAGGCAGCGAGGGAGAAAGAGGCAGCGAGGGAGAAAGACAGCGAGGGAGAAAGAGACAGCGAGGGAGAAAGAGGCAGCGAGGGAGACAGTGACAGCGAGGGAGAAAGAGGCAGCGAGGGAGAAAGAGGCAGCGAGGGAGACAGTGACAGCGAGGGAGAAAGAGACAGCGAGGGAGAAAGAGGCAGCGAGGGAGAAAGAGACAGCGAGGGAGAAAGACAGCGAGGGAGAAACAGACAGCGAGGGAGAAAGAGGCAGCGAGGGAGAAAGAGGCAGCGAGGGAGACAGTGACAGCGAGGGAGAAAGAGACCAGGAGGGAGAAAGAGACAGCGAGGGAGAAAGAGGCAGCGAGGGAGAAAGAGGCAGCGAGGAAGAGGCAGCGAGGGAGAAAGAGACCAGGAGGGAGAAAGTGACAGTGAGGGAGAAAGAGACCAGGAGGGAGAAAGTGACAGCGAGGGAGAAAGAGACCAGGAGGGAGAAAGAGACAGCGAGGGAGAAAGACAGCGAGGGAGAAAGAGACAGCGAGGGAGAAAGAGGCAGCGAGGGAGAAAGAGGCAGCGAGGGAGACAGTGACAGCGAGGGAGAAAGAGGCAACGAGGAAGAGGCAGCGAGGGAGAAAGAGACCAGGAGGGAGAAAGTGACAGTGAGGGAGAAAGAGACCAGGAGGGAGAAAGTGACAGCGAGGGAGAAAGACAGCGAGGAGAAAGAGACAGCGAGGGAGAAAGAGACAGCGAGGAGAAAGAGACAGCGAGGGAGAAAGAGGCAGCGAGGGAGAAAGAGGCAGCGAGGGAGACAGTGACAGCGAGGGAGAAAGAGACAAGGAGGGAGAAAGAGGCAGCGAGGGAGAAAGAGGCAGCGAGGGAGAAAGAGACAGCGAGGGAGAAAGAGGCAGCGAGGGAGACAGTGACAGCGAGGGAGAAAGAGGCAACGAGGAAGAGGCAGCGAGGGAGAAAGAGACCAGGAGGGAGAAAGTGACAGTGAGGGAGAAAGAGACCAGGAGGGAGAAAGTGACAGCGAGGGAGAAAGAGACCAGGAGGGAGAAAGACAGCGAGGGAGAAAGACAGCGAGGGAGAAAGAGACAGCGAGGGAGAAAGAGGCAGCGAGGGAGAAAGAGGCAGCGAGGGAGACAGTGGCAGCGAGGGAGACAGTGACAGCGAGGGAGAAAGAGGCAGCGAGGAAGAGGCAGCGAGGGAGAAAGAGACCAGGAGGGAGAAAGTGACAGCGAGGGAGAAAGAGACCAGGAGGGAGAAAGACAGCGAGGGAGAAAGAGACAGCGAGGGAGAAAGAGACAGCGAGGGAGAAAGAGACAGCGAGGGAGAAAGAGACAGCGAGGGAGAAAGAGGCAGCGAGGGAGAAAGAGGCAGCGAGGGAGAAAGAGGCAGCGAGGGAGAAAGACAGCGAGGGAGAAAGAGACAGCGAGGGAGAAAGAGGCAGCGAGGGAGACAGTGACAGCGAGGGAGAAAGAGGCAGCGAGGGAGAAAGAGGCAGCGAGGGAGACAGTGACAGCGAGGGAGAAAGAGACAGCGAGGGAGAAAGAGGCAGCGAGGGAGAAAGAGACAGCGAGGGAGAAAGACAGCGAGGGAGAAACAGACAGCGAGGGAGAAAGAGGCAGCGAGGGAGAAAGAGGCAGCGAGGGAGACAGTGACAGCGAGGGAGAAAGAGACCAGGAGGAGAAAGAGACAGCGAGGGAGAAAGAGGCAGCGAGGAGAAAGAGGCAGCGAGGAAGAGGCAGCGAGGGAGAAAGAGACCAGGAGGGAGAAAGTGACAGTGAGGGAGAAAGAGACCAGGAGGGAGAAAGTGACAGCGAGGGAGAAAGAGACCAGGAGGGAGAAAGAGACAGCGAGGGAGAAAGACAGCGAGGAGAAAGAGACAGCGAGGGAGAAAGAGGCAGCGAGGAGAAAGAGGCAGCGGGGAGACAGTGACAGCGAGGGAGAAAGAGGCAACGAGGAAGAGGCAGCGAGGGAGAAAGAGACCAGGAGGGAGAAAGTGACAGTGAGGGAGAAAGAGACCAGGAGGGAGAAAGTGACAGCGAGGGAGAAAGACAGCGAGGGAGAAAGAGACAGCGAGGGAGAAAGAGACAGCGAGGGAGAAAGAGGCAGCGAGGGAGAAAGAGGCAGCGAGGGAGACAGTGACAGCGAGGGAGAAAGAGACAAGGAGGGAGAAAGAGGCAGCGAGGGAGAAAGAGGCAGCGAGGGAGAAAGAGACAGCGAGGGAGAAAGAGGCAGCGAGGGAGACAGTGACAGCGAGGGAGAAAGAGGCAACGAGGAAGAGGCAGCGAGGGAGAAAGAGACCAGGAGGGAGAAAGTGACAGTGAGGGAGAAAGAGACCAGGAGGGAGAAAGTGACAGCGAGGGAGAAAGAGACCAGGAGGGAGAAAGACAGCGAGGGAGAAAGACAGCGAGGGAGAAAGAGGCAGCGAGGGAGAAAGAGGCAGCGAGGGAGAAAGAGGCAGCGAGGGAGACAGTGACAGCGAGGGAGAAAGAGGCAGCGAGGAAGAGGCAGCGAGGGAGAAAGAGACCAGGAGGGAGAAAGTGACAGTGAGGGAGAAAGAGACCAGGAGGGAGAAAGTGACAGCGAGGGAGAAAGAGACCAGGAGGGAGAAAGACAGCGAGGGAGAAAGAGACAGCGAGGGAGAAAGACGGCGAGGGAGAAAGAGACAGCGAGGGAGAAAGAGGCAGCGAGGGAGAAAGAGGCAGCGAGGGAGACAGTGACAGCGAGGGAGAAAGAGACAAGGAGGGAGAAAGAGGCAGCGAGGGAGAAAGAGGCAGCGAGGGAGAAAGAGGCAGCGAGGAAGAGGCAGCGAGGGAGAAAGAGACCAGGAGGGAGACAGTGACAGCGAGGGAGAAAGAGGCAGCGAGGAAGAGGCAGTGAGGGAGAAAGAGACCAGGAGGGAGAAAGTGACAGTGAGGGAGAAAGAGACCAGGAGGGAGAAAGTGACAGCGAGGGAGAAAGAGGCAGCGAGGGAGAAAGAGACAGCGAGGGAGAAAGACAGCGAGGGAGAAAGAGACAGCGAGGGAGAAAGAGGCAGCGAGGGAGAAAGAGGCAGCGAGGGAGACAGTGACAGCGAGGGAGAAAGAGACCAGGAGGGAGAAAGAGACAGCGAGGGAGAAAGAGGCAGCGAGGGAGAAAGAGGCAGCGAGGAAGAGGCAGCGAGGGAGAAAGAGACCAGGAGGGAGAAAGTGACAGTGAGGGAGAAAGAGACCAGGAGGGAGAAAGTGACAGCGAGGGAGAAAGAGACCAGGAGGGAGAAAGACAGCGAGGGAGAAAGAGACAGCGAGGGAGAAAGACAGCGAGGGAGAAAGAGACAGCGAGGGAGAAAGAGGCAGCGAGGGAGAAAGAGGCAGCGAGGGAGACAGTGACAGCGAGGGAGAAAGAGGCAACGAGGAAGAGGCAGCGAGGGAGAAAGAGACCAGGAGGGAGAAAGTGACAGTGAGGGAGAAAGAGACCAGGAGGGAGAAAGTGACAGCGAGGGAGAAAGACAGCGAGGGAGAAAGAGACAGCGAGGGAGAAAGAGACAGCGAGGGAGAAAGAGGCAGCGAGGGAGAAAGAGGCAGCGAGAGAGACAGTGACAGCGAGGGAGAAAGAGACAAGGAGGGAGAAAGAGGCAGCGAGGGAGAAAGAGGCAGCGAGGGAGAAAGAGGCAGCGAGGGAGAAAGAGACCAGGAGGGAGAAAGTGACAGCGTGGGAGAAAGAGACCAGGAGGAAGACAGTGACAGCGAGGGAGAAAGAGACCAGGAGGGAGACAGTGACAGCGAGGGAGAAAGAGACCAGGAGGGAGACAGTGACAGCGAGGGAGAAAGAGACCAGGAGGGAGACAGTGACAGCGAGGGAGAAAGAGACCAGGAGGGAGACAGTGACAGCGAGGGAGAAAGAGGCAGCGAGGGAGAAAGTGACAGCGAGGGAGAAAGTGACAGCGAGGGAGAAAGAGACCAGGAGGGAGACAGTGACAGTGAGGGAGACAGTGACAGCGAGGGAGAAAGAGACCAGGAGGGAGAAAGAGACCAGGAGGGAGACAGAGACAGCCAGGGAGAAAGAGACCAGGAGGGAGACAGTGACAGCGAGGGAGACAGTGACAGCGAGGGAGAAAGTGACAGCGAGGGAGAAAGTGACAGCGAGGGAGAAAGAGACCAGGAGGGAGACAGTGACAGCGAGGGAGAAAGAGACCAGGAGGGAGACAGTGACAGCGAGGGAGACAGTGACAGCGAGGGAGAAAGAGACAGCGAGGGAGAAAGAGACCAGGAGGGAGACAGTGACAGCGAGGGAGACAGTGACAGCGAGGGAGACAGTGACAGCGAGGGAGAAAGTGACAGCGAGGGAGAAAGAGACCAGGAGGGAGACAGTGACAGTGAGGGAGACAGTGACAGCGAGGGAGAAAGAGACCAGGAGGGAGAAAGAGACCAGGAGGGAGACAGAGACAGCCAGGGAGAAAGAGACCAGGAGGGAGACAGTGACAGCGAGGGAGACAGTGACAGCGAGGGAGAAAGTGACAGCGAGGGAGAAAGTGACAGCGAGGGAGAAAGAGACCAGGAGGGAGACAGTGACAGCGAGGGAGAAAGAGACCAGGAGGGAGACAGTGAGCGAGGGAGACAGTGACAGCGAGGGAGAAAGAGACAGCGAGGGAGAAAGAGACCAGGAGGGAGACAGTGACAGCGAGGGAGACAGTGACAGCGAGGGAGACAGTGACAGCGAGGGAGACAGTGACAGCGAGGGAGACAGTGACAGCAAGGGAGACAGAGACAGCGAGGGAGACAGTGACAGCGAGGGAGAAAGAGGGAGAAAGAGACCAGGAGGGAGACAGTGACAGCGAGGGAGCCAGTGACAGCGAGGGAGACAGTGACAGCGAGGGAGACAGTGACAGCGAGGGAGACAGTGACAGCGAGGGAGAAAGAGGCAGCGAGGGAGACAGTGACAGCGAGGGATCAGTGACAGCGAGGGAGACAGTGACAGCGAGGGAGACAGTGACAGCGAGGGAGAAAGAGACAGCGAGGGAGAAAGAGACCAGGAGGGAGACAGTGACAGCGAGGGAGACAGTGACAGCGAGGGAGACAGTGACAGCGAGGGAGACAGTGACAGCGAGGGAGAAAGAGACAGCGAGGGAGAAAGAGACCAGGAGGGAGACAGTGACAGCGAGGGAGACAGTGACAGCGAGGGAGACAGTGACAGCGAGGGAGACAGTGACAGCGAGGGATCAGTGACAGCGAGGGAGACAGTGACAGCGAGGGAGAAAGAGGCAGCGAGGGAGACAGTGACAGCGAGGGATCAGTGACAGCGAGAAAGACAGTGACAGCGAGGGAGAAAGAGACCAGGAGGGAGACAGTGACAGCGAGGGAGAAAGAGACCAGGAGGGAGACAGTGACAGCGAGGGAGACAGTGACAGCGAGGGAGACAGTGACAGCGAGGGAGAAAGAGACAGCGAGGGAGAAAGAGACAGCGAGGGAGAAAGAGGCAGCGAGGGAGACAGAGACAGCGAGGGAGAAAGAGACAGCGAGGGAGAAAGAGACAGCGAGGGAGAAAGAGACAGCGAGGGAGAAAGAGGCAGCGAGGGAGACAGTGACAGCGAGGGATCAGTGACAGCGAGGGATCAGTGACAGCGAGGGAGACAGTGACAGCGAGGGAGACAGTGACAGCGAGGGATCAGTGACAGCGAGGGATCAGTGACAGCGAGGGATCAGTGACAGCGAGGGAGACAGTGACAGCGAGGGAGACAATGACAGCGAGGGAGAAAGAGACAGCGAGGGAGAAAGAGACCAGGAGGGAGACAGTGACAGCGAGGGAGACAGTGACAGCGAGGGAGACAGTGACAGCGAGGGATCAGTGACAGCGAGGGATCAGTGACAGCGAGGGATCAGTGACAGCGAGGGATCAGTGACAGCGAGGGAGAGAGTGACAGCGAGGGAGAAAGAGGCAGCGAGGGAGAAAGAGGCAGCGAGGGAGACAGTGACAGCGAGGGAGAAAGAGACAGCGAGGGAGAAAGAGGCAGCGAGGGAGAAAGAGACAGCGAGGGAGAAAGACAGCGAGGGAGAAAGAGACAGCGAGGGAGAAAGAGGCAGCGAGGGAGAAAGAGGCAGCGAGGGAGACAGTGACAGCGAGGGAGAAAGAGACCAGGAGGGAGAAAGAGACAGCGAGGGAGAAAGAGGCAGCGAGGGAGAAAGAGGCAGCGAGGAAGAGGCAGCGAGGGAGAAAGAGACCAGGAGGGAGAAAGTGACAGTGAGGGAGAAAGAGACCAGGAGGGAGAAAGTGACAGCGAGGGAGAAAGAGACCAGGAGGGAGAAAGACAGCGAGGGAGAAAGAGACAGCGAGGGAGAAAGACAGCGAGGGAGAAAGAGACAGCGAGGGAGAAAGAGGCAGCGAGGGAGAAAGAGGCAGCGAGGGAGACAGTGACAGCGAGGGAGAAAGAGGCAACGAGGAAGAGGCAGCGAGGGAGAAAGAGACCAGGAGGGAGAAAGTGACAGTGAGGGAGAAAGAGACCAGGAGGGAGAAAGTGACAGCGAGGGAGAAAGACAGCGAGGGAGAAAGAGACAGCGAGGGAGAAAGAGACAGCGAGGGAGAAAGAGGCAGCGAGGGAGAAAGAGGCAGCGAGGGAGACAGTGACAGCGAGGGAGAAAGAGACAAGGAGGGAGAAAGAGGCAGCGAGGGAGAAAGAGGCAGCGAGGGAGAAAGAGGCAGCGAGGGAGAAAGAGACCAGGAGGGAGAAAGTGACAGCGTGGGAGAAAGAGACCAGGAGGAAGACAGTGACAGCGAGGGAGAAAGAGACCAGGAGGGAGACAGTGACAGCGAGGGAGAAAGAGACCAGGAGGGAGACAGTGACAGCGAGGGAGAAAGAGACCAGGAGGGAGACAGTGACAGCGAGGGAAAAGAGACCAGGAGGGAGACAGTGACAGCGAGGGAGAAAGAGGCAGCGAGGGAGAAAGTGACAGCGAGGGAGAAAGTGACAGTGAGGGAGAAAGAGACCAGGAGGGAGACAGTGACAGTGAGGGAGACAGTGACAGCGAGGGAGAAAGAGACCAGGAGGGAGAAAGAGACCAGGAGGGAGACAGAGACAGCCAGGGAGAAAGAGACCAGGAGGGAGACAGTGACAGCGAGGGAGACAGTGACAGCGAGGGAGAAAGTGACAGCGAGGGAGAAAGTGACAGCGAGGGAGAAAGAGACCAGGAGGGAGACAGTGACAGCGAGGGAGAAAGAGACCAGGAGGGAGACAGTGACAGCGAGGGAGACAGTGACAGCGAGGGAGAAAGAGACAGCGAGGGAGAAAGAGACCAGGAGGGAGACAGTGACAGCGAGGGAGACAGTGACAGCGAGGGAGACAGTGACAGCGAGGGAGACAGTGACAGCGAGGGAGACAGTGACAGCAAGGGAGACAGTGACAGCGAGGGAGACAGTGACAGCGAGGGAGAAAGAGACAGCGAGGGAGAAAGAGACCAGGAGGGAGACAGTGACAGCGAGGGAGCCAGTGACAGCGAGGGAGACAGTGACAGCGAGGGAGACAGTGACAGCGAGGGAGACAGTGACAGCGAGGGAGAAAGAGGCAGCGAGGGAGACAGTGACAGCGAGGGATCAGTGACAGCGAGGGAGACAGTGACAGCGAGGGATCAGTGACAGCGAGGGAGACAGTGACAGCGAGGGAGACAGTGACAGCGAGGGAGAAAGAGACAGCGAGGGAGAAAGAGACCAGGAGGGAGACAGTGACAGCGAGGGAGACAGTGACAGCGAGGGAGACAGTGACAGCGAGGGAGACAGTGACAGCGAGGGAGAAAGAGACAGCGAGGGAGAAAGAGACCAGGAGGGAGACAGTGACAGCGAGGGAGACAGTGACAGCGAGGGAGACAGTGACAGCGAGGGAGACAGTGACAGCGAGGGATCAGTGACAGCGAGGGAGACAGTGACAGCGAGGGAGAAAGAGGCAGCGAGGGAGACAGTGACAGCGAGGGATCAGTGACAGCGAGAAAGACAGTGACAGCGAGGGAGAAAGAGACCAGGAGGGAGACAGTGACAGCGAGGGAGAAAGAGACCAGGAGGGAGACAGTGACAGCGAGGGAGAAAGTGACAGCGAGGGAGACAGTGACAGCGAGGGAGAAAGAGGCAGCGAGAGGAGAAAGACAGAGACAGCGAGGGAGAAAGAGACAGCGAGGGAGAAAGAGACAGCGAGGGAGAAAGAGACAGCGAGGGAGAAAGAGGCAGCGAGGGAGACAGTGACAGCGAGGGATCAGTGACAGCGAGGGATCAGTGACAGCGAGGGATCAGTGACAGCGAGGGAGACAGTGACAGCGAGGGAGACAGTGACAGCGAGGGATCAGTGACAGCGAGGGATCAGTGACAGCGAGGGATCAGTGACAGCGAGGGAGACAGTGACAGCGAGGGAGACAGTGACAGCGAGGGAGAAAGAGACAGCGAGGGAAAGAGACCAGGAGGGAGACAGTGACAGCGAGGGAGACAGTGACAGCGAGGGATCAGTGACAGCGAGGGAGACAGTGACAGCGAGGGAGAAAGAGGCAGCGAGGGAGACAGTGACAGCGAGGGATCAGTGACAGCGAGAAAGACAGTGACAGCGAGGGAGAAAGAGACCAGGAGGGAGACAGTGACAGCGAGGGAGAAAGAGACCAGGAGGGAGACAGTGACAGCGAGGGAGACAGTGACAGCGAGGGAGACAGTGACAGCGAGGGAGAAAGAGACAGCGAGGGAGAAAGAGGCAGCGAGGGAGACAGTGACAGCGAGGGAGAAAGAGACAGCGAGGGAGAAAGAGACAGCGAGGGAGAAAGAGGCAGCGAGGGAGACAGTGACAGCGAGGGATCAGTGACAGCGAGGGATCAGTGACAGCGAGGGATCAGTGACAGCGAGGGAGACAGTGACAGCGAGGGATCAGTGTTCTGACAGCACCACTAAAAAACTAAACCAGAAGACATCTGGTCAACATCTGACAACAATTCTGCATGTAGCTAGAACAGAAGGATAAAAAGACACGAACACACACTGCACATTGGCCTCAACATACGCCACAGACACAACCCAAACTCAAAATAACCCAGTGACGTCCAGAGACAAAGAGCACCCTCTAATTCAAAGAGGAGTCTATATGGTGATTAAGAACCATGTAAAAAAAAATGGAACTGTCAAATACACACCACCCGCCCACACACACACTTTCTACTGCAACACTTCCTCTGTGACTGCTAGCCTCTGCTACAGATTAAACATCTACAATTAGAAATCCCATCTCCCAGTCATAGCGTTGGCCACCACATGAGATAAGAACCTATCTGACCCTGGACTCGTGGTTAGGGGCAAGATGCAGCTTCTCCCAGTAGATACTCAGCACCACAGAACCACGGGCTCAGAGCTATGGGTGTGCACAGTTCAGAAACCAGTTACATTCTAGCTAGAAGACATAGAAGGACTGTGCATCGATGCAGCAAGCAGCGTTTGAGCCACCTTGGATTGGAGCTCGTGTGTGGAACTGCAACACATTGGCCTTTTCTCAATGGGTTTCGCTCAAATTCCTGTGTCCTCTCCCGCCTCCATTCGAAAAAGGTCAAAGGTCATCGAGGAGAGGGAACGGAGACAAACAATGTGATCGTAGGAAATGTCCACTCACACGTCATCAGGCAAATGGCATTTACAGGGGTGGATCCCAAAACATACTGAACAAAAGTATAAAAATATCTATCTATCTATCTCCCCCTCTCTATTTCTCTCTCGCTCTTCTCTTCACAGAACAATATACTGAACAAAACTATAAAAATATCTCTCTCTCCCTCTCCTTCCCCCTCTCTATTTCTCTCTCGCTCTTCTCTTCACAGAACAATATACTGAACAAAAGTATAATGCAACATGTAAAGTGTTGATCCCATGTTTCATGAGCTGAAATAAAAGATCCCAGAATTTTACCAAACGCACAAAAAGCGTATTTCTCAAACGTTGTGCACCAATATGTTCACATCCCTGTTAGTGAACATTTCTCCTTTGCCAAGATAATCCATCGACCTGACAGGTGTGGCAAATTATAAAGAAGATTAAACATCATGACCATTACACAGGTGAACCTTGTGCTGGGGACAATAAAACACATTTTTATTTTTCACACAACACAATTCTACAGATGTCTCAAGTTAAGGGAGCGTGTAATTGGCATGCTGACTGCAGGAATGTCCACCAGAGCTGTTGACAGAGAAATGTATCTTTATTTGAGAGAATTTGGCAGTACATCCATCCGGCATCACAACCAGGTGTAACCACACCAGCCCAGGACCTCCACATCCGGCTTCTTCACCTTCGGCAGAGACCAGCCACACGGACAGCTGATGAAACGGTGGAGTATTTCTGTCTGTAATAAAGCCCTTTTGTGGGGAAAAACTCATTCTGATCGCACCCATGTCTACGCCCCTGTACAGTCATGTGAAATCCATAGATTAGGGCCTAATGGATCTATTTCAATTGACTGATTTCCTTATATGAACTGTAGCTCACTAAACATTTACAAATTGTAGCATTTTGCATTTATATTTTTGTTCAGTAAATATACACACACACACACACACACACACACATACATACATACATACACATACATGTAAAATGGTTGTGGCAGACATTTTATAGATAAAACGGTTGTTTTTAAACATGTGCATTTCTCCTCCAACAAAACAAAAGTTGAATCAAAGATATTAAAAGTCTTCCATGGTAGGATCCACACGACTATCCTCGATGAAAGGTGGCTATCGAGGGGAGGACTCTCTTCGGTTTCACCTACTAACAAATCTCCTCCACCACGTCACGGAGGAGAGAGGATGGAGCAGAGGACAAACTTTTGCACAGATGAGAAAAGGCCATTGGTTAATCAATGAGCGTGACAGGAGCAGGGAAGACACAACGGCAAGGCATATTCTTTACAGCTAACATCTAATTGGACAAAAAGCAACTTGTATGGCTTTGAAGAGAGAGAGGAAGAGAGAGAGTCAGAGAGAGAGTCAGAGAGAGAGTCAGAGAGAGAGTCAGAGAGAGAGAGAGAGAGAGAGAGAGAGAGAGAGAGAGAGAGAGAGAGTCAGAGAGAGTCAGAGAGAGAGTCAGAGAGAGAGTCAGAGAGAGAGTCAGAGACAGAGTCAGAGACAGAGTCAGAGACAGAGTCAGAGACAGAGAGAGAGAGAGAGAGAGACAGAGAGAGAGTCAGAGACAGAGAGAGAGAGAGAGACAGAGAGAGAGTGATTAGGAACCTAACACTATCACTAGAGCAGCCTGACCTCCAGCTACAGAACTAGCCTGAGGCTAAGAAGGAGAAAGATGGCCACTCATACCACTTCTCCATGTCCCCCAAACCATGGCAACCACATCACATGACCACCTCCCATGACCAGCAGGACAATGAGAAAATGCAGACCGTGTGTAAACCTCATGAACACTTCCTGTTGGCTGAAAAGGTCCAAACATGCACAGTGGGGCGGGGCTCTCAGAATGTTAAGCCAAACAACAACAAAAAGTACTGCATAGAATCTGTCCCACTTCACAGGCAGAGTACATAGGCTCCACACTGTTAGGCTACACTACACTGTTAAATGATTTATAACGTTAGACAACTCAAATACATGTTCTAGCCAAGACTGCTCTGAACCGTTCACACCACTCAACAGATCCATGTTTGGCAACGGAGGAGAGGAAGTGAAACTTTCCCCTTTTCCTCTCTGAAAAAGGCAGAGATGGATGAATCAAGAGAAAAACAGGAACTCTAGCCTGACACACAATCTAGTCCTATTCTCTCCAAAGGAAAAATATTATTCTGCCATCAGATGTTTACACCACAGCGAGTGCTTTGATTTAGAGAGGTTGGGTTAAAAGACACGTTTCAGTTGAATGCATTCAGTTGTACACTGGACGAGGCATCTTCGTTTCCATTTCTCTTTAAAAGTGAGGCAGCGCAGAGTGTGGGAAGACTGGTGCAGATATCCACCCACAACTCTGTAGCACACGGTGACCTATCTGACTATCTGTCTGGTTGTGTTTTAGCTGTCTGAAGCCTGAGAGGCTACAAGCCATTCCTTAAGCAAGGAGATGCACTCTAGCACAGCAACAGGCTAAATGCTATAGCCTGACTGAAACTGCGATAGACCAGACAGTTCTGAAGGTAGCAACTAACAACTAAGTGAGAGACTTGTGCAGCTAATGAGAAAAACAGAGACAAAAAAAAAATAACAGAACAATTCATGTAAAATGCCAAACACACACTCTCTCTGTCTACAGACACAGGCAAACACACACTCTCTCTGTCTACAGACACAGGCAAACACACACTCTCTCTGTCTACAGACACAGCCAAACACACACTCTCTCTCAGTCTACAGACACAGGCAAACACACACTCTCTCTCAGTCTACAGACACAGCCAAACACACACTCTCTCTCAGTCTACAGACACAGCCAAACACACACTCTCTCTCAGTCTACAGACACAGGCAAACACACACGTCACAGTCTCTTTTTGTTTCCCCTTTTCCAGATCAGACCGCTCTGCAGTCAGCCCAGAACAGACCGCTCTGCATTCAGCCCAGAACAGACCGCTCTGCATTCAGCCCAGAACAGACCGCTCTGCATTCAGCCCAGATCAGACCGCTCTGCAGTCAGCCCAGAACAGACCGCTCTGCATTCAGCCCAGATCAGACCGCTCTGCAGTCAGCCCAGAACAGACCGCTCTGCAGTCAGCCCAGAACAGACCGCTCTGCCGTCAGCCCAGAAAAGACCGCTCTGCCGTCAGCCCAGAACAGACCGCTCTGCAGTCAGCCCAGAACAGACCGCTCTGCATTCAGCCCAGAACAGACCGCTCTGCATTCAGCCCAGAACAGACCGCTCTGCATTCAGCCCAGATCAGACCGCTCTGCAGTCAGCCCAGAACAGACCGCTCTGCATTCAGCCCAGATCAGACCGCTCTGCAGTCAGCCCAGAACAGACCGCTCTGCAGTCAGCCCAGAACAGACCGCTCTGCCGTCAGCCCAGAAAAGACCGCTCTGCCGTCAGCCCAGAACAGACCGCTCTGCAGTCAGCCCAGAACAGACCGCTCTGCAGTCAGCCCAGAACAGACCGCTCTGCAGTCAGCCCAGAACAGACCGCTCTGCAGTCAGCCCAGAACAGACCGCTCTGCAGTCAGCCCAGAACAGACCGCTCTGCAGTCAGCCCAGAACAGACCGCTCTGCCGTCAGCCCAGAACAGACCGCTCTGCAGTCAGCCCAGAACAGACCGCTCTGCAGTCAGCCCAGAACAGACCGCTCTGCAGTCAGCCCAGAACAGACCGCTCTGCAGTCAGCCCACTCTGCAATCAGCCCAGAACAGACCGCTCTGCAATCAGCCCAGAACAGACCGCTCTGCAGTCAGCCCAGAACAGACCGCTCTGCAGTCAGCCCAGAACAGACCGCTCTGCAATCAGCCCAGAACAGACCGCTCTGCAGTCAGCCCAGAACAGACCGCTCTGCAATCAGCCCAGAACAGACCGCTCTGCAATCAGCCCAGAACAGACCGCTCTGCAGTCAGCCCAGAACAGACCGCTCTGCAGTCAGCCCAGAACAGACCGCTCTGCCGTCAGCCCAGAACAGACCGCTCTGCAATCAGCCCAGAACAGACCGCTCTGCAGTCAGCCCAGAACAGACCGCTCTGCCAATCAGCCCAGAACAGACAGCTCTGTAATCACCCAGAACAGACCGCTCCAGTCAGCCCAGAACAGACCCTCTCCTTCATTGTTCAGCCCAGAACAGACCGCTCTGCCGTCAGCCCAGAACAGACAGCTCTGCCGTCAGCCCAGAACAGACAGCTCTGCAATCAGCCCAGAACAGGGCAGATTAATCTGTTTGTAAACACCCACCTATTTCAGCATCACGGTCCATCACCATAACACACCTCCATTACTCCTTCATTGTTCACCCACCTACCAGCTCTCTGTCTCACGGCAGACGTTCACCCAAGGTCAGGCATTAACTCTGAATGGTTAAGGTCAGGCATTAACTCTGAATGGTTAAGGTCAGGCATTAACTCTGAATGGTTAAGGTCAGGCATTAACTCTGAATGGTTAAGGTCAGGCATTAACTCTGAATGGTTAAGGTCAGGCATTAACTCTGAATGGTTAAGGTCAGGCATTAACTCTGAATGGTTAAGGTCAGGCATTAACTCTGAATGGTTAAGGTCAGGCATTAACTCTGAATGGTTAAGGTCAGGCATTAACTCTGAATGGTTAAGGTCAGGCATTAACTCTGAATGGTTGAATGCATTATCTCTGAATAAGGTCAGGCATTAACTCTGAATGGTTAAGGTCAGGCATTAACTCTGAATGGTTAAGGTATTAACTCTGAATGGTTAAGGTCAGGCATTATCTCTGAATGGTTAAGGTTAGGCATTAACTCTGAATGGTTAAGGTCAGGGTTAAAACAACAATATCAAAAACAACTTTATATCGCTAGATTCGACCTTGCAACCTTGAAGGTCACCGTTGCTCCAAGTGGCCGGTTTCCACGTCTTCTCCTGCCATCCTCAGACATGGTTGGACACATTTAGTGTTACCTTTCACCTCATTTCTACATTCTATCACTGACTGCAGGGATTTTAAATGGCACCGTTTATACATTTGAGCTGTGACTGGCCTACAAGAGAAAGAGAGAGAGAGAGAGAGAGAGAGAGAGAGAGCAGACTGCCCTACTGGTTACCTAGAGAGAGAGAGAGAGAGAGAGAGAGAGCAGACTGGCCTACTGGTTACCTAGAGAGAGAGAGAGAGAGAGAGAGAGAGCAGACTGCCCTACTGGTTACCTAGAGAGAGAGAGAGAGAGAGCAGACTGCCCTACTGGTTACCTAGAGAGAGAGAGAGAGAGAGAGCAGACTGGCCTACTGGTTACCTAGAGAGAGAGAGAGAGAGAGAGAGAGAGAGAGAGAGCAGACTGCCCTACTGGTTACCTAGAGAGAGAGAGAGAGAGAGAGAGAGAGAGAGAGAGAGAGAGAGCAGACTGCCCTACTGGTAACCTAGAGAGAGAGAGAGAGCAGACTGCCCTACTGGTTACCTAGAGAGAGAGCAGACTGCCCTACTGGTTACCTAGAGAGAGAGCAGACTGCCCTACTGGTTACCTAGAGAGAGAGAGAGCAGACTGCCCTACTGGTTACCTAGAGAGAGAGAGCAGACTGCCCTACTGGTAACCTAGAGAGAGAGAGAGCAGACTGCCCTACTGGTAACCTAGAGAGAGAGAGCAGACTTCCCTACTGGTAACCTAGAGAGAGAGAGAGAGCAGACTGCCCTACTGGTAACCTAGAGAGAGAGAGCAGACTGCTCTACTGGTAACCTAGAGAGAGAGAGCAGACTGCCCTACTGGTAACCTAGAGAGAGAGAGCAGACTGCCCTACTGGTAACCTAGAGAGAGAGAGAGCAGACTGCCCTACTGGTAACCTAGAGAGAGAGAGAGAGCAGACTGCCCTACTGGTAACCTAGAGAGAGAGAGAGAGAGAGCAGACTGCCCTACTGGTAACCTAGAGAGAGCAGACTGCCCTACTGGTAACCTAGAGAGAGAGCAGACTGCCCTACTGGTAACCTAGAGAGAGAGCAGACTGCCCTACTGGTAACCTAGAGAGAGAGCAGACTGCCCTACTGGTAACCTAGAGAGAGAGCAGACTGCCCTACTGGTAACCTAAAGAGAGAGAGCAGACTGCCCTACTGGTAACCTAGAGAGAGAGAGCAGACTGCCCTACTGGTAACCTAGAGAGAGAGAGAGCAGACTGCCCTACTGGTAACCTAGAGAGAGAGAGAGCAGACTGCCCTACTGGTAACCTAGAGAGAGAGAGAGAGAGCAGACTGCCCTACTGGTAACCTAGAGAGAGAGCAGACTGCCCTACTGGTAACCTAGAGAGAGAGCAGACTGCCCTACTGGTTACCTAGTTACCAGACTGCCCTACTGGTAACCTAGAGAGAGAGCAGACTGCCCTACTGGTAACCTAGAGTTACGAGAGCAGACTGCCCTACTGGTTACCTAGTTACCAGACTGCCCAATATAATGGATCTGATTTACCTGAGAACAGACAAACTTACAAAGAGAGAAAACACAACAACGGTGTTTAAAAAAAATGCAATTTGTATTAAAAGTATTTTTAAAACAGACAGACAGCTGTTAAAAGGCTGGTCTGAAATTAAACGTACAATCGGGTTAGACTTTAATGGTACATCGCATTTTCTTTTTAAAATAAAGACAAAACATAGAATTCCTTTCATTTAAATGGTCTGGAAGAAGTGTTTGGTGGGTAAAAGTATCCAGTACCTGTGTATTCAAATTTAAGAGCAACAACAACAAAAAGTCTTAGTTTTCAAAAGGCCCCCAAAAAAACTAAATAGAAGACAACCACCATTCCTTTATCAAAAGCCTTGTTGTGACATTGTTTATTCTTCTCCCCAAAGAGATTATCCAGTCCAACAGTTAAGAACTTTGTAGATTGCCATGTTGTGGGAGTCTTGTGGCGACACTCTCAGGTTGGCAATAAATTTGAACAGCTGTTTTGGAAAGGCACTCGATGCGAGGGCGGTCGGATCGCCGTCTGTCCGTCAGTAACGTCATGTCCTCTCGCGCATGTTGAAGGAGGAAAAAACAACGGGTGGCACTCATCATAACACTCCACAAAAGTTGTGTCCAATTCTAACCTCACTGACTTTGAAAAACATATTTTGTGTGCTGTGGTCACAGAACATAACTCCATGAGGGTGGGAGAAATGTCAAAAAATGAACCCCCCCCCAAAAAAAAAAACTAATATGCAGCAATTAACAAAATATGCTTTTCTAGTCATATCCTCTTTACATAAAAGGAATATCCATAGCGTTTCAGGTCCCAGTCTCGACCTCTCTGCCGTTGGGGATAAGTTCCAGCTGGGAGCGCAAGCTGAGACAAGGGTCGCTAACTCAGCTGAGCTGTTGACATCAATGGTGTACATTGAGTTTGCTGCAACGATACTCCAGCCGAACGGAATTCCTGAAGAGTGGCCCTCACCCTCCCTGCTACCCTCCTCCCTCACGGAATTCCTTAACTCAGTCCAAGGTGAGCCACGAAGAACAATTCAACAGTACAGACTACCTGCAACACACCTCCAAAGAAAAACAGATATATGGTGAACTAAAAACGTCAGCTTACATTGAACATTTCAACATAGCAACGGGCTAAACCTTTTTCCAAGGATGCAAGGTGCCCGTTGTTTGAAATTGTAGCCATTTTCCCAGAACATTCAAGTACTCTGCCATGTAAACACTGGTACAGATGAGATTTCTGTCTTTTCTAAGCCTGTGCAACACATTGTATGACACTTTCCAATACTAATGATGACAGTTAACACCTAAGTATTGTTCAAAATGTGTCCGTTTTTGTCTTCAAGCAAAACGTATTCGTTTCCTCGATTCTTGTTTCTTTTAAGTTTAGATTAATATTAGGAAGGGCTCACTCACCATTTGCAAATTTAAGAAATGTGAAACATTTAAACTTAGATTCTCCTTTTAAAGAATAACACAAGACGAGCAGCACTGGTCGTTTCTGCCTGGTGCTGAAGAATAGTTCATCTGTCTGACAATCTCTGCAAACAGTTCGTCCACCGAGCCTTTATTTTTGGCTGAAGTTTCCATAAACGGGCAATTCCACTCATCCGCCAGCGCTTTCCCCTCCCCGGCCGAGACCTCCCTCTCGCCCTCCAGGTCCACTTTATTCCCGACCAGAATCATCGGCACCCTCTCGTACCGTTTCACCCGAATGATCTGATCCCTCATTGGTTTGATGTCTTGGAAGCTTTGTTGGTTGACCAAGCTGTAGACTAGGATGAAGCCCTGGCCGTTTTTGATGTACAGGTCTCGCATGGAGGCAAACTGCTCGGTCCCCGCCGTGTCCAGTATCTCCAGAACGGAAGGCGACGAGTCCACCTCGATCTCCTTTCGGTAGAAATCCTCTATCGTGGGATCATATTTCTCTATAAAGGATCCCGTTACGAATTGCACAGTCAATGCGGATTTGCCAACCCCGCCAGATCCGAGAACCACTACTTTGTATTCTCTCATGGTTCTGAAAAAAGTCCCCTCTCTTCCTCTCCGTCAGCAAGCAGCCCTGCTGTGTTTCAAACTGCAAGCAGCGACGCCGTTGTGCCTCCGGTCCTAGTTTTCGTCCCAAATCCACAAGTTCGGGGACTAGGCGTGCACGTTCGGGTGAGAGTAGGTTCAGTTCAGACCGTAACACAACATTAGAAATGTGACATGTTGAGCTCCACCGGTTTCTGAAGCTTGCCCAAAGTCTGTTCTTTGAGTTGCCACCGTGCGCTCTCTTCCTGCCCACACTCCACAGTACGTATCCAACGTCTTTACGTCATAAACTAAAGAGTCGGCCGCTCCGTTTTATTAAAGGCGCAGACACACACCCTGGCCACTGACAGGAGTCGGTTACAGGAAACTGACACACCTTTGGCTCGGATGGTTAAAGCTTGAGTCACACCGATTGACTCATTGCATTTTTTAGGCCTATGTTTACACACCTCAATCGGACATGGATGTATGCTTAACCTTGTTTTATTTCATAGAGAATAAACAACACTGAGTTGATAAGCTCTCTTGTAGGCTATGGCATATTGTTTTCAACCATCCAATGCTGTCGGGTGATATAGCCTGCCGAGGCCGGCATTTTCTGAGCTAAACTGACCAAGTTGCAGCTCCAACAACAACACATAAAACATAATTCTGCCCAAAAAACAATGTCAATTTCTCTCCATTGGCAAATGGTCTTTTTAGCTGAGTGCTGACGCCACCTTGTGAAAAGCAGTGGTCACTTTGTCAAAGGCGCAAAATGTTTTGCTTGTCCGTTCCCAATGCGCCTCTCTGGGGTGCTGTTGGAGAGACGCATCGTCAAAGAAGATCATCGAACATAAATCATGTATCCGATTTAGGAAATGGTAGAAAGAGTGTGTCCTGTTCTGTAGTCTACAGGCTGGATGAGACAGACACTTTTTTGTATTTTTTTATTTACATCATGCAGGTTTCTCCGGTCAAAAAGACAAATTAAATGGCGCAATATCAAATAAAAAAATTAAAAAACGAGCTGTCATGTTAACAAACAACATATCCTAAAAACAGGATAGGTCAAAATGAAATGGACAATATGGAATGGACCAATCACAACGGTTGTCCAGGAGTTTCCCCCCATTGTTATGATCAGTGGTTTCAGGTTGGTATGCGTCAATTTTTTGACAAGGTGATCATAGCGAAAAAAAGAAAATAGTTCTGCATTTTTCCCGCTGTGTAAAAACCTTGCAAATAGACTCACGATAATCCCTGATAAAGTTGGGTAACTGATATTCAGAGCTTAAAATAGCCAAAATGAGTAGTCACAGGACTAATAAAGCCAATGCAACAGCCTATTTTTTTTACAAACAGTAGGCATACAACACGGATGGGAATTCGTACAATTCCATTGCTTTTACACCCCAGTTAGCATGGACCAACACCAACGTCTTTTGGACGTCTTTTTTTGGTGCAGTCCGGACCGGCCTTGATTTCAACATTGGTAAAAATAAGTATTTTCAACTTTCATTTAGAACCCGAAAATGAACCTTCTGAAAAACTTTCTGGAATTATATGTATTTTAAACATAGGGAAAATACCTTTTCACCTTTCATTCACAACCTAAATTGAACCTAACTTCAACGTCTGGAAAATACGTCTTTTCGACGTCATTTTGCTTACTGGGACTTATTCTAGTTTAGCTGGGACAGGATTTTTTTTTGTCTCTCCTAGGGCGACAGAACGCAAGGACCGGCCCTGCCTACAGTGGATATCAAACAGGAGAAGGGACTATGGGTTCATCTGGGATTAAATGTAATACATATCAGAGTTTGTTGACATTAACGAGGGAGTGACTCACTCACACGTCTTTTTTTCAGACACAAAACATAACTGTGTTGCAACAATTTGTAAGTCGCTCTGGATAAGAGCGTCTGCTAAATGACTTAAATGTAATGTAAATGCAACAGGGGTCCTCATATTAAGGAATTTAAACCAACTTGACACTATTGATTGTTTTTCTGGCCTCATCTATTGTTTGAGAATATGTTATAGAATACAACCACTTTATTTACCCCTTTGGGCAAGTCATTTCAGTTCGGACTTGGTGTTACCTATGTGGGAAGTCTTAAGGTTTAGGCCATGTTACCATTGAGCTGACTGGAACCAGCCTTATGTGATACATAAGGAGCATAGACGGAGGACACAATAACCTGTAGCATTGGCACATAGCTGTGTGTGTGTGTGTGTGTGTGTGTGTGTGTGTGTGTGTGTGTGTGTGTGTGTGTGTGTGTGTGTGTGTGTGTGTGTGTGTGCACTATATCAGGGTGCTGTCAGTTGTCACAATATTGCTGTCTGGAATTATGCAGGGTTACTTCTGTTAGGGAAACTCCAGAGAGTCTCTGTCTCTGTCACTGTCTCTCTCTCTCTCTCTCCTTCCCTCCCCTTTTACTCCCCCCCCGCTCTCTCTCTCTCTCTCTCTCTCTCTCTCTCTCTCTCTCTCTCTCTCTCTCTCTCTCTCTCGCTGTGTCTCTCTCCCTCTTTCCAATTCAATTTCAATTTAAAGGCTTTATTGCCATGAAAAACGTATGTTAACATTGCCAAAGGAAGTGAAATAGATAATAAACAAAAGTGAAATAAACAATGCAAATTGTACAGTAAACATTACATTCCCAAAAGTTCCAAAAGAATAAACACATCATATTATGTCTATACAGTGTTGTAACGATGTGCAAGTAGTTAAAGTACAAAAGGGAAATTAAATAAACATAAAAATAGCTTGTATTTACAATGGTGTTTGTTCTTCACTGGTTGCCTTTTTCTCGCGGCAACAGGTCACAAATCTTGCTGCTGTGATGTCACACTGGTATTTCACCCAATAGATATGGGAGTTTATCAAAACTGGGTTTGTTTTCGAATTCTTTGTGGATCTGTGTAATCTGAGGGAAATATGTGTCTCTAATATGGTCCTACATTTGGCAGGAGGTTAGGAAGTGCAGCTCAGTTTCCACCTCATTTTGTGGGCAGTGTGCACACTTCGGCAGCCTTTCTCAATAGCAAGGCTATGCTCACTGAGTCTGTACATAGTTAAAGATTTCCTTAATTTTGGGTCAGTCACAGTGATCAGGTTTTCTGCCACTGTGTACTCTCTGTGTAGGGCAAAATAGCATTCTAGTTTGCTCTGTTTTTTTGTTAATTCTTTCCAATGTGTCAAGTAATTATCTCTGTTTTCTCATGATTTGGTTGGGTCTAATTGTGTTGCTGTCCTTGTGTTGGACCAGGTTGCTTAGGGGGCTCTTCTCCAGGTTAATTTCTCTGTAGGTGATGGCTTTGTTTTGGAAGGTTTGGGAATCACTTCCTTTTAGGTGGTTGTAGAATTTAACAGCTTTTTTTGTTGATTTTGATCATTAGCGGGTATCGGCTTAATTCTTCCATGCATTATTTGGTGTTTTATGTTGTACACAGAGGATATTTTTGCAGAATTCTGCATTCAGTCTCAATTTGGTGTTTGGTGTTTCTCCTTCCTTCCTTCCTTCCCTCTCTCTCTATCTCTCTCTCTCTCTCTCTCTCTCTCTATTTCTCTCTCTCTCTCTCTCTCTCTCTCTCTCTCTCTCTCTCTATTTCTCTCTCTCTCTCTCTCTCTATTTCTCTCTCTCTCTCTCTATTTCTCTCTCTCTCTCTTCTCTCTCTCTCTCTCTCTCTCTCTCTCTCTATTTCTCTCTCTCTCTATTTTTCTCTCTCTCTCTCTATTTTTCTCTCTCTCTCTCTATTTCTCTCTCTCTCTATTTCTCTCTCTCTCTCTATTTCCCTCTCTCTCTATTTACTCTCTCTCTCTATTACTCTCTCTCTCTATTTCTCTCTTTCTCTCTCTATTTCTCTCTCTCTCTCTCTCTCTCTATTTCTCTCTCTATTACTCTCTCTCTCTATTACTCGCTCTCTCTCTATTACTCTCTCTCTCTATTACTCTCTCTCTCTATTACTCTCTCTCTATTCTCTCTCTCTCTCTATTTCTCTCTCTCTTTCTCTCTCTATTTCTCTCTCTCTCTCTCTCTCTCTCTATTTCTCTCTCTCTATTTCTCTCTCTCTCTCTCTCTCTATTACTCTCTCTCTCCCTCACCCTCTCTCTCGCTCTCTCCCGCACCCTCTCTCTCGCACTGTATCTCTCTTTCTCCCTCTCTCTCTCTCTCTCTGTCTACATTGGGGTGATCATCAGTGTCTAATCAATGGCAGGGCAGTATAGCGTGTTTATGATTAGACCTCAGTGTGACCTCATCGACCTCGTCACCAGACTGAATGAGGAAACGGACTCGGTCAGATCAATAGGTTTTTAATCGCACCACACAGCAGCTGATCTCATGTTGTTATGAGTCAGGACTCGGTTGTTATAAAACATGGCAGGTGGTTTACAGACAGGGGTGGAAAAAGTACACAATTGTCATACCTGAGTAAAACTATAGATACCTTAATAAAAAATTACTCAAGTAAAAGTGAAAGTCACCCAGTAAAATACAACTTGAGTAAAAGTAAAAACAATATTTGGTGTTAAATATATTTAAGTATCAAAAGTAAATGTAATTTCTAAAATATATGTAAAAATCAAAAGGAAAAGTATAAATCATTAAATCCCTTATATATAATGTACGGATAGCCAGGGATAGCCAGGGGTAGCCAGGGGTAGCCAGGGATAGCCAGGGATAGCCAGGGGTAGCCAGGGGTAGCCAGGGATAGCCAGGGGTAGCCAGGGATAGCCAGGGGTAGCCAGGGATAGCCAGGGATAGCCAGGGGTAGCCAGGGGTAGCCAGGGGTAGCCAGGGATAGCCAGGGGTAGCCAGGGGTAGCCAGGGACAGGGATAGCCAGGGATAGCCAGGGGAACAATCCAACACTCAGACATAATTTACAAACTAAGAATTTGTGTTTAGTGAGTCTGCTAGTTCAGAGGCAGTAGGGATGACCATTGATGTTCTCTTGAGAAGTGTGTGAATTAGAAAATGTTCCTGTCCTGGTAAGCATTCAGAATGTAACGAGTACCTTTGGGTGTCAGGGAAAATGTACGGAGTAAAAAAGTACCACAGCCCAGACGTGTATAACTGCTGGTCACTGAGCTACCCCAGCCCAGACGTGTTTAACTGCTGGTCACTGAGCTACCCCAGCCCAGACGTGTATAACTGCTGGTCAATGAGCTACCCCAGCCCAGACGTGTTTAACTGCTGGTCACTGAGCTACCCCAGCCCAGACCTGTATAACTGCTGGTCACTGAGCTACCCCAGCCCAGACGTGTTTAACTGCTGGTCACTGAGCTACCCCAGCCCAGACGTGTTTAACTGCTGGTCACTGAGCTACCCCAGCCCAAACGTGTTTAACTGCTGGTCACTGAGCTACCCCAGCCAAGACGTGTTTAACTGCTGGTCACTGAGCTACCCCAGCCCAAATGTGTATAGTCACTGGTCACTGAGCTACCCCAGCCCAGACGTGTTTAACTGCTGGTCACTGAGCTACCCCAGCCCAGATGTGTTTAACTGCTGGTCACTGAGCTACCCCAGCCCAGACGTGTTTAACTGCTGGTCACTGAGCTACCCCAGCCCAGACGTGTATAGTCACTGGTCACTGAGCTACCCCAGCCCAGACGTGTTTAACTGCTGGTCACTGAGCTACCCCAGCCCAGACGTGTATAACTGCTGGTCACTGAGCTACCCCAGCCCAAACGTGTTTAACTGCTGGTCACTGAGCTACCCCAGCCCAGACGTGTTTAACTGCTGGTCACTGAGCTACCCCAGCCCAGACGTGTTTAACTGCTGGTCACTGAGCTACCCCAGCCCAGACGTGTATAGTCACTGGTCACTGAGCTACCCCAGCCCAGACGTGTTTAACTGCTGGTCACTGAGCTACCCCAGCCCAGACGTGTTTTGTTCCAGCTGACCAGTTGCTGCTGAAACACAACAGGTCATGGCCATTATTGGTTCTTCCAATGGGGACTGAAGACAAACAATCCAATCCAGAGGCTTTAAATTGATGCAGGAATGTCACACCATAGAGAGAACGCCCTCCTTAGAGCCTTGGTGTCCAGTCAGCAATGTCCATTGAGGCCAAAGTGCCTTTTCACGTGCGAGTGATAATTAGGCCTGTGTCTCAAATCAAATTAGATTTATCACATGAGCCGGTGTAGACCTTACAGTGAAATGCTTACTTAAAAGCCCTTAACCAACGATTCAGTTTCAAGAAAAATTACTTTAGTAAAAAAATAGGGGTGTTGTTGAGCATAAGCCTGGCAGATGTGTTGTTACCTCCCTCACCACCTGGGGGCAGCCCGTCACGAAGTCCAGGATCCAGGTGCAGAGGGAGGTGTTTAGTCCCAGGGTCCTTAGTTTAGTGATGAGCTTTGAGGGTACTATGGTGTTGAACGCTGATCTGTAGTCATTGAAGAGCATTCCTTTTGTGTTCCTTTTGTCCAGGTGGGAAAGGGCAGTGTGGAGTGCAATAGAAATTGCATCATCTGTGGATCTGTTGGGGCGGTATATGCATATTGAAGTGGGTCCAGGGGTTCTGACATAATGGTGTTGATGTGAGCCTTGCGAATGTTGACCTGTTTAAAGGTCTTACGCACATCGGCTATGGAGAGCGTGATCACACAGTCGTCCAGAACAGCTAATGCTCTCATGCATGCTTCAGTATTGCTGGCCTCGAATCGAGCATAGAACTAATTTAGCTCCTCTGGTAGGTTTGAGTCACTGGGCAGCTCTCGGCTGTGCTTCCCTTTGTAGTCTCTAGTAGTTTGCAAGACCTGCTACATCCAACGAGCGTCGGAGTCAGTGTAGTACGATTCAATCTTAGTCCTGTATTGACACTTTGCCTGTTTGATGGTTCGTCGGAGGACATAGCGGGATATCTTATAAGCTTCCTGGTTAGAGTCCCGCTCCTTGAAAGTGGCAGCTCTAATCTTCAGCTCAGTGCGGATGTTGCCTGTAATCCATGGCTTCTGGTTGGGGTATATACTGTACGTACGGTCACTGTGGGGACGACATCATCGATGCACTTATTGATGAAGCCAGTGACTGATGTGGTGTACTCCTCAATGCCATCGGAGGAATCCCCGGAACATATTCCAGTCTGTGCTACAAAACAGTCCTGTAGTTTAGCATCTGCTTCATCTGACCACTTTTTTATTGATCTAGTCACTGGTGCTTCCAGCTTTAGTTTTTGCTTATAATTAGGAATCAGGAGGATAGAATTATGGTCAGATTTGCCAAATGGAGGGTGAGGGAGAGCTTTTTATGCATCTCTGTGTGTGCAGTAAAGTTGGTCTAGAGTTTTTTTCTCCCTCCGGTTGCACATTTAATATGCTGGTAGAAATGAGGTACAAAGGATTTAAGTTTCCCTGCATTAAAGTCCCCGGCCACTAGGAGCGCTGCCTCTGGATGAGCGTTTTCCTGTTTGTTTATGGCCTTATTCAGCTCATTGAGTGCGGTCTTAGTGCCAGCACCGGTCTGTGGTGGTATGTAGACAGCTACGAAAAATACAGATGAAAACTCTCTAGGTAGATAGTGTGGTCTACAGCTTATCATGAGATACTCTACCTCAGGCGAGCAAAACCTTGAGACTTCCTTAATATTAGATTTCGTTCACCAGCTGTTGTTTACAAATATACACGGACCGCCACCTCTTACAGCGATTTCCCAGCCAGACGTATGTTATCCATGTCGTCGTTCAGCCACGACACTGTGAAACATAAGATATTGATCCTCAAAACAATGGTGCGTTCTCAGCCCCCTCCTGTTCACCCACAACTGCGTGTCCATGCACGCCTCCAAACTCAATAATCGAGTTTGCAGACAACACTATGGTGGTAGGCTTGATTACCAACAACGACGAGACAGCCTACATGGAGGAGGTGAGGGCCCTCGGAAGTGTGGTGTCAGGAAAACAACCTCTCACTCAACGTCAACAAAACAAAAGAGGTGATGGTGGACTTCAGGAAACAGCAGAGAGAGCAGCCCCCAATCCACATCAATGGGAAAGCAGTGGAGAAGGTGGAACGTTTTAATTTCCTCGGTGTACATATCACTGACATAATTTGGCTTGTCACCGAAAACACTCACTCCTGTTTTACAGGTGCACAATTGAGAGGATCCTGTCGGGCTTTATCACCGCCTGGTACGGAAACTGCACCGCCCACAACCATAAGGCTCTCCAGAGGGTAGTGAGGTCTGCACAACACATCACCGGGGGCAAACTACCTGCCCTCCAGGACACCTACACCACCCGATGTCACAGGAAGGCCATAAAGATCATCAAGGACAACAACCACCCGAGCCACTGCCTGTTCACCCCGCTGTCATCCAGAAGGCGAGGTCAGTACAGGTGCATCAAAGCGGGGACCGAGAGACTGAAAAACAGCTTCTATCTCAAGGCCATCAGATTGTTTAACAGCCATCACTAGCACAGAGAGGCAGGCGGCTGTCTACCTACCAGACTTGATATCATTGGCCACTTTAATAAATGGATCACTAGTCACTTTAATAATGCCACTTTAATAATGTTTACATATCTGCATTACTCATCTCATATGTGTATAATGTATACTGGTACTGTATCCTTCACTGTCTATTCTTTACTATCTAATGCATCTTAGCCGCTCTGTCACTGCTCATCCATATATTTTATATTATATATTCTCATATCATTGTGTGTATTAGGTTTTGTTGATGAATTGTTAGATATTACATGTTAGATATTGCTCTACTGTCGGATCTAGAAGCATAAGCATTTCGCTACACTCTCAATAACATCTGCAATAAAACCAATCAAATTTGATGTATTACCCTTTTTAATGTCCCGTTGGTAGGATATCCGTGATCGTATCTCGTCTATTTTGTTACCCAATGTTTGCACATTGGCTAATAGGACTGACGGTAGAGGCAGATGACCCACTCGCCATCGGATCCTTACAAAGCACCCCAACCTTTGTCCCCGATATCTCCTTCTCTTCTTTATGTGAATGATGGGGATTTGGGCCTGTTGGCTGTATGAAGTAAATCCTTTGCGTCCAACTCAATTAAAGAAAAAAATCTTCATCCAGTACGAGGTGAGTAATTGCTGTCCTGAAGCTCTTTTTCAGTCATAAGAGACGGTGGTAGAAACAGTATATAATAAAGGTGAAAGAAACGCACACCTGTTTAGGCAAGGTGCCGGCTAGCGGAGTGGAACACCTGTTTAGGCGAGGTGCCGGGTAGCGGAGTGGAACAACTGTTTATGCGAGGGGCCGGCTAGCGGAGTGGAACACCTGTTTAGGCGAGGTGCCGGGTAGCGGAGTGGAACACCTGTTTAGGCGAGGTGCCGGCTAGCGGAGTGGAACACCTGTTTAGGCGAGGTGCCGGCTAGCGGAGTGGAACACCTGTTTAGGCGAGCTGCCGGCTAGCGGAGTGGAACACCTGTTTAGGCGAGCTGCCGGCTAGCGGAGTGGAACACCTGTTTAGGCGAGGTGCCGGCTAGCGGAGTGGAACACCTGTTTAGGCGAGCTGCCGGCTAGCGGAGTGGAACACCTGTTTAGGCGAGCTGCCGGCTAGCGGAGTGGAACACCTGTTTAGGCGAGGTGCCGGCTAGCGGAGTGGAACACTTAAAAACATAAAGGAGAGCTGTACACTCTAGGAGCTCGGATGCAAAAATATTTATGGCCAACGTTTCGACAGACAAGCTGTCTTCATCAGAGTATAAACATTATATAGAAAATAAGTTACAAAACATGCAAAAAAACACACACAATAAGACAATTGGTTAAGAGATCGTAAAACGGCAGCCATTGTTCTCTGTTAGCAGGTAATGTCATTGTTCTCTGTTAGCAGGTGAAGCCATTGTTCTATGTTAGCAGGTAATGCCATTGTTCTCTGTTAGCAGGTAATGCAATTGTTCTCTGTTAGCAGGTGAAGCCATTGTACTCTGTTAGCAGGTAATGCCATTGTTCTCTGTTAGCAGGTGAAGCCATTGTTCTCTGTTAGCAGGTAATGTCATTGTTCTCTGTTAGCAGGTGAAGCCATTGTACTCTGTTAGCAGGTAATGTCATTGTTCTCTGTTAGCAGGTGAAGCCATTGTACTCTGTTAGCAGGTAATGCCATTGTTCTCTGTTAGCAGGTAATGTCATTGTTCTCTGTTAGCAGGTGAAGCCATTGTACTCTGTTAGCAGGTAATGCCATTGTTCTCTGTTAGCAGGTGAAGCCATTGTTCTCTGTTAGCAGGTAATGCCATTGTTCTCTGTTAGCAGGTAAAGCCATTGTTCTCTGTTAGCAGGTAAAGCCATTGTTCTCTGTTAGCAGGTAATGCCATTGTTCTCTGATAGCAGGTAATGCCATTGTTCTCTGTTAGCAGGTAATGCCATTGTTCTCTGTTAGCAGGTAATGCCATTGTTCTCTGTTAGCAGGTAATGCCATTGTTCTCTGTTAGCAGGTAATGCCATTGTTCTCTGTTAACAGGTAATGCCATTGTACTCTGTTAGCAGGTAAAGCCATTGTTCTCTGTTAGCAGGTAAAGCCATTGTACTCTGTTAGCAGGTAATGCCATTGTTCTCTGTTAGCAGGTAAAGCCATTGTTCTCTGTTAGCAGGTAAAGCCATTGTACTCTGTTAGCAGGTAATGCCATTGTTCTCTGTTAGCAGGTAATGCCATTGTTCTCTGTTAGCAGGTAATGTCATTGTACTCTGTTAGCAGGTAATGCCATTGTTCTCTGTTAGCAGGTAAAGCCATTGTACTCTGTTAGCAGGTAATGTCATTCGATAACCATTTCTGCTGTTTCGCCTGTTGTTAAATGGTGCCTTGGCCTCCCCCCTCCCACACACGCACGCACACGCAGATGCAGTCACACACACGCACAAACACACGCAGTATGATGGCGCTGACTGACACGGCAGCTCTGCTCTCCTTAGACAAGGATTTCCCTACATCTGTTAAATATGTGACCAATAACATCTGTTAAATATGTGACCAATAACATCTGTTAAATATGTGACCAATAACATCTGTTAAATATGTGACCAATAACATCTGTTAAATATGTGACCAATAACATCTGTTAAATATGTGACCAATAACATCTGTTAAATATGTGACCAATAACATCTGTTAAATATGTGACCAATAACATCTGTTAAATATGTGACCAATAACATCTGTTAAATATGTGACCAATAACATCTGTTAAATATGTGACCAATAACATCTGTTAAATATGTGACCAATAACATCTGTTAAATATGGACCAATAACATCTGTTAAATATGGACCAATAACATCTGTTAAATATGGATCAATAACATCTGTTAAATATGGACCAATAACATCTGTTAAATATGGATCAATAACATCTGTTAAATATGTGAACAATGACATCTGTTAAATATGGATCAATAACATCTGTTAAATATGTGAACAATGACATCTGTTAAATATGTGAACAATGACATCTGTTAAATATCGACCAATAACATCTGTTAAATATGTGACCAATAACAACTGTTAAATATGTGACCAATGAAATGTTATTTGACACACACACACACACACACACACACACACGACACCGTGTGGGAGATATTTATATACTATTTGAGAGAAATCAACACGTTTGCCTGACGACAGTGAAAAACAGGTTTCGGCCAAAGTGAAACTGTAAACCTTCACCGTCTGTCCAGACAAAGCAACTGAGACTATAATGAAATTCAACACCCCTCATGAAGGCATGTCACCGCACGTTGCTGTGAGGAAACCTTGGTGTGGTGTGCTCCCGCTACTAAGAAAAAAAGAACCAAGCCAGGATTTTCCAACGTAACCTTTGTGTTTGTAAACAATGTCTCTCCTGTAAACCTCTTCTCATGTCACGACACGCAGGAGAGATGACACAGACCACAAAAAAAAAAGATGGCTTCCTTCTCTGTCAGAAGATGCTGTTGTTTCCTTATATGGGATTTTTCTATTTTGTATTTATTTTTATGTTCCCTTATTTGCTGTTATTTGTCATTCTTCAGTTCAGAACCAGTCCAGCTTTTCTGATGTGAGGGAGTAAAAGGGGGCTGACTTCTCTGATTCAGGATCCTGATAAATACCAATGTAGTAACGGAATATCATAGTTGACACTCTCTAATTGAAATGGCCATTAGAGCGACCTCCCAATGAGCCAGTATTCAGCATTAACAGGATGTAACAGGACACAGTATTCAGCATTAACAGGATGTAACAGGACACAGTATTCAGCATTAACAGGATGTAACAGGACACAGTATTCAGCATTAACAGGATGTAACAGGACACAGTATTCAGCATTAACAGGATGTAACAGGACACAGTATTCAACATTAACAGGATGTAACAGGACACAGTATTCCTCAACATTAACAGGATGTAACAGGACAGGACAGTATTCAACATTAACAGGATGTAACAGGACACAGTATTCAGCGTGATGTAACAGGATGTAACAGGTTGTTTATTTAAAAAGGATGTAACAGGACACAGTATTCAATTAACAATGTAACAGGATAACAGGATGTAACAGGACAGGATAACAGGACACAGTATTCAGAACATTAACACAGTAACACAGGAAACATTCACATTAACAGGATGTATTCAACATTAACAGGATGTAACAGGACACAGTATTCTCATTAACAGGACAACTAAGGACACATTATTCAACATTAACAGGATGAACAGGATGTAACAGGACACAGTATTCAGCATTAACAGGATGTAACATAACAGGATGTAACACACAGTATTCAACATTAACAGGATGTAACAGGATGTAACAGGACACAGTATTCAACATTAACAGGATGTAACAGGACACAGTATTCAACATTAACAGGATGTAACAGGACACAGTATTCAACATGAACAGGATGTAACAGGACACAGTATTCAGCATTAACAGGATGTAACAGGATGTAACAGGATGTAACAGGATGTAACAGGACACAGTATTCAACATTAACAGGATGTAACAGGACACAGTACAGTATTCACTCATTAACAGGATGTAACAGGATGTCAAGAGGATGTAACAGGACGTAACAGGACACAGTATTAACAGGATGTAACAGGACACAGTATTCAACATTAACAGGATGTAACAGGATGTAACAGGATGTAACAGGACACAGTATTCAACATTAACAGGATGTAACAGGACACAGTATTCAACATTAACAGGATGTAACAGGACACAGTATTCAACATTAACAGGATGTAACAGGACACAGTATTCAACATTAACAGGATGTAACAGGACACAGTATTCAGTATTAACAGGATGTAACAGGATGTAACAGGACACAGTATTCAGCATTAACAGGATGGATGTAACAGGACACAGTATTCAGCATTAACAGGATGTAACAGGACACAGTATTCAACATTAACAGGATGTAACAGGATGTAACACACAGTATTCAACATTAACAGGATGTAACAGGACACATTATTATTAACAACATGTAACAGGATGTAACAGGACACAGTATTCAGCATTAACAGGATGTAACAGGACACAGTATTCAACATTAACAGGATGTAACAGGATGTAACAGGACACAGTAACAGGATGTAACAGGATGTAACAGGACACAGTATTCAACAGGATGTAACAGGATGTAACAGGACACAGTATTCAACATTAACAGGATGTAACAGGACACAGTATTCAACATTAACAGGATGTAACAGGACACAGTATTCAACATTAACAGGATGTAACAGGACACAGTATTCAGCATTAACAGGATGTAACAGGACACAGTATTCAGCATTAACAGGATGTAACAGGACACAGTATTCAACATTAACAGTATTCAACATTAACATCAGGATGTAACAGGATGTAACATGACACAGTATTCAACATTAACAGGATGTAACAGGACACAGTATTCAGCATTTCCAGGAAGTAACAGGACACAGTATTCAACAGGATGTAACAGGATGTAACAGGACACAGTATTCAGCATTAACAGGAAGTAACAGGATGTAACAGGATGTAACAGGATGTAACAGCATGTAACAGCATGTAACAGCATGTAACAGGACACAGTATTCAACATTAACAGGATGTAAGAGGACACAGTATTCAGCATTAACAGGATGTAACAGGACACAGTATTCAGCATTAACAGGAAGTAACAGGATGTAACAGGATGTAACAGGACACAGTATTCAACATTAACAGGATGTAACAGTATGTAACAGGACACTGTATTCAACATTAACAGGATGTAACAGGATGTAACAGGACACAGTATTCAACATTAACAGGATGTAACAGGACACAGTATTCAACATTAACAGGATGTAACAGGACACAGTATTCAACATTAACAGGATGTAACAGGACACAGTATTCAACATTAACAGGATGTAACAGGACACAGTATTCAGCATTAACAGGATGTAACAGGACACAGTATTCAGCATTAACAGGATGTAACAGGACACAGTATTCAACATTAACAGGATGTAACAGGACACAGTATTCAACATTAACAGGATGTAACAGGATGTAACAGGACACAGTATTCAACATTAACAGGATGTAACAGGACACAGTATTCAGCATTAACAGGATGTAACAGGACACAGTATTCAGTAACAGGATTAACAGGATGTAACAGGACACAGTATTCATTAACAGGATTAACAGGATGTAACAGGACACAGTATTCAGCATTAACAGGATGTAACAGGACACAGTATTCAACATTAACAGGATGTAACAGTATTCAACATTAACAGGATGTAACACAGTATTCAACATTAACAGGATGTAACAGGACACAGTATTCAACATTAACAGGATGTAACAGGACACAGTATTCAACATTAACAGGATGTAACAGGACACAGTATTCAGCATAACAGGATGTAACAGGATGTAACAGGTATTCAGCATTAACAGGATGTAACAGGACACATGTATTCAACATTAACAGGATGTAACAGGATGTAACAGGACACAGTATTCAACATTAACATTAACAGGATGTAACAGGACACAGTATTCAACATTAACAGGATGTAACAGGATGTAACAGGACACAGTATTCAGCATTAACAGGATGTAACAGGATGTAACAGGATGTAACAGGACACAGTATTCAACATTAACAGGATGTAAGAGGACACAGTATTCAGCATTAACAGGATGTAACAGGACACAGTATTCAACATTAACAGATGTAACAGGACACAGTATTCATTAACAGGATGTAACAGTAACAGGATTCAGATTAACAGGATGTAACAGGACACAGTATTCAACATTAACAGGATGTAACAGGATGTAACATGACACAGTATTCAACATTAACAGGATGTAACAGGACACAGTATTCAGCATTAACAGGAAGTAACAGGATGTAACAGGATGTAACAGGATGTAACAGCATGTAACAGGACACAGTATTCAGCATTAACAGGAAGTAACAGGATGTAACAGGATGTAACAGGATGTAACAGCATGTAACAGCATGTAACAGGACACAGTATTCAACATTAACAGGATGTAAGAGGACACAGTATTCAGCATTAACAGGATGTAACAGGACACAGTATTCAGCATTAACAGGTAACAGGATAACAGTATTCAGCATTAACAGGATGTAACAGGACACAGTATTCAACATTAACAGGATGTAACAGTATGTAACAGGACACTGTATTCAACATTAACAGGATGTAACAGGATGTAACAGGACACAGTATTCAACATTAACAGGATGTAACAGGACACAGTATTCAGCATTAACAGGATGTAACAGGACACAGTATTCAACATTAACAGGATGTAACAGGACACAGTATTCAACATTAACAGGATGTAACAGGACACAGTATTCAACATTAACAGGATGTAACAGGACACAGTATTCAGCATTAACAGGATGTAACAGGACACAGTATTCAGCATTAACAGGATGTAACAGGACACAGTATTCAACATTAACAGGATGTAACAGGATGTAACATGACACAGTATTCAACATTAACAGGATGTAACAGGACACAGTATTCAGCATTAATGTAACAGGAAGTAACAGGATGTAACAGGATTGCATGTAACAGGACACAGGATTCAGCATTAACAGGACACAGTATTCAGGATTAACAGGATGTAACAGGACACAGTATTCAACATTAACAGGATGTAACAGTATTCAACATTAATGTATTCAACATTAACAGGACACAGACACAGTATTCAACATTAACAGGATGTAACAGGACACAGTATTCAGCATTAACAGGAAGTAACAGGATGTAACAGGATGTAACAGGATGTAACAGCATGTAACAGGACACAGTATTCAGCATTAACAGGATGTAACAGGATGTAACAGGATGTAACAGGACACAGTATTCAACATTAACAGGATGTAAGAGGACACAGTATTCAACATTAACATGTAACATGTAACAAGGACACAGTATTCAACATTAACAGGATGTAACAGGATGTAACAGGACACAGTATTCAACATTAACAGGATGTAACAGGATGTAACAGGACACAGTATTCAGCATTAACAGGATGTAACAGGACACAGTATTCAACATTAACAGGATGTAACAGGACACAGTATTCAACATTAACAGGATGTAACAGGATGTAACAGGACACAGTATTCAACATTAACAGGATGTAACAGGACACAGTATTCAACATTAACAGGATGTAACAGGACACAGTATTCAACATTAACAGGATGTAACAGGACACAGTATTCAGCATTAACAGGATGTAACAGGACACAGTATTCAGCATTAACAGGATGTAACAGGACACAGTATTCAACATTAACAGGATGTAACAGGATGTAACATGACACAGTATTCAACATTAACAGGATGTAACAGGACACAGTATTCAGCATTAACAGGAAGTAACAGGATGTAACAGGATGTAACAGGATGTAACAGGACACAGTATTCAGCATTAACAGGAAGTAACAGGATGTAACAGGATGTAACAGGATGTAACAGCATGTAACAGCATGTAACAGCATGTAACAGGACACAGTATTCAACATTAACAGGATGTAAGAGGACACAGTATTCAGCATTAACAGGATGTAACAGGACACAGTATTCAGTATTAACAGGAAGTAACAGGATGTAACAGGATGTAACAGGACACAGTATTCAACATTAACAGGATGTAACAGATGTAACAGGACACTGTATTCAACATTAACAGGATGTAACAGGATGTAACAGGACACAGTATTCAGCATTAACATGATGTAACAGGACACAGTATTCAACATTAACAGGCTGTAACAGGACACAGTATTCAACATTAACAGGATGTAACAGGACACAGTATTCAACATTAACAGGATGTAACAGGACACAGTATTCAGCATTAACAGGATGTAACAGGACACAGTATTCAGCATTAACAGGATGTAACAGGACACAGTATTCAACATTAACAGGATGTAACAGGACACAGTATTCAGCATTAACAGGATGTAACAGGACACAGATGTAACAGGACACAGTATTCATTAACAGGATGTAACAGGACACAGTATTCAGCATTAACAGGATGTAACAGGACACAGTATTCAGCATTAACAGGATGTAACAGGACACAGTATTCAACATTAACAGGATGTAACAGGACACAGTATTCAACATTAACAGGATGTAACAGGACACTGTATTCAGCATTAACAGGATGTAACAGGACACAGTATTCAACATTAACAGGATGTAACAGGATGTAACAGGACACAGTATTCAGCATTAACAGGATGTAACAGGACACAGTATTCAACATTAACAGGATGTAACAGGACACAGTATTCAACATTAACATGATGTAACAGGACACAGTATTCACCATTAACAGGATGTAACAGGACACAGTATTCAGCATTAACAGGATGTAACAGGACACAGTATTCAGCATTAACAGGATGTAACAGGACACAGTATTCACCATTAACAGGATGTAACAGGACACAGTATTCACCATTAACAGGATGTAACAGGACACAGTATTCACCATTAACAGGATGTAACAGGATGTAACAGGACACAGTATTCAACATTAACAGGATGTAACAGGACACAGTATTCAGCATTAACAGGATGTAACAGGACACAGTATTCAGCATTAACAGGAAGTAACAGGATGTAACAGGACACAGTATTCAACATTAACAGGATGTAACAGGATGTAACAGGACACAGTATTCAGCATTAACAGGATGTAACAGGACACAGTATTCAGCATTAACAGGAAGTAACAGGATGTAACAGGACACATTATTCAACATTAACAGGATGTAACAGGATGTAACAGGACACAGTATTCAACATTAACAGGATGTAACAGGACAGTATTCAGCATTAACAGGATGTAACAGGACACAGTATTTAGCATTAACAGGAAGTAACAGGATGTAACAGGACACAGTATTCAGCATTAACAGGATGTAACAGGACACAGTATTCAACATTAACAGGATGTAACAGGACACAGTATTCAACATTAACAGGATGTAACAGGACACAGTATTCAACATTAACAGGATGTAACAGGACACAGTATTCAACATTAACAGGATGTAACAGGACACAGTATTCAGTATTAACAGGATGTAACAGGATGTAACAGGATGTAACAGGACGTAACAGGACACAGTATTCAGCATTAACAGGAAGTAACAGGATGTAACAGGACACAGTATTCAGCATTAACAGGATGTAACAGGACACAGTATTCAACATTAACAGGATGTAACAGGACACAGTATTCAACATTAACAGGATGTAACAGGACACAGTATTCACAATTAACAGGATGTAACAGGACACAGTATTCAACATTAACAGGATGTAACAGGACACAGTATTCACAATTAACAGGATGTAACAGGACACAGTATTCAACATTAACAGGATGTAACAGGACACAGTATTCAGTATTAACAGGATGTAACAGGATGTAACAGGATGTAACAGGACGTAACAGGACACAGTATTCAGTATTAACAGGATGTAACAAGGACACATTATTCAACATTAACAGGATGTAACAGGATGTAACAGGACACAGTATTCAGTATTAACAGGATGTAACAAGGACACATTATTCAACATTAACAGGATGTAACAGGATGTAACAGGACACAGTATTCAGCATTAACAGGATGTAACATGGACACATTATTCAACATTAACAGGATGTAACAGGATGTAACAGGACACAGTATTCAACATTAACAGGATGTAACAGGACACAGTATTCAACATTAACAGGATGTAACAGGACACAGTATTCAGCATTAACAGGATGTAACAGGACACAGTATTCAACATTAACAGGATGTAACAGGACACAGTATTCAACATTAACAGGATGTAACAGGACACAGTATTCAACATTAACAGGATGTAACAGGACACAGTATTCAACATTAACAGGATGTAACAGGACACAGTATTCAGTATTAACAGGATGTAACAGGATGTAACAGGATGTAACAGGACACAGTATTCAGCATTAACAGGATGTAACAGGATGTAACAGGACACAGTATTCAGCATTAACAGGATGTAACATGGACACATTATTCAACATTAACAGGATGTAACAGGATGTAACAGGACACAGTATTCAGTATTAACAGGATGTAACAATGTAACAGGACACATTATTCAACATTAACAGGATGTAACAGGATGTAACAGGACACAGTATTCAGCATTAACAGGATGTAACATGGACACATTATTCAACATTAACAGGATGTAACAGGATGTAACAGGACACAGTATTCAGTATTAACAGGATGTAACAAGGACACATTATTCAACATTAACAGGATGTAACAGGATGTAACAGGACACAGTATTCAACATTAACAGGATGTAACAGGATGTAACAGGACACAGTATTCAACATTAACAGGATGTAACATGACACTGTATTCAGCATTAACACGATGTAACAGGATGTAACAGGACACAGTATTCAGCATTAACAGGATGTAACAGGACACAGTATTCAGCATTAACACGATGTAACAGGATGTAACAGGACACAGTATTCAACATTAACACGATGTAACAGGACACAGTATTCAGCATTAACAGGATGTAACAGGACACAGTATTCAACATTAACAGGATGTAACATGACACAGTATTCAGCATTAACAGGATGTAACAGGACACAGTATTCAGCATTAACAGGATGTAACAGGACACAGTATTCAGCATTAACAGGATGTAACAGGACACAGTATTCAACATTAACAGGATGTAACAGGACACAGTATTCAACATTAACAGGATGTAACAGGACACTGTATTCAGCATTAACAGGATGTAACAGGACACAGTATTCAACATTAACAGGATGTAACAGGACACAGTATTCAGCATTAACAGGATGTAACAGGACACAGTATTCAACATTAACAGGATGTAACAGGACACAGTATTCAACATTAACAGGATGTAACAGGACACAGTATTCACCATTAACAGGATGTAACAGGACACAGTATTCAGCATTAACAGGATGTAACAGGACACAGTATTCACCATTAACAGGATGTAACAGGACACAGTATTCAGCATTAACAGGATGTAACAGGACACAGTATTCAGCATTAACAGGATGTAACAGGAAACAGTATTCACCATTAACAGGATGTAACAGGACACAGTATTCACCATTAACAGGATGTAACAGGACACAGTATTCAGCATTAACAGGATGTAACAGGACACAGTATTCACCATTAACAGGATGTAACAGGATGTAACAGGACACAGTATTCAACATTAACAGGATGTAAGAGGACACAGTATTCAGCATTAACAGGATGTAACAGGACACAGTATTCAGCATTAAAAGGAAGTAACAGGATGTAACAGGATGTAACAGGACACAGTATTCAACATTAACAGGATGTAACAGGATGTAACAGGACACAGTATTCAGCATTAACAGGATGTAACAGGACACAGTATTCAGCATTAACAGGAAGTAACAGGATGTAACAGGACACATTATTCAACATTAACAGGATGTAACAGGATGTAACAGGACACGGTATTCAACATTAACAGGATGTAACAGGACAGTATTCAGCATTAACAGGATGTAACAGGATGTAACAGGACACAGTATTCAACATTAACAGGATGTAACAGGACACAGTATTCAACATTAACAGGATGTAACAGGACACAGTATTCAACATTAACAGGATGTAACAGGACACAGTATTCAACATTAACATGATGTAACAGGACACAGTATTCAGTATTAACAGGATGTAACAGGATGTAACAGGATGTAACAGGACACAGTATTCAGCATTAACAGGATGTAACAGGATGTAACAGGACACAGTATTCAGCATTAACAGGATGTAACATGGACACATTATTCAACATTAACAGGATGTAACAGGATGTAACAGGACACAGTATTCAGTATTAACAGGATGTAACAAGGACACATTATTCAACATTAACAGGATGTAACAGGATGTAACAGGACACAGTATTCAGCATTAACAGGATGTAACATGGACACATTATTCAACATTAACAGGATGTAACAGGATGTAACAGGACACAGTATTCAGTATTAACAGGATGTAACAAGGACACATTATTCAACATTAACAGGATGTAACAGGATGTAACAGGACACAGTATTCAACATTAACAGGATGTAACAGGATGTAACAGGACACAGTATTGAACATTAACAGGATGTAACATGACACTGTATTCAGCATTAACACGATGTAACAGGATGTAACAGGACACAGTATTCAGCATTAACAGGATGTAACAGGACACAGTATTCAGCATTAACACGATGTAACAGGATGTAACAGGACACAGTATTCAACATTAACACGATGTAACAGGACACAGTATTCAGCATTAACAGGATGTAACAGGACACAGTATTCAACATTAACAGGATGTAACATGACACAGTATTCAACATTAACAGGATGTAACAGGATACAGTATTCAGCATTAACAGGATGTAACAGGACACAGTATTCAGCATTAACAGGATGTAACATGACACAGTATTCAACATTAACAGGATGTAACAGGACACAGTATTCAACATTAACAGGATGTAACAGGACACTGTATTCAGCATTAACAGGATGTAACAGGACACAGTATTCAACATTAACAGGATGTAACAGGATGTAACAGGACACAGTATTCAGCATTAACAGGATGTAACAGGACACAGTATTCAACATTAACAGGATGTAACAGGACACAGTATTCAACATTAACAGGATGTAACAGGACACAGTATTCACCATTAACAGGATGTAACAGGACACAGTAACAGGACACATTCAGCATTAACAGGATGTAACAGGACACAGTATTCACCATTAACAGGATGTAACAGGACACAGTATTCACCATTAACAGGATGTAACAGGACACAGTATTCAGCATTAACAGGATGTAACAGGACACAGTATTCACCATTAACAGGATGTAACAGGACACAGTATTCACCATTAACAGGATGTAACAGGACACAGTATTCACCATTAACAGGATGTAACAGGACACAGTATTCAGCATTAACAGGATGTAACAGGACACAGTATTCACCATTAACAGGATGTAACAGGATGTAACAGGACACAGTATTCAACATTAACAGGATGTAAGAGGACACAGTATTCAGCATTAACAGGATGTAACAGGACACAGTATTCAGCATTAACAGGAAGTAACAGGATGTAACAGGATGTAACAGGACACAGTATTCAACATTAACAGGATGTAACAGGATGTAACAGGACACAGTATTCAGCATTAACAGGATGTAACAGGACACAGTATTCAGCATTAACAGGAAGTAACAGGATGTAACAGGACACATTATTCAACATTAACAGGATGTAACAGGATGTAACAGGACACAGTATTCAACATTAACAGGATGTAACAGGACACAGTATTCAACATTAACAGGATGTAACAGGACACAGTATTCAACATTAACAGGATGTAACAGGACACAGTATTCAACATTAACAGGATGTAACAGGACACAGTATTCAGTATTAACAGGATGTAACAGGATGTAACAGGATGTAACAGGACGTAACAGGACACAGTATTCAACATTAACAGGATGTAACAGGACACAGTATTCAGCATTAACACGATGTAACAGGATGTAACAGGATGTAACAGGACGTAACAGGACACAGTATTCAACAGGATGTAACAGGACACAGTATTCAACATTAACAGGATGTAACAGGACACAGTATTCAGCATTAACAGGATGTAACAGGACACAGTATTCAACATTAACAGTATGTAACAGGACACAGTATTCAGTATTAACAGGATGTAACAGGATGTAACAGGATGTAACAGGACACAGTATTCAGCATTAACAGGAAGTAACAGGATGTAACAGGACACAGTATTCAGCATTAACAGGATGTAACAGGACACAGTATTCACCATTAACATGATGTAACAGGACACAGTATTCAGCATTAACAGGATGTAACAGGACACAGTATTCAACATTAACAGGATGTAACAGGACACTGTATTCAGCATTAACAGGATGTAACAGGACACAGTATTCAACATTAACACGATGTAACAGGATGTAACAGGATGAAACAGGACACAGTATTCAGCATTAACAGGATGTAACAGGGTATAATCCACTGGGTCAGGCACGGCAGAATGTCAGAAACATAATGAACAGCTAATTAATAGATAGAGAGACCTCCCTCTGTTGTAGTCCCATGGTATAAACAGATAGAAGGGGTGCTGGAAGGAGACAAGGAAGGAGAGAAGGAAGGAAGGATAATTGCATCTTTGATTTATGTAACCTATATAGAAGGCTATTGTTAGGTATCCCACTGAATGGATGACCTTAAAATGCTTAATATTTTTTTCTCCAAAATACTAATATGTTGTGATTTATTTCCATAAAGTAATGATTTAGTTTCCATAAAGTAATGGCTATTTATCACATTCACGAAGTGTTTTGCTCCAAACCCAGAAAAGGTGGATCTGCTCCTCCATCTTGTGGTTGTACGTTTTCAACTGTAGTGTGTTGATTCAACTGAAATCTGCAATTTAAGATGACTATTTTCCTTTATTATTCGTCAATTGTACAACCGAAGACCGACAAAAATGTAGACTTTATTCCAACGCCGCCGAAGAAACCAACCGGGGGTAGAGTGCTTTTTTTGGGGGGGGGGTTGCTCAAGGCCACAACTGCAAAACAATGGCATCTAGGATTTGATACCAGTTCTCTCTTTAGTGACCTTATAGAGAGTTATACATATGCAAATACTACAGAACTATTTGAGCATTGACAACGTAGGACACATCTCAATGACTTGTCTGTCTGTCTTCCTTTCCCTGTCTCTGTTCCCTCATCTGCACTAACTGATAAAAAAAAAAAAAAAAAAATTGACAGATGAAAGAAAATTGTCAGTATACATTCAAAACGTTGTTCTCATTTTACCCTGTGTTTTCAGATTGTTGCATTTGAAGGAGACTTGGCATCTTAGACTGTTTGCACCGATGTTGAGAAGTTCTGTTCCATTTGTCCGCTGAACATTCCCTGCAGTGTCACACCATGGCCAGAAGAGGGCGGTGTAGTTGAGCAGAGACACCACACCACCTCAGTGTGAGGGACGGAGAGAGGCAGAGCAGCTGACTAGAGAGTAGACTTCCGCAAATGTACTGATCCTGAGTTATCACAGAGACAGTAAGCAAATCTGTCACGCGGCATCCAAAGTGTACAGACATGCACGTACGCGCACTCACACACACCCTCTCATCTATGATACACAGCTTTTACACAAAAAAAATATCCATTCGATTGAAACCACTCTCGTAGCCCTGGTGTCAAGCGATCTAGCTCCTCTCTGAGTTGTGCGTAGCCCTGGTGTCAAGTGATCTAGCTCCTCTCTGAGTTGTGCGTATGGAACACAACACCCTGCTACAACTCAACTCCCCATGGAGTGAAAGAGGTATGGGACTGTAGGTGGTGGTAAAGAGGTATGGGACTGTAGGTGGAGGTAGAGAGGTATGGGACTGTAGGTGGAGGTAGAGAGGTATGGGACTGTAGGTGGAGGTAGAGAGGTATGTGACTGTAGGTGGTGGTAAAGAGGTATGGGACTGTAGGTGGAGGTAGAGAGGTATGGGACTGTAGGTGGAGGTATGTGACTGTAGGTGGAGGTAGAGAGGTATGGGACTGTAGGTGGAGGTAAAGAGGTATGGGACTGTAGGTGGAGGTAGAGAGGTATGGGACTGTAGGTGGTGGTAAAGAGGTATAGGACTGTAGGTGGAGGTAGAGAGGTATGTGACTGTAGGTGGTGGTAAAGAGGTATGGGACTGTAGGTGGAGGTAGAGAGGTATGGGACTGTAGGTGGAGGTAAAGAGGTATGGGGTGTAGGTGGAGGTAAAGAGGTATGGGACTGTAGGTGGAGGTATGTAACTGTAGGTGGAGGTATGGGACTGTAGGTGGAGGTAAAGAGGTATGGGACTGTAGGTGGAGGTATGTGACTGTAGGTGGAGGTAAAGAGGTATTTGACTGTAGGTGGAGGTAAAGAGGTATGGGACTGTAGGTGGAGGTAAAGAGGTATGGGACTGGAGGTGGAGGTAAAGAGGTATGGGACTGTAGGTGGAGGTATGTAACTGTAGGTGGAGGTATGGGACTGTAGGTGGAGGTAAAGAGGTATGGGACTGTAGGTGGAGGTATAGAGGTATGGGACTGTAGGTGGAGGTATAGAGGTATGGGACTGTAGGTGGAGGTATGGGACTGTAGGTGGAGGTATAGAGGTATGGGACTGTAGGTGGAGGTAAAGAGGTATGGGACTGTAGCTGGAGGTAAAGAGGTATGGGACTGTAGCTGGAGGTATGGGACTGTAGGTGGAGGTGGAGGTAAAGAGGTATGGGACTGTAGGTGGAGGTATGGGACTGTAGGTGGAGGTGGAGGTAAAGAGGTATGGGACTGTAGGTGGAGGTAAAGAGATATGGGACTGTAGGTGGAGGTATAGAGGTATGTGACTGTAGGTGGAGGTAAAGAGGTACGGGACTGTAGGTGGAGGTAAAGAGGTACGGGACTGTAGGTGATCCCAGTAAGGATGACAAAAGGCAGAGAATTTACCGTTTACTATGAATGTATTCTTCACACAGTAATATGGGGCTGGATGGAACCAAAGCAAAGAAAGTAAATATCAAAGCCCCCTCTCCTACCTTACCTAACCTACCCTATCCTACCTTATCTAACCTACCTTACCTGCCTACCCACCTAACCTACCCTCTCCTACCTTACCTGCCTACCCACTACTTACCTAACCTACCTTACCTGCCTGCCTACCCACCAAACTACCCTCTCCTACCTTACCTGCCTACCCACCCACTACTTACCTAACCTCTCCTACCCTACCTGCCTACCCACCCACTACTTACCTAACCTCTCCTACCTTACCTGCCTACCCACCCACTACTTACCTAACCTCTTCTACCTTACCCTCTCCTACCTTACCTGCCTACCCACCCACTACTTACCTAACCTCTCCTACCTTACCTGCCTGGGAACAAAAAACAGAATAACAAAACCAATTTCAATAATCAAACCACTGAGTCCTATTGACACACAACAGACACAACCAATCAGCTCTCTCACTCAACCAATAAGGACACACTAATCAGCTCTCTCCTAACAACCACAAACACAGGCTATCACCCTCATCTCTCTTCTGTCAGCAATCATCTGTCTTCTGAGCAACAGAACACTGGCTTATATAGCTCGAGGAGGAGTTGGTAATTGAAGACAGCTGCATCCTCTGACGAGAGGGCGGGGTCAGCTCCAATTTGCCACGGAGTCTACCAATCAGCAGCTTGGGGTATTCCAGGAAGCCATTTTCCTGAAAAACACAAATACATACCACAACACAGAAACTGGGGAACGCAACAGCGTAGCCATGGTATCAAACGATCTAGCGCCTCTCTGAGTTGTGCTTAGCCCTGGTATCAAGCGATCTAGCTCCTCTCGGAGTTGTGCCCAGCCCTGGTATCAAGCGATCTAGCTCCTCTCTGAGTTGTGCGTAGCCCTGGTATCAAGCGATCTAGCTCCTCTCGGAGTTGTGCCCAGCCCTGGTATCAAGCGATCTAGCTCCTCTCTGAGTTGTGCGTAGCCCTGGTGTCAAGCGATCTAGCTCCTCTCTGAGTTGTGCGTAGCCCTGGTGTAAAGCGATCTAGCTCCTCTCGGAGTTGTGCCCAGCCCTGGTATCAAGCGATCTAGCTCCTCTCTGAGTTGTGCGTAGCCCTGGTGTCAAGCGATCTAGCTCCTCTCTGAGTTGTGCGTAGCCCTGGTGTAAAGCGATCTAGCTCCTCTCTGAGTTGTGATAGGCTGACACATAACCTCAGTTGTACATTCCATCTACACTGAACCTCGGCAGTGACAGATTTGTGAGTTTCCCAGCATACAGACAAGGGTAGAGGTGTGGCTGATTTATAGATGTGGGGCGGAGCAGGAATACCCATGAATAAATGATCCCCCTGGATTTTGAATAGAGTGGCCTCAAGTATCCAATGGTTGCCTTGTTCTGTCATCTTCCAGTGATCCCTCTCTGACGTGAGATACCACACAGTGGTGGGTCGTAAAGCTGGACCACACAGTGGTGGGTCGTAAAGCTGGACCACACAGAGGATCAGTGTAGTGGTGGGTCGTAAAGCTGGACCACACAGAGGATCAGTGTAGTGGTGGGTCGTAAAGCTGGACCACACAGAGGATCAGTGTAGTGGTGGGTCGTAAAGCTGGACCACACAGTGGTGGGTCGTAAAGCTGGACCACACAGAGGATCAGTGTAGTGGTGGGTCGTAAAGCTGGACCACACAGAGGATCAGTGTAGTGGTGGGTCGTAAAGCTGGACCACACAGAGGATCAGGGTAGTGGTGGGTCGTAAAGCTGGACCACACAGAGGATCAGTGTAGTGGTGGGTCGTAAAGCTGGACCACACAGAGGATCAGTGTAGTGGTGGGTCGTAAAGCTGGACCACACAGAGGATCAGGGTAGTGGTGGGTCGTAAAGCTGGACCACACAGAGGATCAGTGTAGTGGTGGGTCGTAATGTTGGACCACACAGAGGATCAGTGTAGTGGTGGGTCGTAAAGCTGGACCACACAGAGGATCAGTGTAGTGGTGGGTCGTAATGTTGGACCACACAGAGGATCAGTGTAGTGGTGGGTCGTAAAGCTGGACCACACAGAGGATCAGTGTAGTGGTGGGTCGTAAAGCTGGACCACACAGAGGATCAGTGTAGTGGGTCGTAAAGCTGGACCACACAGAGGATCAGTGTAGTGGTGGGTCGTAAAGCTGGACCACACAGAGGATCAGTGTAGTGGTGGGTCGTAAAGCTGGACCACACAGAGGATCAGTGTAGTGGTGGGTCGTAATGCTGGACCACACAGAGGATCAGTGGAGTGGTGGGTCGTAATGTTGGACCACACAGAGGATCAGTGTAGTGGTGGGTCATAAAGCTGGACCACACAGAGGATCAGTGGAGTGGTGGGTCGTAATGTTGGACCACACAGAGGATCAGTGTAGTGGTGGGTCGTAAAGCTGGACCACACAGTGGTGGGTCGTAAAGATGGACCACACAGAGGATCAGTGTAGTGGGTCGTAAAGCTGGACCACACAGAGGATCAGTGTAGTGGTGGGTCGTAAAGCTGGACCACACAGAGGATCAGTGTAGTGGTGGGTCGTAAAGCTGGACCACACAGAGGATCAGGGTAGTGGTGGGTCGTAAAGCTGGACCACACAGAGGATCAGTGTAGTGGTGGGTCGTAAAGATGGACCACACAGAGGATCAGTGTAGTGGGTCGTAAAGCTGGACCACACAGAGGATCAGTGTAGTGGGTCGTAAAGCTGGACCACACAGTGGTGGGTCGTAAAGCTGGACCACACAGAGGATCAGTGTAGTGGTGGGTCGTAAAGCTGGACCACACAGAGGATCAGTGTAGTGGTGGGTCGTAAAGCTGGACCACACAGAGGATCAGTGTAGTGGTGGGTCGTAAAGATGGACCACACAGAGGATCAGTGTAGTGGTGGGTCGTAAAGATGGACCACACAGAGGATCAGTGTAGTGGTGGGTCGTAAAGCTGGACCACACAGAGGATCAGTGTAGTGGTGGGTCGTAAAGCTGGACCACACAGAGGATCAGTGTAGTGGTGGGTCGTAAAGATGGACCACACAGAGGATCAGTGTAGTGGTGGGTGCTGGACCACACAGAGGATCAGTGTGGGTCGTAAAGATGGACCACACAGAGGATCAGTGTAGTGGTGGGTCGTAAAGTGGACCACACAGAGGAAGGTGGACCACACAGAGGATCAGTGTAGTGGTGGGTCGTAAAGCTGGACCACACAGAGGATCAGTGTAGTGGTGGGTCGTAAAGCTGGACCACACAGAGGATCAGTGTAGTGGTGGGTCGTAAAGCTGGACCACACAGAGGATCAGTGTAGTGGTGGGTCGTAAAGATGGACCACACAGAGGATCAGTGTAGTGGTGGGTCGTAAAGCTGGACCACACAGAGGATCAGTGTAGTGGTGGGTCGTAAAGCTGGACCACACAGAGGATCAGTGTAGTGGTGGGTCGTAAAGCTGGACCACACAGAGGATCAGTGTAGTGGTGGGTCGTAAAGCTGGACCACACAGGGATCAGTGTAGTGGGTCGTAAAGCTGGACCACACAGAGGATCAGTGTAGTGGGTCGTAAAAGCTGGACCAAACTGTCAGGAGTCAGGAGGGGATTTTTGTCAGATGTCTGCAACACATAGCATGCTAATTGTCCTGGTGGTTATATCGAACATTCCCTTCTCTGGGAAAACAAGTGTGCATGTGTGTGTGTGTGTGTGTGTGTGTGTGTGTGTGTGTGTGAGAGAGATGCACAACGCAGTCCTTTGCAATGATGTAGAGTGGAATGGGAGTGGTTCACTGAGTTGTAAACAAAAACATGTTTGACTACACTTTACCAGAAGTGTAATCAAACGGAGGGTTCTGGTAAAGTGTAATCAAACGGAGGGTTCTGGTAAAGTGTAATCAAACAGAGGGTTCTGGTAAAGTGTAGTCACACGGAGGGTTCTGGTAAAGTGTAGTCAAATGGAGGGTTCTGGTAAAGTGTTGTCAAATGGAAGGTTCTGGTAAAGTGTAGTCAAATGGAGGGTTCTGGTAAAGTGTTGTCAAATGGAGGGTTCTGGTAAAGTGTAGTCGAACAGAGGGTTCTGGTAAAGTGTAGTCAAACGGAGGGTTCTGGTAAAGTGTAGTCAAATGGAGGGTTCTGGTAAAGTGTAGTCAAGCAGAGGGTTCTGGTAAAGTGTTGTCAAAAGGAAGGTTCTGGTAAAGTGTAGTCAAACAGAGGGTTCTGGTAAAGTGTAGTCAAACAGAGGGTTCTAGTAAAGTGTAGTCAAACGGAGGGTTCTGGTAAAGTGTAGTCAAACGGAGGGTTCTGGTAAAGTGTAGTCAAACAGAGGGTTCTGGTAAAGTGTAGTCAAACGGAGGGTTCTGGTAAAGTGTAGTCAAACGGAGGGTTCTAGTAAAGTGTAGTCAAATGGAGGGTTCTGGTAAAGTGTAGTCAAACAGAGGGTTCTGGTAAAGTGTAGTCAAACAGAGGGTTCTGGTAAAGTGTTGTCAAATGGAAGGTTCTGGTAAAGTGTAGTCGAACAGAGGGTTCTAGTAAAGTGTAGTCGAACAGAGGGTTCTGGTATAGTGTTGTCAAATGGAAGGTTCTGGTAAAGTGTAGTCGAACAGAGGGTTCTAGTAAAGTGTAGTCAAACGGAGGGTTCTGGTAAAGTGTAGTCAAACGGAGGGTTCTGGTAAAGTGTAGTCGAACAGAGGGTTCTGGTAAAGTGTAGTCAAACAGAGGGTTCTGGTAAAGTGTTGTCAAATGGAAGGTTCTGGTAAAGTGTAGTCGAACAGAGGGTTCTAGTAAAGTGTAGTCAAACGGAGGGTTCTGGTAAAGTGTAGTCAAACGGAGGGTTCTGGTAAAGTGTAGTCGAACAGAGGGTTCTGGTAAAGTGTAGTCAAACGGAGGGTTCTGGTAAAGTGTAGTCAAACGGAGGGTTCTGGTAAAGTGTAGTCAAGCCGTGTCTAAGAAGCTGTAAATCTGTTTTTGTGTCTTTTACTTTCGGTTTTGTACATCAGCTTCAAAAAAGGTGAAAATATAATATTTTGGGGTTTTGAAAATATATTTAACAGCGGTTTAGATGGTACAATGATTACCTAAACTCTGAATGACTGGTTTGTCACAAACTAAACTATTAGAATTTTAGCAACCAGGAAATGGCATCGCGATTTCAGCATATTGCACCTTTAACACATGAATGCAGCGGTCAGAAATGGAGCGGCCAAGATTCGGGATCAACTATGGTCACCACATTCACCATGACAATACAATAGCGCTAATGTACATGTCCCAGACAGAGACAGAGAGAGAGAGAGAGAGAGAGAGAGAGACAGACAGACAGACAGACAGACAGACAGACAGACAGACAGACAGACAGACAGACAGAGAGAGAGACAGAGAGAGAGACAGAGAGAGATAGAGACAGACAGAGAGAGAGACAGAGAGAGAGAGAGAGAGAGAGAGAGAGACAGTGTGTGTGTGTGTGTGTGTGTGTGTGTGTGTGTGTGTGTGTGTGTGTGTGTGTGTGTGTTGGCCAACCCAGATTCAAGATATTTATTCATACCTCTGTAACAACAGCCAAATATCAACTTCAAAATGCCTGTGGTGATGATGGTCTGGGGATTATGGCCAATATAGTTTCTGGAGGATACACAAGACATTTAACAGATCCTTTTACACACAATAAACTAACTGACCCTAACCGACGTAAGACATTTATGCAGGTTAACCCTCGCAAGGCTGCCGGTTCGGGTGGCATCCCTAGCCGCCTCCTCAAATCATGTGCAGACCAGCTGGCTGGAGTGTATACGGACAAATTCAATGTCTCCCTATCCCAGTCTGTTGTCCACACTTGCTTCAAGATGTCCAGCATTGTTCGTGTTCCCAGGAAAGCAAAGGTAACTGAACTAAATGACTTTTTCCCCCGTAGCGCTCACTTCTGTCATCATGAAGTGCTTTAAGAGAACAGTCAAGGATCATATCACCTCTACCTTACCTGGGACCCTAGACCAAATACAATTTACATACTGCCCCACCAGACCCACGGATGTCGCAATCGCCATCACACTGCACAATGCCCTATCCCCTCTGGACAATGCCCTATCCCCTCTGGACAATGCCCTATCCCCTCTGGACAATGCCCTATCCCCTCTGGACAATGCCCTATCCCCTCTGCACAATGCCCTATCCCCTCTGCACAATGCCCTATCCCCTCTGGACAATGCCCTATCCCCTCTGGACAATGCCCTATCCCCTCTGGACAATGCCCTATCCCCTCTGCACAATGCCCTATCCCCTCTGCACAATGCCCTATCCCCTCTGGACAAGAGGAAAACCTGTGGAAGAATATTGTTGATCGCCTACAGCTCAGCCTTCAACACCATAGTGCCCTCCAAGCTTATCATTGAACTTGGTGCCCTGGGTCTCGAGCCCGCCCTGTGCAACTGGGTCATGGACTTTCTGACGGGCCGACCCCAGGTGGTGAAGGTGGACAACAACACCTACGCTATGCTGATCCTCAACACGAGGGCCCCACAAGGGTGTGTGCTCAGCCCCCTCCGGTACTTCCTATTCATCCATGACTGCGTGGCCACGCACATCTACAACTCAATTATCAAGTTTGCAGAGGACACTACAGTGGTAGGCCTGTTTACCAACGACAACGAGGCAGCCTACAGGGCCCTGGTTAAGTGGTGCAAGGATCCTCAATGTCAACAAAATGTAGGAGCTGATCGTGGACTTCAGGAGACAGCAGAGGGAACATGCCCCCATCCACACCACAGACAACCTGAAGTGGTTCATCCACACAGACAGTGTTGTGAAGCAGGTGCAACAGCACCTCTTCAACCTCAGCAGGCTGAAGAAATTGTGCTTGACCCTTACAAACTTCTACAGATGCACTATTGAGAGCTTCCTGTCGGGTTGTATCACCACCTGGTATGGCAACTGCACCGTCCACAACCTCAGAGCTCTCCAGAGGGTGGTGTGGTCAAGGGAATGGTCATTAAGTCTGACAAACACAGCAGATTGGCAAACATACAGTAAATTGAGAAATCACGTAACAAAAAAAAGTACATAAATTATATAAAGAATGGTAGTAAAAAGCTATGGAGAAACTTAAATGAAATTCTAGGCACAAAAGCTAGACCAAATTTAACCCACCAAGACAATGTGTTGTAGGATGTTGGTTCCCAGCCAGGCTCTAAGACAATGTGCTGTAGGACGTTGGTTCCCAGCCAGGCTCCAAGACAATGTGCTGTAGAACGTTGGTTCCCAGCCAGGCTCCAAGACAATGTGCTGTAGGACGTTGGTTCCCAGCCAGGCTCCAAGACAATGTGCTGTAGGACGTTGGTTCCCAGCCAGGCTCCAAGACAATGTGCTGTAGGACGTTGGTTCCCAGCCAGGCTCCAAGACAATGTGCTGTAGGACGTTGGTTCCCAGCCAGGCTCCAAGACAATGTGCTGTAGGACGTTGGTACCCAGCCAGGCTCCAAGACAATGTTCTCTAGGACGTTGGTTCCCAGCCAGGCTCCAAGACAATGTGCTGTAGGACGTTGGTACCCAGCCAGGCTCCAAGACAATGTTCTGAAGGATGTTGGTTCCCAGCCAGGCTCCAAGACAATGTGCTGTAGAACGTTGGTACCTAGCCAGGCTCCAAGACAATGTGCTGTAGAACGTTGGTTCCCAGCCAGGCTCCAAGACAATGTGCTCCAAGTCAATGTTCTCTAGGACGTTGGTACCCTGCCAGGTTCCAATACTATTTTCTGTAGGACGTTGGTTCCCAGCCAGGCTCCAGGACAGTCTGCTGTAGAATGTTGGTACCCAGCCAGGCCCCAAGTCAATGTTCTCTAGGACGTTGGTACCCAGCCAGGCTCCAAGACAATGTGCTGTAGGACGTTGGTTCCCAGCCAGGCTCCAAGTCAATGTTCTCTAGGACGTTGGTACCCTGCCAGGTTCCAATACTATTTTCTGTAGGACGTTGGTTCCCAGCCAGGCTCCAAGACAATGATCTGTAGGATGTTGGTTCCCAGCCAGGCTCCAAGTCAATGTGCTGTAGGATGTTGGTTCCCAGCCAGGTTCCAATACTATTTCCTGTAGGACGTTGGTTCCCAGCCAGGCTCCAGGACAGTCTGCTGTAGAACGTTGGTACCCAGCCAGGCTCCAAGACAATGATCTGTAGGATGTTGGTTCCCAGCCAGGTTCCAATACTATTTCCTGTAGGACGTTGGTTCCCAGCCAGGCTCCAGGACAGTCTGCTGTAGAACGTTGGTACCCAGCCAGGCTCCAAGACAATGTTCTCTAGGACGTTGGTACCCAGCCAGGCTCCAAGACAATGTGCTGTAGAATGTTGGTACCCAGCCAGGCTCCAAGACAATGTTCTCTAGGACACTGGTACCCTGCCAGGTTCCAATACTATTTTCTGTAGGACGTTGGTTCCCAGCCAGGTTCCAAGACAATGTGCTGTAGGATGTTGGTACCCAGCCAGGCTCCAAGACAATGTGCTGTAGGACGTTGGTTCCCAGCCAGGCTCCAAGACAATGTGATGCAGAACGTTGGTACCCAGCCAGGCTCCAGGACAATGTGCTGTAGAACGTTGGTACCCAGCCAGGCTCCAAGGCAATGTGCTGTAGAACGTTGGTACCCAGCCAGGCTCCAAGACAATGTGATGCAGAACGTTGGTACCCAGCCAGGCTCCAAGACAATGTGCTGTAGGACGTTGCTACCCAGCCACCCACCAAGACAATGCCCAGTAGGACGTTTTGTACCCAGCCAGGTGCTAATGTGTCTCTCTCTCTCCTCACTGAATGAATGACAAATGGGTGAATAGGCGATAATTGTGCACATTGCTTCACCATGTAATTTAAGGCCTAACTGAATGATAAGGAGGTTGACGTTTTATTTTCTGTGACTTACTAATGTATTGTAAAGGGAAACATGCTACATGTTGCAGTAGGTCTTTAGAATAATGCAGAACATATCCTTGACTCTATCCAGCGAAGCAAACGACCCACTGAATGACAAACGGATGGAACGGCTGATAATTGTGCAAAGTTACTTCACAATCTAATTTAAATTCCTGACTGAATGATGAGAGTGAAGCGGTTGATTTAATTTAGATCAACAATGGTATTATGATACATTTGTGTTATGCCTACAGTATATGCAGTTGAAGTCGGAAGTTTACATACAATTAGGTTGGAGTCATTAAAATTCGTTTTTCAATCACTACACTACACTACACTATAGTTTTAGCAAGTCGGTGAGGACATCTACTTTGTGCATGACACAAGTCATTTTTCCAACAATTGTTTACAGTGTCACGGGTAACTTGGTGCGTGAGGGAAGAATCAGGCGCAGAGAGCATGTAGTTCCACAGGAAGACGTGCACTTTTAATATCGCACAGAAAGACAATGCCCAACAAAACAGGGTGAGGAAAATGTGGACCAATCCAACACAACAGCACGAACACCCAAAAAACATACACACGTAACATATGAGTAATCCCGCACGAAACAAGGGCGGGTAAACGTACTATAAATAAGGAAGCTAATCAAGCACACAAAGAGACAGGTGCAACTAACAAGACAAAACAAACAGACAAGGAAAAAGGGATCGGTGGGGGCTAGTAGGCCGGTGACGACGACCGCCGAGCCTCGCCCGAACAGGCAGGGGAGCTAACTTCTAGTAGGCCGGTGACGACGACCGCCGAGCCCCGCCCGAACAGGCAGGGGAGCTAACTTCTAGTAGGCCGGTGACGACGACCGCCGAGCCCCGCCCGAATAGGCAGGGGAGCTAACTTCTAGTAGGCCGGTGACGACGACCGCCGAGCCCCGCCCGAACAGGCAGGGGAGCTAACTTCGGTGGAAGTCGTGACATACAGACAGATAATTTCACTTATAATTCACTGCATCACAACTCCAGTGGGTCAGAAGATTACATTCACTCAGTTGACTATGCCTTTAAACAGCTTGGAAAATTCCCGAAAATTATGTCACGGCTTTAGAAAGCTTCTGATAGGCTAATTGACATCATTTTAGTCAATTGGGGATGTACCTGTGGATGTATTTCAAGGCCTACCTTCAAACTCAGTGCCCCTTTGCTTGAAATCATGGGAAAATCAAAAGAAATCAGCCAAGACTTCAGAAGAAAAATTATAGACCTCCACAAGTCTGGAACATCCCTGGGAGCAATTTCCTAACGCCTGAAGGTACCACATTCATCTGTACAAACAATACTACGCATGTATAAACACCATGGGACCACGCAGCCGTCATACCGCTCAGGAAGAAGACGCGTTCTGTCTTCTAGAGATTAACGTACTTTGGTGCGAGAAGTGCAAATCAATCCCAGAACAAGGGACTGGTGCACTTCACGAAAGAGATGGCATCATGAGGATGGGAAATTATGTGGATATATTGAAGCAAATTCTCAAGACATCAGTCAGGAAGTTAAAGCTTGGTCGCAAATGGGTCTTCCAAATGGACAATGACCCCAAGCATACTTCCAAAGTTGTGGATAAATTGCTTCAGGACAACAAGTCAAGGTATTGGAGTGGCCATCACAAAGCCCTGACCTCAATCCTATAGAAAATTTGTGGGCAGAACTGAAAAAGCGTGCAAGGAGGCCTACAAACCTGACTACACCAGCTCTGTCAGGAGGAATGGGCTTAAATTCACCCAACTTATTGTGGGAAGCTTGTGGAAGGCTACCCGAAAAGTTTGACCCAAGTTAAACAATTTAAAGGCAATGCTACAAATTACTATTGAGTGTATGTAAACTTCTGACCCACTGGGAATGTGATGAAAGAAATAAAAGATAAAATAAATCCTTCTCTCTACTATTATTCTGATATTTCACATTCATAAAATAAGGTGGTGATCCTAACTGACCTAAGACAGGGAATTTTTTACTGGGATTAAATTTCAGGAATTGTGGAAAAACGGAGTTTAAATGTATTTGGCTAAGGTGTATGTAAACTTCCGACTTCAACTGTATCAGCGTTGGCGCTCATGCCTTGTGGGTTGATACCACTCTCTTTTAAGTTTTACTTTGTAAAAATAAGCTGTTGCAGGACTGTTTTAGTTACTGCAACTATATTACTAAACACATTTATTATTATTTATTTATTATTTATTGGGAAACACAAATATTAAATTGATAATAATCTGATGAGAATCAATATTAGGCCTAACAATTAGGTAACCTAACTATTAGGCCTTTGTCAAATGACTGTCAAAATGCAGCTCTATTTCCAAATGTAACTTTTTCCAAGAATATCCGTGTTGTCCATATGCATTCAACACATGAACACTTGCGGTGGAAGCATTGCTCTGGCTACTAAGCAAAAACTAGTAACGTAATAAACTCAACATTTAAATATGCTATTCTGTTGTCATTGGATGAATGGGCATTAGAAACCAGAGAAACTCCTAATGCTGCGTGTGACTTCAAGGAACTTAATGATGAGGAGAGTGAATTGAATTTGATTCATCTGCTTGATGAGGACGGTGAAGAGGATGATTGAATTTAGAACAATAATGTAATGATGATGAAGAATTGTGTGCAGTCTAATTATTTTATAATGAAAGGCTGGCAATTTTATATATTTTCCCCTTGGAGAGTCAAATCAGACACTGAGTACATTATACGATGTGTGTAGTTCACAATGGCTAGCCGAACCAAACAAATGGACGCACTGACAGCATTACAAATGCTGCAAAATTAAGGTGAGTTGGAGTTGGATGGAGGATCGGATATTGAGCTTAAAGTCGACATTGTTGATGAAGAGTCTTCATCTTATTCTGATGTTGACTTCGAGCTTCCGCCTCCAATTCCTGAGCCTCGCCGCAGGAAAACCAGAACAGAACCAACCGAGACCTTGATCCCAACTGGCACAGTAAGACAGGAGTCTGGGAGGGATGGCACAGTGAGACAGGAGTCTGGGAGGGATGGCACAGTGAGACAGGAGTCTGGGAGGGATGGCACAGTGAGACAGGAGTCTGGGAGGGATGGCACAGTGAGACAGGAGTCTGGGAGGGATGGCACAGTGAGACAGGAGTCTGGGAGGGATGGTACGGTGAGACAGGAGTCTGGGAGGGATGGCACAGTGAGACAGGAGTCTGGGAGGGATGGCACAGTGAGACAGGAGTCTGGGAGGGATGGCACAGTGAGACAGGAGTCTGGGAGGGATGGCACAGTGAGACAGGAGTCTGGGAGTTAATGCACGGTGAGACAGGAGTCTGGGAGGGATGGTACGGTGAGACAGGAGTCTGGGAGGGATGGCACAGTGAGACAGGAGTCTGGGAGTTAATGCACAGTGAGACAGGAGTCTGGGAGGGATGGCACAGTGAGACAGGAGTCTGGGAGGGATGGCACAGTGAGACAGGAGTCTGGGAGGGATGGTACAGTGAGACAGGAGTCTGGGAGGGATGGCTAGGGGGACAGTGAGACAGGAGTCTGGGAGGGATGGCACGGTGAGACAGGAGTCTGGGAGGGATGGATGAGACAGGAGTCTGGGGGAAGGCACGGTGAGACAGGAGTCTGGGGGAAGGGGGAGACAGGAGTCTGGGAGGGATGGCACGGTGAGACAGGAGTCTGGGAGGGATGGCACGGTGAGACAGGAGTCTGGTGAGACAGGAGTCTGGGAGGGAAGGCACAGTAAGACAGGAGTCTGGGAGGGATGGCACAGTGAGACAGGAGTCTGGGGAGACAGGAGTCTGGGAGGGATGACACAGTGAGACAGGAGTCTGGGAGGGATGGCACAGTGAGACAGGAGTCTGGGAGGGATGGCACAGTGAGACAGGAGTCTGGGTAGTTAATGCACGGTGAGACAGGAGTCTCTGGGAGGGGGGATGGCACGGTGAGACAGGAGTCTGGGAGGGATGGCACGGTGAGACAGGAGTCTGGGAGGGATGGCACAGTGAGACAGGAGTCTGGGAGGGATGGCACAGTGAGACAGGAGTCTGGGAGTTAATGCACGGTGAGACAGGAGTCTGGGAGTTAATGCACGGTGAGACAGGAGTCTAGGGGGGATGGCACGGTGAGACAGGAGTCTGGGAGGGATGGCACGGTGAGACAGGAGTCTGGGAGGGATGGCACGGTGAGACAGGAGTCTGGGGGGGAAGGCACGGTGAGACAGGAGTCTGGGGGGGAAGGCACGGTGAGACAGGAGTCTGGGAGGGATGGCACGGTGAGACAGGAGTCTGGGAGGGATGGCACGGTGAGACAGGAGTCTGGGGGGGAAGGCACGGTGAGACAGGAGTCTGGGAGGGATGGTACGGTGAGACAGGAGTCTGGGAGGGATGGCACAGTGAGACAGGAGTCTGGGAGGGATGGCACAGTGAGACAGGAGTCTGGGAGGGATGGCACAGTGAGACAGGAGTCTGGGAGGGATGGCACAGTGAGACAGGAGTCTGGGAGGGATGGCACAGTGAGACAGGAGTCTGGGGGAAGGCACGGTGAGACAGGAGTCTGGGAGGGAAGGCACGGTGAGACAGGAGTCTGGGAGGGAAGGCACGGTGAGACAGGAGTCTGGGAGGGATGGCACGGTGAGACAGGAGTCTGGGAGGGATGGCACGGTGAGACAGGAGTCTGGGGGGGAAGGCACGGTGAGACAGGAGTCTGGGGGGAAGGCACGGTGAGACAGGAGTCTGGGAGGGATGGCACGGTGAGACAGGAGTCTGGGAGGGATGGCACGGTGAGACAGGAGTCTGGGGGGGAAGGCACGGTGAGACAGGAGTCTGGGAGGGAAGGCACGGTGAGACAGGAGTCTGGGGGGGAAGGCACGGTGAGACAGGAGTCTGGGAGGGATGGCACGGTGAGACAGGAGTCTGGGAGGGATGGCACGGTGAGACAGGAGTCTGGGGGGGAAGGCACGGTGAGACAGGAGTCTGGGGGGAAGGCATGGTGAGACAGGAGTCTGGGAGGGATGGCACGGTGAGACAGGAGTCTGGGAGGGAAGGCACGGTGAGACAGGAGTCTGGAAGGGAAGACCAGAGCAAAGGAAGGCTACTTTGAAGAAACTCTAATATAAAATATGTTTTGATTTGTTTAACACTTTTTGGTTACTACATGATTCCAAATGTGTTATTTAATTGTTTTGATGTTTTTACCATTATTCTATAATGTAGTAAATAGTAAAAATAAAGAAAAACCTTTGAATGAGTAGGTGTGTCAAACTTTTGACTGGAGAGAGTACAGGTGGATCAAAGAGGGGCCCGGGAGACTGAAAAACAACTGCTATCCCCAGGCCATCAGACTGTTAGGTAGTCAACACTTGCTGGCCTCTGCCCAGTACCCTGCCCGGAACTTTACTCAATGTTACTATCCAGCCACCACCTGGATACTCAACCCTGCACCTTAGAGACTGCTGCCCTATGTACATAGACATGGAATCACTGGTCACTTTAATAATGTTTACATGCTGTTTTAGTCACTTCATATGTTTATACTGTATTCTAGTCAAGCCTACCGAACAAAAATATAAACACAACATGGAACAATTTCAAAGATTTTATTGAGTTACAGTTCATATAATGAAATCAGTCAATTTAAATACATTTATTAGGCCCTGATCTATGGATTTCACATGACTGGGAATACGGATATCCATCTGTTGTCACAGATACCTTAAAAAAAAGGAAGGGTCGTGGATCAGAAAACCAGTCAGTATCTGGTGTGACCACCATTTGCCTCATGCAGCGCAACACATCTCCTTCGCATAGAGTTGATCAGACTGTTTATTGTGTCCTGTGGAATGTTGTCCCGCTCTTCTTCAATGGCTGTGCGAAGTTGCTGGATATTTGGCGATTAACTGGAACACACTAACGTCGATTCAGAGCATCCCGAACATGCTCAATGGGTGACATGTCTGGTGAACATGCAGGCCATGGAAGAACTGGGACCTTGTCAGCTTCCAGGAATTGTCTACAGATCCTTGGGACATATGGCGCCATGCATTATCATGCTGAAACATGAGATGATGGCGACCAATGAATGGCACGACAATGGGCCTCAGGATCTCGTCACTATGCATGCAAATTGCCAATGATAAAATGCAATTGTGTTTATTGTCCGTAGCTCAATACCATAATCCCACCACCATTGTGCACTCTGTTTACAACGTTGACATCAGCAAACCGCTCGCCCACACGACGTCTTATTTTACAGAATTTAACATTAAATGATCTGCCAACAGCTCTGGTGGACATTCCTGCAGTCATCGTGCCAATTGCACACTCCTCAAAACTTGGGAGATCTGTGACATTATGTTGTGACAAAACTGCATTTTTTCGAGTGGCCTTTCTTGTCCCCAGCACAAGGTGCACCTGTGTAATGATCATGCTGTTTAATCATCTTCTTGATTATGCCACACTTGTCAGGTGGATGAATTACCTTGGCAAAGGAGAAGTGCTCAGGGATGAAAACAAAATTGTGCACAAAATTTGAGCGAAATAATATGGAAAAATTCTGGGATTTTATTTCAGTTTTTATTTCACTTTATGAAACATGGGACCAACACGTTACATGTTGCATTTATATTTTTGGTCAGTGTATACAACTACTGCTGGACAAATATTTTCTATTCATATACTGTCCATACACACCTTTTCTTTTCTTTTCCATACACACCTATTCATATACTGTCTATGTCTATAAACACCATCAAATACATTTATATATATATACACACATATATATACATACATATACATAGACATATATACATATACATATATATATATACACATACATATATACATACATACATACATACATACATATATAGTTGTATTTGTATAGTTGTAGTTGTATATATATATACATATATGTATAAATACATATATATACACATATTCATACATACATAAATACATATACATACATACATACCATACATACCATACATACCATACATACCATACATACAATACATACAATACATACATACATACATACATACATACATACATACATACATACATACATACATACCATACATACATACATACATACATACATACATACATACATACATACATACATACATACATACATACATACATACATACATACCATACATACATACATACATACATACATACATACATACATACATACATACATACATACCATACATACATACATACATACAATACATACAATACATACATACATACATACATACTGGACTCTGAATATTTCTATATTTCTTAATTCCTTTAAATTTTGGGGGATTTTCATGTTTCATGTTGTATTGTTACTGTATTACTGTTGTATTGTTAAATTAAATCAAATCAAATTGTATTTGTCACATACACATGGTTAGCAGATGTTAATGCGAGTGTAGCGAAATTCTTGTGCTTCTAGTTCCGACAATGCAGTAATAACCAACAAGTAATCTAGCTAACAATTCCAAAACTACTACCTTATAGACACAAGTGTAAGGGGATAAAGAATATGTACATAAAGATATATGAATGAGTGATGGTACAGAGCGGCATAGGCAAGATGCAGTAGATGGTATTGAGATATATGGTATATGAGATGAGTATGTAAACAAAGTGGCATAGTTAAAGTGGCTAGTGATACATGTATTGCATAAAAATGCAGTAGATGATATAGAGTACAGTATATACGTATACATATGAGATGAATAATGTAGGGTATGTAAACATTATATTAGGTAGCATTGTTTAAAGTGGCTAGTGATATATTTGACATAATTTCCCATTAATTCCCATTATTAAAGTGGCTGTATTACTGTCATGATGAATTAACCTACACCCGGCGGTCTGCAAAATACTTAGTGTACTTATTGTACTCTCTCTGGTTGTTGGGAAGGTGGCATGGTACTCTCTCTGGTTGTTGGGAAGGTGGCATGGTACTCTCTCTGGTTGTTGGGAAGGTGGCATGGTACTCTCTCTGGTTGTTGGGAAGGTGGCATGGTACTCTGGCAACGTGTGGCAACAAGACACAGCCTGATCCACAGACAGTGAGTTGATAAGCACACAATAGGAAGTGTAACTCAGTTTTAGTGACCAATAAAAAGTGATTTAATTTGACACAGTCTCACAGCCTAAAAAACTTGCCTGCCAGGTCTGTTAGAAACTGTGTGAAGGAGACATGTGTTTTTTCATCACTCATATCATCAGCAGGAGAGTCATGTCGAGCTTTGATCTCAGTTTCTGTGTCTGTTCAGTATCCTGGTTACCGGTAGTGCAAGAGATACAGACACCCTCACAGGTATCTAATTCTATTTGTATTGGAGCAATGTAGCCCTCTTTAGTGTTTGGCCTGGAGGGGAAACACCCTGCATTTGAAGGACAGGCTGGAGCTGAAGAATCTTCCAGAATCTGTTTCCTGTCACATCAGTGGGCGAGGTTGTCTCACAGATACCAGATGTGTTATGTCATTACACATGACCTCGCCTTATGCTGGTCTACCTGCTTCCACCCTGAGTAGACCTGTAATTCATCATTATTTTGCAACGCAATTGCTGATATCTGTCTGTCAGTGTGTTTGTTGAGAATAAGAAAGGTTATAGACAAGCTGCTCAAGTAAAGTTCTGACAGACACGCGTTGGCTGTTATACTGAAAGTGTTTGGAAAATACCACGCCAGTCTCATAGACTAGACGTAACATAATAAATGAAAATCCGGAACACTCAAATACTTATTGGATTACTTTTCAATTCAGAAAGGATGTTTCTCAATGGCATTCATTTCAGCGTTGAAGAAAGGGGCAAGTTTAAGTTAGTTCCACCTGAGCTAGACTGGCCGCCAGTCACAGACCACTATGATGACACACCAAATGATGAGAACCAATCAGAGATCACTATGATGACACACCAAATGATGAGAACCAATCAGAGATCACTATGATGACACACCAAATGATGAGAACCAATCAGAGATCACTATGATGACACACCAAATGATGTCCACCAATCAGAGACCACTATGTTGACACACAAAATGATGACCACCAATCAGAGATCACTATGAGGACACACCAAATTGATTTGATGGATCCTTTTTGTCTTCTTCTAATGCTTTTTAAGGGGAAAGTAATCCAAAGGTAACTGAAAGTAATTAGATTACGTAACTGAGTTTGGGTAATCCAAAAGTTACCCTACTGATTAGAATTTTGAACAGGTAACCAGTAACTGTAATGAATTAGCAGAGACCGGAATATGTTCCCAGGATTCTTGCGATGGCATTGAGGAGTACATCACATCAGGCACTGGCTTCATCAATAAGTGCATCGAGGACGTCGTCCCCACAGTGACTGTACATACATACCCCAACCAGAAGCCATGGATTACAGGCAACATTCACACTGAGCTGAAGATTAGAGCTGCCACTTTCAAGGAGCGGGACTCTAACCAGGAAGCTTATAAGAAATCCCGCTATGCCCTGCGACGAACCATCAAACAGACAAAGCGTCAATACAGGGCTATTACCTGTACTAGTTACCTCGTCGGATGTGGCAGGGCTTGCAAACGATTACAGACTACAAAGGGAAGAACAGCCGAGAGCTGCCCAGTGACACAAGCCTACCAGACAAACTAAGTAACTTCTATGCTCGCTTCAAGGCAAGTAACACTGAAACGTATATGAGAGCATCAACTGATCCGGGCGACTATGTGATCAAATCAAATCAAATGTTATTGGTCACATACACATGGTCAGCAGATGTTAATGTGAGTGTAGCGAAATGCTTGTGTTTTTAGTTCCGACCATGCAGTAATATCTAACAAGTAATCTAACCTAACAAATTGACAACAACTACCTTATACACACAAGTGTAAAGGAATGAATAAGAATATGTACATAGAAATATATGAATGAGCGATGGCCGAACGGCGTAGGCACGATGCAGTAGATGGTATATAGTACTGTATATACATATGAGATGAGTAATGTAGGGTATGTAAACATTATATAAAGTGGCATTGTTTAAAGTGGCTAGTGATATATTATTACATACATTTTTCATTATTAAAGTGGCTGGAGATGAGTCAGTATGTTGGCAGCAGCCACTCAATGTTAGTGATGGCTGTTTAACAATCTGATGACCTTGAGATTGAAGCTGCGTAGCAGTTGTCGTACCTGGCAGTGATACAGCCCGACATGATGCTCTCAATTGTGCATCTGTAAAAGTTTGTGAATGTTTTTGGTGACAAGCCAAGTTTCTTTTGTCATCTGAGGTTGAAGAGGCGCTGCTGCGCCTTCTTCACCACGCTGTCTGTGTGGGTGGACCATTTCAGATTGTCTGTGATGTGTACGCAGAGGAACTTAAAACTCGCGTCGATGTGGATAGGGGGCTGCTCCCTCTGCTGTTTCCTGAAGTTCACGATCATCTCATTTGTTTTGTTGACATTGAGTGTGAGGTTATTTTCCTGACACAACACTCCGAGGGCCCTCACCTCCTCCCTGTAGGCCATCTCGTTGTTGTTGGTAGTGTCGTCTGCAAACTCGATGATTGAGTTGGAGGGGTGCATGGCCTCGCAGTCATGGGTGAACAGGAAGTACAGTACAGGGCTGAGAACACCCCCTTGTGGGGCCCCAGTGTTGAAGATCATCATCCACAGATGATGCAATCTCTATTGGACTCTACACTGCTCTTTACCAGCTGGATAAAAGGAACATTTGTGAGAATGCTATTCACTGGCTACAGCTCAGGGTTCAACACCATAGAGCCCTCAAAGCTCATCACTCAGCTGATCCTGGGACTGAACACCTCCCTCTGCAACTAGATCCTGGACTTCCTGATGGGCCGCCCACAGGTGGTAAGGGTAAGTAACACCACATCTGCCACGCTGATCCTCAACACGGGGTTCCCTCATTGGTGCGTGCTCAGTCCCGTCCTGTACTCCCTGTTCACTCATGACTGCACGGCCAAGCACGACTCCAACACCATCATTAAGTTTGCTGATGACATAATAGTGGTAGGCCTGAGCACCAACAACGAGACAGCCTATAGGGAGGTCAGAGACCTAACCGTGTGGTGCAAGGACAGCAACCTCTCCCTCAACGTGATCAAGACAAAGGAGATGATTGTGGAATATAGGAAAGGAGGACCGAGCACACCCCCATTCTCATCGACGGGGCTGTAGTGGAGCAGGTTGAGAGCTTCAAGTTCCTTGGCGTCCACATCACCAACAAACTAACATGGTCTAAGCACACCATGACAGTCGTGAAGAGGGCCCGACAAACCTATTCCCCCTCAGGAGACTGAAAAGATTTGCCATGGGTTTTACAGCTGCTTCATCGAGAGCATCCTGACGGGTTGCATCACTGCCTGGTATGGCAACTGCCCGGCCTCTGACCACAAGGCATTACAGAGGGTTGTGCCTACGGCCCAGTACATCACCGGGGCCAAGCTTCCTGCCATCCGGGACCTCTATACCAGGTGGTGTCAGAGGAAGGCCCTAAAAATTGTCGAATACCCCAGCCACCCCAGTCATAGACTGTTCTCCCTGCTTCCGAGCGGTACCGGAGCACCAAGTCTAGGACCAAGAGGCTTCCAAACAGCTTCTACCCCCAAGCCATAAGACCCCTGAACCACTTATCAAATTGCTACCCTACCCCACGTTGCTGCTACTCTCTGTTATTATCTATGCATAGTCACTTTAATAACTCCACCTACATAATTACCTCGACACTGGTGCCGCCCACACATTGACACATTGACTCTGTACCGGTAACCCCTGTATATATCCTCCAGATTGACTCCCCTGTATATAGCCCCACTATTGTTATATACTGCTACTATTTAATTTTTGTTATTCTTATCTCTTACTTTTTTGTGATTTTCTTAAAACTGCCTTGTTGGTTAAGGGCTTGTAAGCTTTTCACTGTAAGGTCTACACCTGTTGTATTCGGCGCATCTGACAAGTAACAATTACTTTGATTTGATTACATTTAGAAAGTAACCTACCCAACCCTGCACAAACATGCCTCTCCTCCCCCGCAGTAAATTTAAACCTCAGTACCCCAGCCAATAATCCCCATGATGCACTTCTTCATGGTTGTTGACAACTCTGACACTAAGAATCAAGACACTCTGGCACAGTACACTCCATTTCCCTCCAACTACAGTACTGGCCAGTAGAACTCAGCCCAGAACACTCCAGTTCCCTCCAACTACAGTACTGGCCAGTAGAACTCAGCCCAGAACACTCCAGCTCCCTCCAACTACAGTACTGGCCAGTAGAACTCAGCCCAGAACACTCCAGCTCCCTCCAACTACAGAACTGGCCACTAGAACTCAGCCCAGAACACTCCAGCTCCCTCCAACTACAGTACTGGCCACTAGAACTCAGCCCAGAACACTCCAGCTCCCTCCAACTACAGTACTGGCCAGTAGAACTCAGCCCAGAACACTCCAGCTCCCTCCAACTACATTACTGGCCAGTAGAACTCAGCCCAGAACACTCCAGCTCCCTCCAACTACAGTACTGGCCAGTAGAACTGAGCCCAGAACACTCCATTTCCCTTCAACTACTGTACTGGCCAGTATAACTCAGCCCAGAACACTTCAGCTCCCTCCAACTACTGTACTGGCCAGTAGAACTCAGCCCAGAACACTCCAGCTCCCTCCAACTACATTACTGGCCAGTAGAACTCAGCGCAGAACACTCCAGTTCCCTCCAACTACAGTACTGGCCAGTAGAACTCAGCCCAGAACACTCCAGCTCCCTCCAACTACAGTACTGGCCAGTAGAACTCAGCCCAGAACACTCCAGCTCCCTCCAACTACTGTCCTGGCCAGTAGAACTCAGCCCAGAACACTCCAGCTCCCTCCAACTACAGTACTGGCCAGTAGAACTCAGCCCAGAACACTCCATTTCCCTCCAACTACAGTACTGGCCAGTAGAACTCAGCCCAGAACACTCCAGTTCCCTCCAACTACTGTACTGGCCAGTATAACTCAGCCCAGAACACTTCAGCTCCCTCCAACTACTGTACTGGCCAGTAGAACCAGAACACTCCAGCTCCCTCCAACTACAGTACTGGCCAGTAGAACTCAGCCCAGAACACTGGCCAGCAGAACTCAGCCCAGAACACTCCAGCCCTCCAACTACTGGCCAGTAGAACTGGCCAGTCCAGAACTCAGCCCAGAACACAGAACACTCCAGCTCCCTCCAACTACAGTACTGGCCAGTAGAACTCAGCCCAGAACACTCCATTTCCTCCAACCCTGGCCAGTAGAACTCAGCCCAACTACTGTACTGGCCAGTAGAACTCAGCCCAGAACACTCCAGCTCCCTCCAACTACTGTACTGGCCAGTAGAACTCAGCCCAGAACACTTCAGCTCCCTCCAACTACTGTACTGGCCAGTAGAACTCAGCCCAGAACACTCCAGCTCCCTCCAACTACTGTACTGGCCAGTAGAACTCAGCCCAGAACACACCAGCTCCCTCCAACTACTGTACTGGGCAGTAAAACTCAGCCCAGAACACTCCATTTCCCTCCAACTACAGTACTGGCCAGTAGAACTCAGCCCAGAACACTTCAGCTCCCTCCAACTACAGTACTGGCCAGTAGAACTCAGCCCAGAACACAGTCCAACTACTGTACTGGGCAGTAAAACTCAGCCCAGAACACTCCATTTCCCTCCAACTACAGTACTGGCCAGTAGAACTCAGCCCAGAACACTTCAGCTCCCTCCAACTACAGTACTGGCCAGTAGAACTCAGCCCAGAACACTCCAGCTCCCTCCAACTACTGTACTGGCCAGTAGAACTCAGCCCAGAACACTCCAGCTCCCTCCATCTACAGTACTGGCCAGTAGAACTCAGCCCAGAACACTCCAGCTCCCTCCAACTACAGTACTGGCCAGTAGAACTCAGCCCAGAACACTCCAGCTCCCTCCAACTACTGTACTGGCCAGTAGAACTCAGCCCAGAACACTCCAGTTCCATTGTTTCGGCCAATTTTCAAGGTTGTCTGATGGAAGTTTCCCCCTTTTTCTTCTACTTCTGCTAATCTCTCTACCACACAAATACACACAGGTACATATGCACATATGCATAGACCAACAAGCATAGCCGACCCTATGGGTTGAGTACTGAGCAGCTCTATCCCTGCAGAATGAACTCATACAAGAGCAGCTGTTTAGTGTTCCCGGCACAGCAACACAGCATCCTGATACCATTCAGCCTGTAGGAAGAGACAAGCTTTAGAGCCTGTTTATTAAACAAAACTATTAAGTTGACCTCAAAAACAAAAACCGACAAGTCAAATTTGAAGTTCTTGTCCGTTACAGAGATTCGTGGCATGATTTTGAGTCAACATTAGCGAATTGTCTAGTTGAAACAAGATCACTTCTCTTTTTTTTGTCATGAACCACATCTCTCTTTCACTCCCTCTTTTCTGTTTCGGTCAGTGAGACATGACTGTGTAGTTCTGCTCCACTCCCTGTTCTCACACACACACACACACACACACACACACACACACACACACACACACACACACACACACACACACACACACACACACACACACCCTGTCTGCCTTCAGTCTGATCATGAGTCTCGTCTAAATAACCTTTTCAGGGAGTAATTCAGTCATTAATTAAGGAAGACGCTGGCACCCAAGGTAACCCCCACACACACACACACACCAGATGGATGAGGCAGTGACAGATGCTTAGAATGCTTCTAAATGCCACCAGAAGGAGGGGTGTGTGTGTGTGTGTGTGTGTGTGTGTGTGTGTGTGTGTGTGTGTGTGTGTGTGTGTGTGTGTGTGTGTGTGTGTGTGTGTGTGTGTGTGTGTGTGTGTGTGTGTGTGTGTGTGTATGTATGTATGTGTGTGTGTGTGTGTGTATGTATGCATGTGTGTGTGTGTGTGTGTGTGTATGTATGTGAGAGAGAGTTGGGGTGGTTTGTTGGGCTGGAGCGGTAGAGGAGTGGTAGAAGCGCCTCTGTGTCTTCGCCTGGCGTACCCAAGTCACTAATCACAGAGACACTCTCATTGGACCCTCCCTCACCTTGATGCTGCAGCCAACCCCCCCAACTTCAAATCAAATCTAAATGTAATTAGTCACGTGCTTTGTAAAACAACAAGTGTAGACTAACAGTGCAAGTCTTACTGACAGGACCGTCTCAACAATGCAGAGGGAAAATCAAATCAAATCAAATTGTATTTGTCACATACACATGGTTAGCAGATGTTAATGCGAGTGTAGCGAAATGCTTGTGCTTCTAGTTCCGACAATGCAGTAATAACCAACAAGTAATCTAGATAACAATTCCAAAACTACTACCTTATAGACACAAGTGTAAGGGGATAAATAATATGTACATAAAGATATATGAATGAGTGATGGTACAGAGCAGCATAGGCAAGATACAGTAGATGGTATTGAGATATATGGTATATGAGATGAGTATGTAAACAAAGTGGCATAGTTAAAGTGGCTAGTGATACATGTATTACATAAAAATGCAGTAGATGATATAGAGTACAGTATATACGTATACATATGAGATGAATAATGTAGGGTATGTAAACATTATATTAGGTAGCATTGTTTAAAGTGGCTAGTGATATATTTGACATAATTTCCCATTAATTCCCATTATTAAAGTGGCTGTATTACTGTCATGATGAATTAACCTACACCCGGCACACCTATTAACCTACACCCAGTATAGACATATGAGATGAGTATGTAAACAAAGTGGCATAGTTAAAGTGGCTAGTGATACATGTATTACATAAGGATGCAGTAGATGATATAGAGTACAGTATATACGTATACATATGAGATGAATAATGTAGGGTATGTAAACATTATATTAGGTAGCATTGTTTAAAGTGGCTAGTGATATATTTTACATCATTTCCCATCAATTCCCATTATTAAAGTGGCTGGAGTTGAGTCAGTGTGTTGGCAGCAGCCACTCAATGTTAGTGGTGGCTGTTTAACAGTCTGATGGCCTTGAGATAGAAGCTGTTTTTCAGTCTCTCGGTCCCAGCTTTGATGAACCTGTACTGACCTCGCCTTCTGGATGATAGCGGGGTGAACAGGCAGTGGCTCGGGTGGTTGTTGTCCTTGATGATCTTTATGGCCTTCCTGTGACATCGGGTGGTGTAGGTGTCCTGGAGGGCAGGTAGTTTGCCCCCGGTGATGCGTTGTGCAGACCTCACTACCCTCTGGAGAGCCTTACGGTTGTGGGCAGAGCAGTTGCCATACCAGGCGGTGATACAGCCCGAAAGGATGCTGTGGATTGTGCATCTGTAGAAGTTTGTGAGTGCTTTTGGTGACAAGCCGAATTTCTTCAGCCTCCTGAGGTTGAAGAGGCGCTGCTGCGCCTTCTTCACGATGCTGTCTGTGTGGGTGGACCAATTCAGTTTGTCTGTGATGTGTACGCCGAGGAACTTAAAACTTACTACCCTCTCCACTACTGTTCCATCAATGTGGATAGGGGGGTGTTCCTTCTGCTGTTTCCTGAAGTCCACAATCATCTCCTTAGTTTTGTTGACGTTGAGTGCGAGGTTATTTTCCTGACACCACACTCCGAGCGCCCTCACCTCCTCCCTGTAGGCCGTCTCGTCGTTGTTGGTAATCAAGCCTACTACTGCTGTTTCGTCTGCAAACTTGATGATTGAGTTGGAGGCGTGCCTGGCCACGCAATCATGGGTGAAGATGGAGTACAGGAGAGGGCTGAACACGGACCCTTGTGGGGCCCCAGTGTTGAGGACCAGCGAAGTGGAGATGTTGTTTCCTACCTTCACCACCTGGGAGCGGCCCTTCAAAGTCCAGGACCCAGTTGCACAGGTCAGGGTTCAGACCCAGGGCCTCCAGCTTGATGATGAGCTTGGAGGGTACTGTGGTGTTGAATGCTGAGCTGTAGTCAATGAACAGCATTCTTACATTGTTATTCCTCTTGTCCAGATGGGATAGGGCAGTGTGCAGTGTGATGGCGATTGCATCGTCTGTGGACCTATTTGGGCGGTAAGCAAATTGAAGTGGGTCAAGGGTGACAGGTAAGGTGGAGGTGATATAATCCTTGACTAGTCTCTCAAAACACTTCATTATGACAGAAGTGACTGCTACGGTGCAATAGTTATTTAGTTCAGTTACCTTTTCCTTCTTGGGTACAGGAACAATGGTGGCCACCTTGAAGCATGTGGGGACTGCAGACTGGGATAGGGAGAGATTGAATATATCCGAAAACACTGCGCATGCTCTGAGGATGCGGAGAAAGATAGCCCAAAGTCGTTGGTACTGTATTATTCTCAAAGCGGGTGAAGAAGGTGTTCAGTTAGTCTGGAAGCAAGACGTCGGTGTACGTGACGTGGCTGGTTTTCCTTTTTAATACTTTCCACTTTCTCCCGTCGATGTTGATAGGGGGGTGCTCCCTCTGCTGTTACCTGAAGTCCACGATCATCTCCTTTGTTTTGTTGACGTTGATCATCTCCTTTGTTTTGTTGACGTTGAGTGAGAGGTAGTCCGTGATTGTCTGTAGACCATGCCACATTTGTATCGTGTCTGAGCCTTTAAATTGCGACTCCACTTTGTCTCCATATTGACACTTAGCTTGTTTGATTGCCTTGTATAACTACACTGTTTGCATTCGGCCATATTCCCAGCCATCTTTCCATGGTTAAATGCGATGGTTCGCACTTTCAGTTTTGCGCGAATGCCGCCTTCCGTCCACGGTTTCTGGTTATTGTAGGTTTTAGTAGTCACAGTGGGGACACCATCTCCCATACACTTCCTTATAAACTCACACACCGAATCAGCGTATAGGTTGATGTTATTCTCTGAGGCTACCCTGAACATATCCCAGTCCACGTGATCAAAACAATATTGAAGTGTGGATTCCGATTGGTCAGACCAGAGTTGAATAGTCCTTAGCACGGGTACTTCCTGTTTGAGTTTCTGCCTATAGGAAGGGAGGAGCAAAATGGAGTCATGGTCAGATTTGACGAAAGGAGGGTGGGGGAGGGACAAAGGCAAGCATCAGGAAAGTGATCCAGTGTTTTTCCAAAGCGAGTGCTACAGTCAATAGTGCTGGTAGAATCTAGGTAACCTTGTTCTCAAATTTGCTTCGTTAAACCTCCTGTTGTATTCGTTTCATGTTAATTAATGATGCGTTCTCGGTCCAAAATGACCGACCCAATATAGCTGATTATAAATCCATAATAATATGTATTTTATCACCTAATGCTGTGTCAGATACTTTTATCAGCTTAAGTTCTTGTTCTTTACAAGTTAACTTATATTTGCTACAATCATAAATAGAAACAAAAAAGAAAAGCAAATACAGCAGGGGACTAAGCACACACCCCTGAGGGGCCCTCGTGTTGAGGGTCAGCATGGCGGATGTGTTGTTGCCTACCCTCCCCACCTGGGGGCGGCCCGTCAGGCTGTCCGGGATGAAGTGTGTCCAAGGTGTCTGGGATGATGGTGTTGATTTGAGCCATGACCAGCCTTTAGAAACATTGAGTGCTACGGTCATTTAGACAGGTTACTGTGGTGTTCTTGAGCACAGGGACTATGGTGGTTAGCCTAAAACAGGTAGGTACTACATACTGCGTCAGGAATAGGTAGAAAATGTAAGAAAAGACACTTGCCAGGGGGTTAGCTGTAGCTTAGCTTCCGCTTCATCTGACCTCTTCCATATGCAGCATGTAACTCAGTGCTTACCACTCCTCTCCTCCTCATTCCATTCCTCTGTCTCTCCTCCTCTCCTCTGTCTGCTCAGTGCTTACCTCTCCTCTCCTCCTTATTCCATTCCACTGTCTCTCCTCCTCTCCTTTGTCTGCTCAGTGCTTACCTCTCCTCTCCTCCTCATTCCATTCCTCTGTCTCTCCTCCTCTCCTTTGTCTGGTCAGTGCTTACCACTCCACTCCTCCTCATTCCATTCCTGTCTCTCTCACCACTCCTCTCCCTCACCCTATACCCATGTTGACCCTATCTTCTCTCCTCGTTCCATCCCTCACTACCGCCTGTATTAAAGTTCAGCTCTCATTCCCTCCATCCACCATACCATCCCTCCCTCTCCTGTGTTGAAGCTCATTTCAAAGCTGCGGTGCTCATCTCACAATTCCCATCTGGACGTCTAGGCGTGCCTGCAGTTCCTCTCTCTGTGCTGTGACAAACCCTGCAACAGTACAGCCCAGCACACCATTGTCAAACTGCATCTTCTGTCACATCCTGATCTGTTTCACCTGTATTTGTGCTCGTCTTTACCCACCACTGTCAAACTGCATCTTCAGATAACTGTCAACTAGACAATTTGTTCGACTCATTACACGATTTTACTCTGTGTGTGTATTATTTTTTTGAGGGGGGGGGGTTACTATCCTTGTGGGGGACCAGAGGTACTCACAAGGATAGTAAAACAAGGAATTGGGGACATTCCACCAGTCCCCACAAAGAAAAAAACGATTTTAGGCTTTTGGTTTAGGGATAGAATTAGGTTTAGGAGTTAGGGTTAAGGTTAGGGAAAATAGGATTTTGTTTGCCCCCCCCTCCACACAAGGATAGTAAAACAAACGTGTGTATGCAGATGTCATGTCATCTCTCTCTCTCTCTCTCTCTCTCTCTCTCTCTCTCTCTCTCTCTCTCTCTCTCTCTCTCTCTCTCTCTCTCTCTCTCTCTCTCTCTCTCTCATATATTCAGGACAGAGCAGCTGGTAGGTAGACAGAGTTTATTACCTGGTCAAACTAGATTACATGGTTAATAGTTCTGTATTTTTGTTGGCTGTGGTCCAGGCCTGTAATTAACCACAGCTGCTGCTAAAGAGATCCCTCTTCCTTTCACTAGTTTAGAACAGATCCCTCTTCTAAAGAGACAGATAACAGAGATTGGACTGCACATCACTAGTTTACAACAGATCCCTCTTCTAAAGAGACAGATAACAGAGAGTTGACTGCACATCACGAGTTTACAACAGATCCCTCGTCCTTTCACTAGTTTACAACAGATCCCTTTTCCTTTCACTAGTTTACAACAGATCCCTCTTCCTTTCACTAGTTTACAACAGATCCCTCTTCCTTTCACTAGTTTACAACAGATCCCTCTTCCTTTCACTAGTTTACAACAGATCCCTCTTCTCGTCCCCTTTCACTAGTTTACAACAGATCCCTCTTCTCACCCCCTTTCACTAGTTTACAACAGATCCCTCTTCTCGTCCCCTTTCACTAGTTTACAACAGATCCCTCTTCTCGTCCCCTTTCACTAGTTTACAACAGATCCCTCTTCTCACCCCCTTTCACTAGTTTACAACAGATCCCTCTTCTCGTCCCCTTTCACTAGTTTACAACAGATCCCTTTTCCTTTCACTAGTTTACAACAGATCCCTCTTCTCGTCCCCTTTCACTAGTTTACAACAGATCCCTTTTCCTTTCACTAGTTTACAACAGATCCCTCTTCTCGTCCCCTTTCACTAGTTTACAACAGATCCCTCTTCTCGTCCCCTTTCACTAGTTACAACAGATCCCTCTTCTCACCCCCTTTCACTAGTTTACAACAGATCCCTCTTCTCGTCCCCTTTCACTAGTTTACAACAGATCCCTTTTCCTTTCACTAGTTTACAACAGATCCCTCTTCTCGTCCCCTTTCACTAGTTTACAACAGATCCCTCTTCTCGTCCCCTTTCACTAGTTTACAACAGATCCCTCTTCTCACCCCCTTTCACTAGTTTACAACAGATCCCTCTTCTCGTCCCCTTTCACTAGTTTACAACAGATCCCTTTTCCTTTCACTAGTTTACAACAGATCCCTCTTCTCGTCCCCTTTCACTAGTTTACAACAGATCCCTCTTCTCGCCCCCTTTCACTAGTTTACAACAGATCCCTCTCCTCACCCCCTTTCACTAGTTTACAACAGATCCCTTTTCCTTTCACTAGTTTACAACAGATCCCTTTTCCTTTCACTAGTTTACAACAGATCCCTTTTCCTTTCACTAGTTTACAACAGATCCCTCTTCTCGCCCCCTTTCACTAGTTTACAACAGATCCCTCTTCTCACCCCCTTTCACTAGTTTACAACAGATCCCTCTTCTCGTCCCCTTTCACTAGTTTACAACAGATCCCTTTTCCTTTCACTAGTTTACAACAGATCCCTCTTCTCGTCCCCTTTCACTAGTTTACAACAGATCCCTCTTCTCGCCCCCTTTCACTAGTTTACAACAGATCCCTCTCCTCACCCCCTTTCACTAGTTTACAACAGATCCCTTTTCCTTTCACTAGTTTACAACAGATCCCTTTTCCTTTCACTAGTTTACAACAGATCCCTCTTCTCGTCCCCTTTCACTAGTTTACAACAGATCCCTCTTCTCGCCCCCTTTCACTAGTTTACAACAGATCCCTCTCCTCACCCCTTTCACTAGTTTACAACAGATCCCTCTTTCACTAGTTTACAACAGATCCCTCTCCTCACCTTTCACTAGTTTACAACAGATCCCCTTTTCCTTTCACTAGTTTACAACAGATCCCTCTTTCCTTTCACTAGTTTACAACAGATCCCTCTTCTCATCCCCTTTCACTAGTTTACAACAGATCCCTCTTCTCGTCCCCTTTCACTAGTTTACAACAGATCCCTTTTCTCACCCCTTTCACTAGTTTACAACAGTTCCCTTTCGTCCCCTTTCACTAGTTTACAACAGATCCCTCTTTCGCCCCCTTTCACTAGTTTACAACAGATCCCTCTTCTCACCCCCTTTCACTAGTTTACAACAGATCCCTCTTCGCCCCCTTTCACTAGTTTACAACAGATCCCTCTTCACCCCCTTTCACTAGTTTACAACAGATCCATTTTCTCACCCCCTTTCACTAGTTTACAACAGATCCCTCTTCTCGTCCCCTTTCACTAGTTTACAACAGATCCCTCTTCACCCCCTTTCACTAGTTTACAACAGATCCCTTTTCTCACCCCCTTTCACTAGTTTACAACAGATCCCTCTTCTCATCCCCTTTCACTAGTTTACAACAGATCCCTCTTCTCGTCCCCTTTCACTAGTTTACAACAGATCCCTCTTCTCGTCCCCTTTCACTAGTTTACAACAGATCCCTTTTCCTTTCAGTAGTTTACAACAGATCCCTCTTCTCATGCCCTTTCACTAGTTTACAACAGATCCCTCTTCTCGTCCCCTTTCACTAGTTTACAACAGATCCCTCTTCTCACCCCCTTTCACTAGTTTACAACAGATCCCTCTTCTCGTCCCCTTTCACTAGTTTACAACAGATCCCTTTTCCTTTCACTAGTTTACAACAGATCCCTCTTCTCGCCCCCTTTCACTAGTTTACAACAGATCCCTCTTCTCGCCCCCTTTCACTAGTTTACAACAGATCCCTTTTCCTTTCAATAGTTTACAACAGATCCCTCTCCTCACCCCCTTTCACTAGTTTACAACAGATCCCTTTTCCTTTCACTAGTTTACAACAGATCCCTCTCCTCACCCCCTTTCACTAGTTTACAACAGATCCCTTTTCCTTTCACTAGTTTACAACAGATCCCTCTTCTCACCCCCTTTCACTAGTTTACAACAGATCCCTCTTCTCGTCCCCTTTCACTAGTTTACAACAGATCCCTCTTCTCACCCCCTTTCACTAGTTTACAACAGATCCCTCTTCTCGCCCCCTTTCACTAGTTTACAACAGATCCCTCTTCTCACCCCCTTTCACTAGTTTACAACAGATCCCTTTTCTCACCCCCTTTCACTAGTTTACAACAGATCCCTCTTCTCGTCCCCTTTCACTAGTTTACAACAGATCCCTCTTCGCCCCCTTTCACTAGTTTACAACAGATCCCTCTTCTCACCCCCTTTCACTAGTTTACAACAGATCCCTCTTCGCTCCCTTTCAGTAGTTTACAACAGATCCCTCTTCACCCCCTTTCACTAGTTTACAACAGATCCATTTTCTCACCCCCTTTCACTAGTTTACAACATATCCCTCTTCGCCCCCTTTCACTAGTTTACAACAGATCCCTCTTCCTTTCACTAGTTAACAACAGATACCTCTTCTCATCCCCTTTCACTAGTTTACAACAGATCCCTCTTCTCATCCCCTTTCACTAGTTTACAACAGATCCCTCTTCTCGTCCCCTTTCACTAGTTTACAACAGATCCCTCTTCTCGTCCCCTTTCACTAGTTTACAACAGATCCCTTTTCCTTTCACTAGTTTACAACAGATTCCTCTTCTCGTCCCCTTTCACTAGTTTACAACAGATCCCTTTCACTAGTTTACAACAGATCTCTCTTCTCGCCCCCTTTCACTAGTTTACAACAGATCCCTCTTCTCGCCCCCTTTCACTAGTTTACAACAGATCCCTTTTCCTTTCACTAGTTTACAACAGATCCCTCTCCTCACCCCCTTTCACTAGTTTACAACAGATCCCTTTTCCTTTCACTAGTTTACAACAGATCCCTCTTCTCGCCCCCTTTCACTAGTTTACAACAGATCCCTTTTCTCACCCCCTTTCACTAGTTTACAACAGATCCCCTCTTCTTCTAGTTTACCCCTTTCACTAGTTTACAACAGATCCCTTTCTCACCCCCTTTCACTAGTTTACAACAGATCCCTCTTTCGTCCCCTTTCACTAGTTTACAACAGATCCCTCTTCGCCCCCTTTCACTAGTTTACAACAGATCCCTTTCTCACCCCTTTCACTAGTTTACAACAGATCCCTCTTTCCCCTTTCACTAGTTTACAACAGATCCCTCTTCGCCCCCTTTCACTAGTTTACAACAGATCCCTTTTCTCACCCCCTTTCACTAGTTTACAACAGATCCCTCTTCGCCCCCTTTCACTAGTTTACAACAGATCCCTCTTCCTTTCACTAGTTTACAACAGATCCCTCTTCTCATCCCCTTTCACTAGTTTACAACAGATCCCTCTTCTCATCCCCTTTCACTAGTTTACAACAGATCCCTCTTCTCGTCCCCTTTCACTAGTTTACAACAGATCCCTCTTCGCCCCCTTTCACTAGTTTACAACAGATCCTCTTCACCCCCTTTCACTAGTTTACAACAGATCCCTCTTCTCGTCCCCTTTCACTAGTTTACAACAGATCCCTCTTCTTCCTTTCACTAGTTTACAACAGATCCCTCTTCTCGTCCCCTTTCACTAGTTTACAACAGATCCCTCTTCTCGTCCCCTTTCACTAGTTTACAACAGATCCCTTTTCCTTTCACTAGTTTACAACAGATCCCTCTTCTCGTCCCCTTTCACTAGTTTACAACAGATCCCTCTTCTCGTCCCCTTTCACTAGTTTACAACAGATCCCTCTCTTCCCCTTTCACAACAGATCCCTTTCACTAGTTTACAACAGATCCCTCTTCTCGTCCCCTTTCACTAGTTTACAACAGATCCCTCTTCCTTTCACTAGTTTACAACAGATCCCTCTTCTCGTCCCCTTTCACTAGTTTACAACAGATCCCTCTTCTCGTCCCCTTTCACTAGTTTACAACAGATCCCTCTTCCTTTCACTAGTTTACAACAGATCCCTCTTCTCGTCCCCTTTCACTAGTTTACAACAGATCCCTCTTCTCGTCCCCTTTCACTAGTTTACAACAGATCCCTCTTCTCGTCCCCTTTCACTAGTTTACAACAGATCCCTCTTCCTTTCACTAGTTTACAACAGATCCCTCTTCACCCCCTTTCACTAGTTTACAACAGATCCCTTTTCCTTTCACTAGTTTACAACAGATCCCTCTCCTCACCCCCTTTCACTAGTTTACAACAGATCCCTTTCCCTTTCACTAGTTTACAACAGATCCCTCTCCTCACCCCCTTTCACTAGTTTACAACAGATCCCTTTTCCTTTCACTAGTTTACAACAGATCCCTCTTCTCACCCCCTTTCACTAGTTTACAACAGATCCCTCTTCTCGTCCCCTTTCACTAGTTTACAACAGATCCCTCTTCTCACCCCCTTTCACTAGTTTACAACATATCCCTCTTCGCCGCCTTTCACTAGTTTACAACAGATCCCCTTTCTCACCCCCTTTCACTAGTTTACAACAGATCCCTCTTCTCGTCCCCTTTCACTAGTTTACAACAGATCCCTCTTCGCCCCCTTTCACTAGTTTACAACAGATCCCTCTTCTCACCCCCTTTCACTAGTTTACAACAGATCCCTCTTCGCCCCCTTTCACTAGTTTACAACAGATCCCTCTTCTCGTCCCCTTTCACTAGTTTACAACAGATCCCTCTTCGCCCCCTTTCACTAGTTTACAACAGATCCCTCTTCACCCCCTTTCACTAGTTTACAACAGATCCCTTTTCTCATCCCCTTTCACTAGTTTACAACAGATCCCTCTTCTCGTCCCCTTTCACTAGTTTACAACAGATCCCTCTTCACCCCCTTTCACTAGTTTACAACAGATCCCTCTTCCTTTCACTAGTTTACAACAGATCCCCTTCTCATCCCCCTTTCACTAGTTTACAACAGATCCCTCTTCTCGTCCCCTTTCACTAGTTTACAACAGATCCCTCTTCACCCCCTTTCACTAGTTTACAACAGATCCCTCTTCTCACCCCCTTTCACTAGTTTACAACAGATCCCTTTCTCACCCCCTTTCACTAGTTTACAACAGATCCCTCTTCTCGTCCCCTTTCACTAGTTTACAACAGATCCCTCTTCGCCCCCTTTCACTAGTTTACAACAGATCCCTCTTCACCCCCTTTCACTAGTTTACAACAGATCCCTTTTCTCACCCCCTTTCACTAGTTTACAACAGATCCCTCTTCTCGTCCCCTTTCACTAGTTTACAACAGATCCCTCTTCGTCCCCTTTCACTAGTTTACAACAGATCCCTTCGCCCCTTTTCCTTTCACTAGTTTACAACAGATCCCTCTTCTCATCCCCTTTCACTAGTTTACAACAGATCCCTCTTCTCATCCCCTTTCACTAGTTTACAACAGATCCCTCTTCTCGTCCCCTTTCACTAGTTTACAACAGATCCCTCTTCTCGTCCCCTTTCACTAGTTTACAACAGATCCCTCTTCCTTTCACTAGTTTACAACAGATCCCTCTTCTCGTCCCCTTTCACTAGTTTACAACAGATCCCTCTTCTCGTCCCCTTTCACTAGTTTACAACAGATCCCTCTTCTCGTCCCCTTTCACTAGTTTACAACAGATCCCTCTTCTCGTCCCCTTTCACTAGTTTACAACAGATCCCTCTTCTCGTCCCCTTTCACTAGTTTACAACAGATCCCTCTTGTCCCCTTTCACTAGTTTACAACAGATCCCTCTTCTCGTCCCCTTTCACTAGTTTACAACAGATCCCTCTTCCTTTCACTAGTTTACAACAGATCCCTCTTCTCGTCCCCTTTCACTAGTTTACAACAGATCCCTCTTCTCGTCCCCTTTCACTAGTTTACAACAGATCCCTTTTCCTTTCACTAGTTTACAACAGATCCCTTTTCCTTTCACTAGTTTACAACAGATCCCTCGTCCTTTCACTAGTTTACAACAGATCCCTTTTCCTTTCACTAGTTTACAACAGATCCCTCTTCTCGCCCCCTTTCACTAGTTTACAACAGATCCCTCTCCTCACCCCTCGCCCGATTGCTCCCCATAGCGATCCTCGATAGTCGATCACTATGGGGGGGGGGGAATTTAACGTTTATTTGTAAAGTAATAAATATATTTTTTAAAGCATTCATGATTTGCGTACATTTAATATACTAACTATTACTCTTGTTAAATATTAAGTATGAAATGGTATTACATTTGGTGAAGAGCACATTATGGCTTGTTTAGGACTCGAAACTCAAAGTTTAGGACTTGAGAGTTGACTTGATACTTGTCGGTCCTGACTTGAGACTTGACTCGGATTTGTTTGTCTTGATTTGGGAATGTGCTAAGATTTGAGACTTACTTGTGACTTGTAAAACAATGACTTGGTCCCACCTCTGCTGATATGAAACAATTGGAGAGTTGATAGCAAGGAGAGAGAGAAATACAGACATACAACCAGTTGAAGTCAGAAGTTTACATACACCTTAGCCAAATGCATTTGAACTCAGTTTTTCAAAATTCGTGACATTTAATCTTAGTAAAAATTCCCTATTTTAGGTCAGTTAGGATAACCACTTTATTTTAAGAATGTGAAATGTCAGAATAATAGGAGATAATGATTTATTTCAGCTTTTATTTCTTTCATCACATTCCCAGAGGGTCAGAAGTTTACATACACTCAATTAGTATTTAGTAGCATTGCCTTTAAATTGTTTAACTTGGGTCTGTAATGGTTTTCTTCTGGGGAAAGAGAGGCGGACCAAAACGCAGCGTGGTGGTTATTCATGGTACTTTAATAAAGACACTATACATGAATAAACTAACAAAACAAGAAATGTGCAAAACCAAAACAGCCCTATCTGGTGCAAACACAAAGACAGGAACAATCACCCACCAAACCCAACACCAAACAGCCCTATCTGGTGCAAACACAGAGACAGGAACAATCACCCACCAAACCCAACACCAAACAGCCCTATCTGGTGCAAACACAGAGACAGGAACAATCACCCATCAAATCCAACACCAAACAGCCCTATCTGGTGCAAACACAGAGACAGGAACAATCACCCACCAAACCCAACACCAAACAGGCTACCTAAATATGGTTCCCAATCAGAGACAATGACTAACACCTGCCTCTGATTGAGAACCATATCAGGCCAAACATAGAAATAGACAAACCAGACACACAACATAGAATGCCCACCCAGCTCACTTCCTGACCAACACTAAAACAAGGAAAACACACACGAACGATGGTCAGAACGTGACAGGGTCAAATGTTTTGGGTAGCCTTACACAAGCTTCCCACAATAAGTTGGGTTAATTTTGTCCCATTCCTCCTGACAGAGCTGGTGTAACTGAGTCAGGTTTGTAGGCCTCCTTGCTCACATACGCTTTTTCAGTTCTGCCCACAAATTTTCTATAGGATTGAGGTCAGGGCCAATGCCTTGACTTTGTTGTCCTTATGCCATTTTGCCACAACTTTGGAAATATGCTTGGAGTCATTGTCCATTTGAAAGACCAATTTACGACCAAGCTTCCTGACTGATGTCTTGAGATGTTGCTTCAATATATCCACATAATTTTCCTGCCTCATGATGCCATCTATTTTATGAAGTGCACCAGTCTCTCCTGCAGCAAAGCACCCCCACAACATGATGCTGCCACCCCTGTGCTTCACGGTTGGGATGGTGTTCTTCGGCTTGCAAGCCTCCCCCTTTTCCCTCCAAACACAACGATGGTCATTATGGCCAAACAGTTCTATTTTTGTTTCATCAGACCAGAGGACATTTCTCCAAAAAGTACAATCTTTGTCCTCGCCAGCCTACGGTTTGCAACTGCACTTTTTTTACGGTGGTTTTGGAGCAGTGGCTTCTTCCTTGCTGAGCGGCCTTTCAGGTTATGACGATATGGGACTCGTTCTACTGTGGATTTAGATACTTTGTACCTGTTTCCTCCAGCATCTTCACAAGGTCCTTTGCTGTTGTTCTGGGATTGATTTGCACTTTTCCCACCAAAGTATGTTCATCTCTAGGAGACAGAACACGTCTCCTTCCTGAGCTGTATGATGCCTGGTTCCATGGTGTTTATACTTGCGTACTATTGTTTGTACAGATGAACGTGGTACCTTCAGGCGTTTGGAAATTGCTCCCAAGGATGAACCAGACTTGTGGGGATCTACAATCTTTTTTTCTGAGGTCTTGGCTGACTTCTTTTGATTTTCCCATGATGTCAAGCAAAGAGCCCCTGAGTTTGAAGGTAGGCCTTGAAATACATCCACAGGTACACCTCCAATTGACTCAAATGATGTCAATTAGCCTATCAGAAGCTTCTAAAGCCATGACAATTTTCAGGAATTTTCCAAAGCTGTTTAAAGCCATAGTCAACTTAGTGTATGTAAACTTCTGACCCACTGGAATTGTGATACAGTGAATTATAAGTGAAATAATTACCTGTGTCATGCACAAAGTAGATGTCCTAACTGACTTGCCAAAACTATAGTTTGTTAACAAGAAATTTGTGGAGTGGTTGAAAAACAAGCTTTAATGACTCCAAACTGAGTATGTAAACTTCAGACTTCAACTAATATATATATATATATATATAAAAACATGTAAAAAAAAAAAATAATAATAATAAAAAAATATAGATTTTCAACTGCTGAGCTCACATGTGTAGGAGACAGAGGTAGTTTAGTAGAGAGGGGTGTGGCTCTACCACAGCACAGAGTATAAGTCAGTGATCTAATATCATTGAATGCAGGTGTCCCAAATAAACATCTTTCACAACCCATTAATGTCAGATGAATGATTACTTCAGGAAGAAGGGGAAAGTGCTGAATTTTCCAAGTGTATGTATGTATGTATGTATGTATGTATGTATGTATGTATGTATGTATGTATGTTGGACCAGGGCGTGTGTGTGTGTGTATGTATGTATGTATGTATGTTGGACCAGGGCGTGTGTGTGTGTGTGTATGTATGTATGTATGTATGTATGTATGTATGTATGTATGTATGTTGGACCAGGGCGTGTGTGTATGTATGTTGGACCAGGGCACGTATGTATGTATGTATGTATGTTGGACCAGGACGTGTGTGTGTATGTATGTATGTTGGACCAGGGCGTGTGTGTGTGTGTGTGTTGGACCAGGGCGTGTGTGTGTGTGTGTGTGTATGTTGGAACAGGGTGTGTGTGTGTGTGTGTGTGTGTGTGTATATGTGTGTGTGTGTTGGAACAGGGCCAGTAACGGTCGGAGTTAACAGTCAGAACACGTCTGAACAGAATCCCAACCAGTCAGTCAGCCAGCCAGTCAGCCAGTCAGCCAGCCAGCCAGCCAGTCAGCCAGCCAGCCAGCCAGCCAGTCAGTCAGTCAGCCAGCCAGCCAGTCAGCCAGCCAGTCAGCCAGTCAGCCACTCAGTCAGTCAGCCACTCAGTCAGTCAGCCAGCCAGTCAGTCAGCCAGCCAGTCAGCCAGCCAGCCAGCCAGCCAGCCAGCCAGCCAGCCAGCCAGTCAGCCAGTCAGCCAGCCAGTCAGCCAGCCAGTCAGGCAGTCAGTCAGCCAGCCAGTCAGCCACTCAGTCAGTCAGCCAGCCAGTCAGCCAGTCAGTCAGCCAGTCAGCCAGCAAGTCAGCTAGTCAGTCAGTCACTCAGTCAGCCAGTCAGCCAGTCATCCTGTGAACGTTGGGTCGCAGCATGAAGTTATTACAGCCATGACAGCTGGCCACCCTCTGGCTTGTCATTACAGCTGGCCCCCCTCTGGCTTGTCATTACAGCTGGCCACCCTCTGGCTTGTCATTACAGCTGGCCACCCTCTGGCTTGTCATTACAGCTGGCCACCCTCTGGCTTGTCATTACAGCTGGCCACCCTCTGGCTTGTCATTACAGCTGGCCACCCTCTGGCTTGTCATTACAGCTGGCCACCCTCTGGCTTGTCATTACAGCTGGCCACCCTCTGGCTTGTCATTACAGCTGGCCACCCTCTGGCTTGTCATTACAGCTGGCCACCCTCTGGCTTGTCATGACAGCTGGCCACCCTCTGGCTTGTCATTACAGCGGGGCGGTAGGTAGCCTAGTGATTGTCGGTTGCTGGATCAAATCCCTGAGCTGACAAGGTAAAAATCTGTGGTTCTGCCCCTGAACAAGACAGTTAACCCACTGTTCCCCGGTAGGCCGCCATTGTAAATAAGAATGTGTTCTTAACTAGTTAAATAAATAAAAAACATGGCCTGTCTGTTGTTCCATCACTGTCTTATGGGTTACATTGCTGTCTAGTTTCCACAGAGTACCACAATGAGTCATAATACCTATAAAACCTAATGGTCAAACAAGGAAATGGTTCCAATAATTCTTTCACCAACAGTTGTTGAAACACTTAAATGAGGACTGCGTTTCATGTAGTCTGGATTGACGTTTTTATAACAACGTAAATCTCATTAGGTGACGTGTATCAATATACTCACCTGTATCCCCCCCCCCCTCCCCAAAATGAAATGCTAATTAGCTGCTAATGTGGCTAACATAAAGAACTACAAATGCCATGATGATCTGGACAGGCTGCCGAATCGAGGCAAAGGTACGAATCTCTGGATTAACTATCTAATGTTAGCTACATTTAGTAAGGATTAAATTGGCAAAATGTCTTTAAAATGGACAATTCCGTAAACTGTGTTGCGCAAGTTTTAAATTAACACAATACCTGTTTAGCAAAGGTGTCAGCTAGAGATGACGTGCAGGAGCTTGCTGGGATATGTAGTCTTGCATGATGTTTAATTAGCATTTTGATACAAGTCACCTTGTCTGAGAGAGTAAGGGTAAGACTACTTGAAACACAGCCCTTATTTTTAAGTGTTTCTAAAGTCCCCTTTGGGGAAAATTAGTGGTGAAACAAAAACCGATTGGAACCATTTCCCTGTTTGACCTCTTGGTTTTATGACACCTCCTCTGTGGGGCTCTATAGACAATGAAAGGACAACAATGTAGGCTCAGAGAAAGGAGACAAGTTCTGTGGTTTCAAGCACTGTGGCTTCAAGGCGGTCAGGCGACAAGTGTATGTGTTGTGTGTAAGGTACAGCAGGCCAAATATCCTGAACAGAAATATAAACGCAACATTTAAAAAGTGTTGGTGCCATGTTTCATGAGCTCAAATAAAAAAATCCCAGAAATGTTCCATAAGCACAAAAAGCTTATTTCTCTCAGATTTTGTGCAAACATTTGTTTATGTCCCTGTTAGTGAACATTTCTCCTTTGCCAAGAAAATCCATCCACCTGACAGGTGTGGCATATCAAGAAGCTAATTAAAACAGCATGACCATTACACAGGTGCACCTTGTGCTGGGGATAATAAAAGGCCACTTTAAAATGTGTAGTTTTGTCACACAACAGATGTCTCAAGGTCCACCAGAGCTGTTGCCTGAGAATTGAATGTCAATTTCTCTACCATAAGCTGCCTCCAACATTGTTTCAGAGAATTTGGCAGTACTTCTCACCAGCCTCATGGGGGGGGGGGGGGGGGGTTTGCTGAAGAGTATTTCTGTCTTTAATAAAATAACCTTTTGTGGGGAAAAACTCATTCTGATTGTCTAGGCCTGGATCCCCAGTGGCTGCTCATGTGAAATCCATAGCTTAGGGCATCATTTGGGGCGGCAGGGTAGCCTAGTGGTTAGAGTGTAGAGGCGGCAGGGTAGCCTAGTGGTTAGAGTGTAGAGGTGGCAGGGTAGCCTAGTGGTTAGAGTGTAGAGGTGGTAGGTAGCCTAGTGGTTAGAGTGTAGAGGTGGTAGGTAGCCTAGTGGTTAGAGTGTAGAGGTGGTAGGTAGCCTAGTGGTTAGAGTGTAGAGGTGGTAGGTAGCCTAGTGGTTAGAGTGTAGAGGTGGTAGGTAGCCTAGTGGTTAGAGTGTAGAGGAGGCAGGGTAGCCTAGTGGTTAGAGTGTAGAGGCGGCAGGGTAGCCTAGTGGTTAGAGTGTAGAGGCGGCAGGGTAGCCTAGTGGTTAGAGTGTAGAGGTGGCAGGGTAGCCTAGTGGTTAGAGTGTAGAGGCGGCAGGGTAGCCTAGTGGTTAGAGTGTAGAGGTGGCAGGGTAGCCTAGTGGTTAGAGCGTTGGACTAGGCAGGGTAGCCTAGTGGTTAGAGCGTTGTACTAGGCAGGGTAGCCTAGTGGTTAGAGCGTTGGACTTGGCAGGGTAGCCTAGTGGTTAGAGCGTTGGATTCGTAACCGGAAGGTTGCAAGTTCAAATCCCCAAGCTGACAAGGAACAAATCTGTCGTTCTGCCCCTGAACAGGCAGTTAACCCACTGTTCCTAGGCCGTCATTGAAAATAAGAATTTGTTCTTAACTGACTTGCCTAGTTAAATAAAAGGTCATAAATAAATAATTGATTTCAAATTAATTATTTCCTGATATGAACTGTAACTCTTTGAAATTGTTATTTTTTTGTTCAGTATACACACACACACACGTGAGACAATAGCAAACACACAAACCTAACTGTGCTCAGCAAAGTAAACCTGAGGCAGTCTGGCAGAGTTCTCTGACTTTTCCTCCATCCTAGTTTTTCCTCCTTTTTTGGAGCAAGATACAAAATAAGGTCACAACAGAAGACAAACCGGGTGCGTCAGCATGTTTAGTTTAGGAATGGTACATTCTGATTAATGAGACACAGGTGTTTAAAGTCCCATCAGACCCTATCTCCTATGAGTCAGTATTTTACTGGCAGTGCCACTTTTTTAAATTAGATTTTTTTAAATTTTATTTGGCTAATAGCAGGGCGCCTTGTATTGATCCATTTTTTATTTATTTAACCTTTATTTAACTAGGCAAGTCAGTTAAGAACACATTCTTATTTACAATGATGGTCTAGGAACGGTGGGTTAACTGGTCTAGGAACAGTGGGTTAACTGGTCTAGGAACAGTGGGTTAACTGGTCTAGGAACAGTGGGTTACATGGTCTAGGAACAGTGGGTTACCTGGTCTAGGAACAGTGGGTTACCTGGTCTAGGAACAGTGGGTTAACTGGTCTAGGAACAGTGGGTTAACTGGTCTAGGAACAGTGGGTTACATGGTCTAGGAACAGTGGGTTACCTGGTCTAGGAACAGTGGGTTACCTGGTCTAGGAACAGTGGGTTAACTGGTCTAGGAACGGTGGGTTAACTGGTCTAGGAACGGTGGGTTAACTGGACTAGGAACAGTGGGTTAACTGGTCTAGGAACAGTGGGTTACCTGGTCTAGGAACAGTGGGTTACCTGGTCTAGGAACAGTGGGTTACCTGGTCTAGGAACAGTGGGTTAACTGGTCTAGGAACGGTGGGTTAACTGGTCTAGGAACGGTGGGTTAACTGGTCTAGGAACAGTGGGTTAACTGGTCTAGGAACAGTGGGTTAACTGGTCTAGGAACAGTGGGTTAACTGGTCTAGGAACAGTGGGTTAACTGGTCTAGGAACAGTGGGTTACATGGTCTAGGAACAGTGGGTTACCTGGTCTAGGAACAGTGGGTTACCTGGTCTAGGAACAGTGGGTTAACTGGTCTAGGAACGGTGGGTTAACTGGTCTAGGAACGGTGGGTTAACTGGACTAGGAACAGTGGGTTAACTGGTCTAGGAACAGTGGGTTACCTGGTCTAGGAACAGTGGGTTACCTGGTCTAGGAACAGTGGGTTACCTGGTCTAGGAACAGTGGGTTAACTGGTCTAGGAACGGTGGGTTAACTGGTCTAGGAACGGTGGGTTAACTGGTCTAGGAACAGTGGGTTAACTGGTCTAGGAACAGTGGGTTAACTGGTCTAGGAACAGTGGGTTAACTGGTCTAGGAACAGTGGGTTAACTGGTCTAGGAACAGTGGGTTAACTGGTCTAGGAACAGTGGGTTAACTGGTCTAGGAACAGTGGGTTAACTGGTCTAGGAACAGTGGGTTAACTGGTCTAGGAACAGTGGGTTAACTGCCTGTTCAGGGGCAGAACGACAGATTATTACCTTGTCAGCTCGGGGATTTGATCTTGCAACCTCTAACCACTAGGGTACCTGCCGATCCATGATGCAAAGGGGTTTAAAAAAGGTGAGAAAATATTATTCTGATCTGATTGATCAACTTAGCAATTTGGCTCAGTCTCACTGCAGCCAATGAGTTTGACACAGAGGTTGAGATCGTCAACAGTGAACAGAATTGAACGTCTGTAGCCACAAACCAGCTGTTCCTCTCACTGTTTTACATCTTGTCGTTTCCCAAAACGGCGGGTCAAGTCCGACTAGTGTGTTGTGGTTCTGTCCTGTCGGGTGGTTTCGTTTTGCGTCAGATGGGTCACGATGACGTTCAACAGTACTTTCAGTGGGTCAAAGTTCAAAACAGTTTGGAAGTCACTGATACATCTGAACCAAATCGCTCTCTGCTTGAAATTCAAGGTTCCCTGAGCCAGACTGTGTCCACAGCAGATGGACAGGGTGCTCTTTAAGGGACGCTGCGGTGCCACCTCACATCGTATTTCTGCTGGAACAAAGTCCCATATTTCACCAGCCCTGTCCAGGACATATTTACCCTCTGGTGTCCCCTGCTTGTCCTCTGGAGACATACGCTCGTGCACGTACGCACGCACAGGTCCACTGCCTGCCCGTTTGTCCTCTGGAGACATACGCTCGTGCACGTACGCACGCACAGGTCCACTGCCTGCCCGTTTGTCCTCTAGAGACATACGCTCGTGCACGTACGCACGCACAGGTCCACTGCCTGCCCGTTTGTCCTCTGGAGACATACGCTCGTGCACGTACGCACGCACAGGTCCACTGCCTGCCCGTTTGTCCTCTGGAGACATACGCTCGTGCACGTACGCACGCACGGCTCCACTGCCTGCCCGTTTGTCCTCTGGAGACATACGCTCGTGCACGTACGCACGCACAGGTCCACTGCCTGCCCGTTTGTCCTCTGGAGACATACGCTCGTGTATGTACGCACGCACAGGTCCACTGCCTGCCCGTTTGTCCTCTGGAGACATACGCTCGTGCACGTACGCACGCACAGGTCCACTGCCTGCCCGTTTGTCCTCTAGAGATATACGCTCGTGCACGTACGCACGCACAGGTCCACTGCCTGCCCGTTTGTCCTCTTGAGAGGAATGTTGTTATTCAAGTCACCATGCCTCTCCCTCCCTTGTTGCCCCTTGCCACCTGTATTCTGTCACCCTCAGCCCTCGACCTCACACCAACTTACCCTCACCCACACACTACTCCCACCTTGCCCTCACTCTCATGCCCACACCCTCACCTTTTGACTGTTACCAGGGCTAGCTAGCAGCAAGCTGACAGTGCCACAAATAAGGAAGGAAGAGGAGTCAGAGGAGGAGACAGAGGAGACATAGGAAGAGGAGCCAGAGGAGACAGAGGAGACATAGGAAGAGGAGACAGAGGAGACATAGGGAGAGGAGACAGAGGAGACATAGGGAGAGGAGACAGAGAAGACATAGGGAGAGGAGACAGAGGAGACATAGGGAGAGGAGACATAGGGAGAGGAGACAGAGGAGACATAGGGAGAGGAGACAGAGGAGACATAGGGAGAGGAGACAGAGGAGACATAGGGAGAGGAGACAGAGGAGACATAGGGAGAGGAGACAGAGAAGACATAGGGAGAGGAGACAGAGGAGACATAGGGAGAGGAGACAGAGGAGACATAGGGAGAGGAGACAGAGGAGACATAGTGAGAGGAGACAGAGGAGACATAGGGAGAGGAGACAGAGAAGACATAGGGAGAGGAGACAGAGGAGACATAGGGAGGAGACAGAGGAGACATAGGGAGAGGAGACAGAGGAGACATAGGGAGAGGAGACAGAGAAGACATAGGGAGAGGAGACAGAGGAGACATAGGGAGAGGAGACATAGGGAGAGGAGACAGAGGAGACATAGGGAGAGGAGACAGAGGAGAAAGAGGAGGAGGAGAAGCAGACTGGCAGGACATTAGGCTTTCATGCATCAACACGTGTTGATTCAAGACTGCTATTGTCTGTCCAGGTCAGCGATGTCCTATTTGAGCACTATAGACCCCTGCCAACCACACAGTCCAGTACACACCTGGAAGTTCAAACATGTGCAAACACACAGACACATTCTCCTCTATATTAATAAATAAATACCACAGCAACAATAACCACCTGTTGCACACTCACACACACAGCTAGCCACTCAAAGCCAAGAAATCAAAGCCCATCTCTATTCATACGACCAGTGTGGTGAAAACTACTGGCTTTCTGTCCAAGTTCCACCACAGAAACCTGGGGTCCTGGCGACAGTAGTCCAACACTCGAAGCATCAATAACTCCAGTCCTTTTGTCTCCCACACAAAGGCTGTGTGTGGAAACGCCAAGAGGGGGAGAAAAAGGATTCCACTCTTTATTCCTCCTTCGTTCCCCCTCTCTCGTACCCCATCTCCCTCGTTCCTCCACTCCCTCCCTCCAGCCCCCTCTCCCTGTTATGAAAGGAAAGTCAAGAGTCTTGCAGAGAGTGTTGGAGCTCTAGGACCCAGGCGTATAGTATAGGGTTGAATAGACCCAGGCGTATAGGGTTGAATAGACCCAGGCGTATAGGGTTGAATAGACCCAGGCATATAGGGTTGAATAGACCCAGGTGTATCGTATAGGGTTGAATAGACACAGGTGTATCGTATAGGGTTGAAAAGACCCAGGTGTATAGTATAGGGTTGAATAGACCCAGGCGTATAGTATAGGGTTGAATAGACCTAGGCGTATAGGGTTGAATAGACCCAGGCGTATAGGGTTGAATAGACCCAGGCTTATAGGGTTGAATAGACCCAGGCGTATCGTATAGGGTTGAATAGACCCAGGCGTATAGGGTTGAATAGACCCAGGCGTATAGGGTTGAATAGACCTAGGCGTATAGGGTTGAATAGACCCAGGCGTATAGGGTTGAATAGACCTAGGCGTATAGGGTTCAATAGACCTAGGCGTATAGGGTTGAATAGACCCAGGCGTATAGGGTTGAATAGACCTAGGCGTATAGGGTTGAATAGACCCAGGCGTATAGGGTTGAATAGACCCAGGCGTATAGGGTTGAATAGACCTAGGCGTATAGTATAGGGTTGAATAGACCTAAGCGTATCATATAGGGTTGAATAGACCCAGGCATATTGGATAGGGTTGAATAGACCCAGGTGTATCGTATAGGGTTGAATAGACCCAGGTGTATAGGGTTGAATAGAGCTAGTAGTATAGACCTACTGTAGGCGTATAGAGTTGAATAGACCCAAGTGTATAGTATAGGATTGAATAGACCTAGGCGTATAGTGTTGAATAGACCCAGGCGTGTCGTATAGGGTTGAATAGACCTAGGCGTATAGGGTTGAATAGACCTAGGTGTATAGGGTTGAATAGACCCAGGCGTATAGGGTTGAATAGACCTAGGCGTATAGGGTTGAATAGACCTAGGCGTATAGTATAGGGTTGAATAGACCCAGGCATATAGGGTTGAATAGACCCAGGTGTATAGGGTTGAATAGACCCAGGCGTATAGTATAGGGTTGAATAGACCCAGGCGTATAGGGTTGAATAGACCCAGGCGTAAAGGGTTGAATAGACCCAGGCGCATAGTATAGGGTTGAATAGACCCAGGCGTATAGGGTTGAATAGACCCAGGCGTATAGAGTTGAATAGACCCAAGTGTATAGTATAGGGTTGAATAGACCTAGGCGTATAGTGTTGAATAGACCCAGGTGTATAGTATAGGGTTGAATAGACCCAGGTGTATAGGGTTGAATAGAGCTAGTAGTATAGACCTACTATAGGCGTATAGAGTTGAATAGACCCAAGTGTATAGTATAGGGTTGAATAGACCCAGGCGTATAGGATTGAATAGAGCTAGGCGTATCATGTAGGATGGAATAGACCCAGGCGTATAGTATAGGGTTGAATAGACCCAGGTGTATAGGGTTGAATAGAGCTAGTAGTATAGACCTACTGTAGGCGTATAGAGTTGAATAGACCCAAGTGTATAGTATAGGGTTGAATAGACCCAGGCGTATAGGCTTGAATAGAGCTAGGCGTATCATGTAGGAAGGAATAGACCCAGGCGTATAGCGTTGAATAGACCCAGGAGTATAGTATAGGGTTGAATAGACCCAGGCATATAGTATAGGGTTGAATAGACCCAGGAGTATAGTATGGGGTTGAATAGACCCAGGCGTATAGTATAGGGTTGAATAGACCCAGGCGTATAGTATAGGGTTGAATAGACCTAGGCGTATAGTATAGGGTTGAATAGACCCAGGCGTATAGGGTTGAATAGACCCAGGCGTATAGTATAGGGTTAAATAGACCCAGGCGTATAGTATAGGGTTAAATAGACCCAGGCGTATAGTATAGGGTTGAATAGACCCAGGCGTATAGTATAGGGTTAAATAGACCCAGGCGTATAGTATAGGGTTAAATAGACCCAGGCGTATAGTATAGGGTTAAATAGACCCAGGCGTATAGTATAGGGTTAAATAGACCCAGGCGTATAGTATAGGGTTAAATAGACCCAGGCGTATAGTATAGGGTTGAATAGACCTGTGCAGGATGGCGTTTCATCGCCATCCACACAAACAACAGCCATAAACTGGATAAACAGTACAACCCATTGAATTATTGATACATTTACATTTTACATTTATGTCATTTAGCAGACGCTCTTATCCAGAGCGACTTACAAATTGGTGCGTTCACCTTAAGACATCCAGTGGAACAGCCACTTTACAATAGTGCATCTAAATCTTTTAAGGGGGGTGAGAAGGATTACTTTATCCTATCCTAGGTATTCCTGAAAGAGGTGGGGTTTCAGGTGTCTCCGGAAGGTGGTGATTGACTCCGCTGTCCTGGCGTCGTGAGGGAGTTTGTTCCACCATTGGGGGGCCAGAGCAGCGAACAGTTTTGACTGGGCTGCGCGGGAACTGTACTTCCTCAGTGGTAGGGAGGCGAGCAGGCCAGAGGTGGATGAACGCAGAGCCCTTGTTTGGGTGTAGGGCCTGATCAGAGCCTGGAGGTACTGAGGTGCCGTTCCCCTCACAGCTCCGTAGGCAAGCACCATGATAATTGGGAGAGAACACTACATACAAAGTAGATGAAAGGCATTGAGTTAAAAAATAAATCAATTGAAAAACAAAATGCATCTGATAACCTTTTACATGTTTTTATATAAAACATTTATTCACACATTCATAACTGACCCCCCAAAATGCTGTACAACATGAGAACCCCTGACCTGAGCAGCAAATGTGCAGATCTCACAGATCTCTATAGAAGGCATACATGATCATTTCATTCACTTCCTCATCGGGTCTACATATCTCCCGATAATATGTCGTTCTACATACAATACTACTGTATACTATAAACATCTGCGGAGCTGCTAGAGTTGATGCCCAGTTCAGGAACAGTCAGAAAAATGGCTCCACTAGGAAGACGATGGACCAGAGAACTAGAATAACATATTGTACATAGTTACAGGGTTCTAGTAGCTATTTTCCCCCGAACTACTAAGAACGGTGGCTTAAAGACAGATGTTTTACATTATTAGTGTGTGTACAGAACACTGGACAGGTGATCATCATCCAATTTGATTTAACAACGCCAAATGACACTTGATATAGTTGACGCTCGCTTTGCAGATGTTTTACATTATTAGTGTGTGTACACACTAATACTCGCTTTGCACACACACACCATGTAACGTTGCTTCCAAACGGGAATGTCTGTTCTACTCATTCTAATTCTTACGGTCACCTGCCATATTCTCTGCATGCATATAAAACACTTCCAACACTTCACAGAAGATGGCTGCCGTGGTTTGTCATTGGTAAGTTGCCTCCCGATAATAACACTGGGTTCATAACTTAACAGTCTGGATGAGTCTTGTTTAAAAAATTTAAAAAAGAAAGACATAACTGGGCTTGACACCGTGTTCTGTACAGTAATCCCACTAAACAGATGAAATATATTACAGCATATTACTGTACTGTGTCCTATTCACATGAAACTAGTATATAGACCCTTCATATTAACGTAGAATAAATAGACCAAGGACAGACGCAGGTCACGCCATAGAGATACAGTGACAGTACTGAAACAGAACAACCACATAAAGAAACCGCAGGCGTTAATGTAGCTAAGTCGCTGTCACACAGAGTAACGCCATAGAACAGTGATTCTCAACTGGTGAATCGTGACCCAAATTTGGGTGGTGTGATGTTTTTTTGAGTGGGTCATGATGAAAAATATTATAATACTTCCAACTGGAGTAATTTTTCATACATATATTTTTATATATATATTTTTTATATAAAAAAAATACTCCAGTCTGAATTTAAAAACGACTCCAACCAGGTAAAAAGTGTATAGAAATGATGAATGACTTTTTTTATATATATATATATATAATTTCAAAATTGTTTTCTTCAAATCACAATATAAATCTATTAGCAGCACAATTTTGGATAATTCTGTGGTCTCAAGCCAGTGAGTTTCAAAAGTTTCAAGTTCTTCATCAAGAATATGGGCAAAATTTTCATTATATACAATGAACGAGGCGGGAACGTTGTTTCCCTTGTCATAGACAGTAAATTGCTACATTTTACACAATCAATATAGCATTAAAAATAGTTTTCCAGATTGTATTTTGGAAATTATTTTCAGCGATGCAAATATTTGGATCACAACTGATGGAAAAAAAACAAAAAAACGTTTCAATTTGGGTCCAGAGGTAAAACCATGAGGAGAGAGAACAAGTGAGAAGGGAATAGCAGTCAGCTTTGGGGTTCATTTCATTTGTAGATGTCTCTGAGAATTAAAACATGCAGAGTGCATTATAGTTAACCTCCACAGAGCAGTCATGAGGTCCAAACTCTAGGTAATGGATCTCAGTCGTCCCTGGTGTCTCACCTACCCATTTACAGTCCAACTTCTAGTCGGCAGGGATTATGATACATCCACTGGGTGGCTAGCACACTCCATTACAAAACGTCAGCGTTGGTTGGATAGAGGAACAAGAGACCATTGTTTACAGGAGCTCAACCTATTACCTTCTCCTTCCGTTTGGTTATGGATGGATGAGCACCTAGTTCAGAATATACAGTACCTACCAACAGTAGTGATGACATTACAGAGACACCACACCATTGCCATCAGCTTTGTCCGATTCCCAGCCAGATCATTCTATCCACAGTGCACACACAGTCCACACACAGTCTGCAAGGTCCACAGCACCAATTCACAGCAAAAAAATCCCTATAGAGGTTCAGAGAGACCACCCGGACTTTGACCCTCTCTCAAGCTGCCCATCCCCGTTCTTGACATACTCCGGCAGGCTGTTGAGCGCCGTCTCTTCACTCTTGGACTGCAGAGGGAGCTCCCCCTTCTTGGATTGTTTTTTAGTAGCTCTGGACAACTTCCTCCTGAACGTGTCCCCAGCCAGGAAGTAGAGGACCGGGTCCACACAGCTGTTGAGGCTGGCCAGCCCCCGCGTCACCTGGTAGGTGGCGTACACGCAGTTATTGAAGGCGCACATGTCCGGGACCTGGAAGTACAGCCGGGCTCGCATGTTCAGGTTCTTCATCACGTGAAAGGGCAGGTAGGACACAGCGAACACGGCCAGCACGATAATCACCAGGTGGATGGACTTACGCCGTAACGGGCCGTTGTTCATGTCGTTACAGATCAGCGCCTTGACGATCATCCCATAGCAACCCAGGATGAGAAGGAAGGGGATGCAGAAGCCGAACACGGTCAAACACATGCTGTAGATGAAGTAACCCGGCAGCTCATCCTCTGTGGTCGTGTCGTAACACGTGGTGGCGTTCCGTTTCTGCCCCGTCCTAGAGTAGTAGAGGATGGGAGAGATACTCGCTATGACCACGACCCAGACCAGGGCGCTGGTCAGCACGGCGTTCTTCTTCTTGAGCCTTCCCAGAGACTTGAGCGGGTGGACCACTCCTGTGTACCTGTGGACACTGATACAGGTCAGGAACAGGATGCTGCCGTACAGATTGACGTGGAATATAAACCTCTGCAGTCGGCAGAGAACGTCCCCGAATATCCAGTCGGTCTTATTAAAGTAGTAGAAGATGAGGAAGGGCAGGGAGAGGACGTAGCAGAAGTCGGCCAGGGCCAGGTTAAACATGTACACGGAGATGCTGCTCCAGGGTCTCATGTGGCAGACAAACATCCAGATGGCCAGACTGTTCCCCACCAGGCCGGTGACGAACACCAGGATGTACACGGTAGGTAGATAGTAGAACTGGAAGCCTGTTCTGGTCAAGGAACATCCTCCCCGCGTCACGTTGTGGAGATCAGACACATTCAGGAGGGACGTCAGGCTCAGATCTGTCGTCATGTTGTCAGGGAAACATGGGTTCTTTTACTGTAATGAAAAAAGAAAAAGTTCAGGGAGATATTTATGATTTTTTCCCCCGTTTTTTAGACAACTAACTGACCGAAGTGGGTCAACTTATTCTAATTCCACCCCCCCCACCCCCCCTGTGAGCTCAATGCGCACATTGTGCTGCAGTTTCTCCAGAGATAAATCCGATCATGCCCAAACTGCGCCATGTAGTAGAGAGTTGTAGTTTCCAGGCATTGCTCTACATAGTTTACCACAGAAAACGTGATAATGAACTACTATAACCACAATCCAGTGCGCAGTCCTTTCTGTGTTTACCACCTGCTACATAAGAATGTGCGATCAAGAGGGGATAAAGAGAGAGCAGTTTCTTCACAAGCTACACTATATATACAAAAGTATGTGGTCACCCCTTCAAAATTAGTGGGTTCAGCCACACCCATTGCTGACATGTGTATAAAAATCGAGCACACAGCCATTCAATCTCCATAGACAAACGTTGACAGTAGAATGGCCCTTACTGAAGAGCTCAGTGACCTTCAACGTGGCACCGTCATAGGATGCCACCTTTCCAACAAGTCAATTCGTAACATTTCTGCCCTGCTAGAGCTTCCCTGGTCAACTGTGAGTGATGTTATTGTGACATCTAGGAGCAACACTGGCTCTGCCCCGAAGTGGTAGACCACACAAGCTCACAGAACGGGACCGCCAAGTGCTGAAGCACGTAAAAAAAAACATCTGTCCTCAGTTGCAACACTCCCTACCAAGTTCCAAACTGCTTTTGGAAGCAAAGTCAGTTTGTTGGGAGGTTCATGAAATGGGTTTCCATGGCTAAAATCACCAGGCCAAGTGTCGGCTGGAGAGGTGTAAAGTTCGCCACCATTGGACTCAGTGGACATACGTTGTCTGGAAATGATGAATCACGCTTCACCATCTGACAGTCCCGACGGACTAATCTGGGTTTTGGCGGGTGCCAGGAGAACACTACCTGCCCCAATTCATAGTGCCAACTGTAAAGTTTGGCGGAAGAGGAATAATGGTTTTCATGATTCGGGCCCCTTAGTTCCAGCGAAGGGAAATCTTAACACTACAGCATACAATGACATTCAAGACGATTCTGTTATAGCAACAAAGGAGGGACCAACTCCATATTAATGCCCGTGATTTTGGAATGAGACGTTCAACGAGCACTTGTCAAAGTGATTGATAGTTGGTATTCAGCAATCATAAAAGTATGCCTTGTTTACTTTTGAAGAACTACTAAAATAGTGATTTTGTCAGACAGCATACGCAGACCCTCTATAGAGATGAGATGATGAGGGACATTTATGTATTATGTTACAGCATTCAAACCACAATGCATTTAATGTTTTAAAATCGTGTTTGGCAGTGATTTATAAAAAAAATAATAATAATAACTGAACCAAAACCGAACCGAGAACAAAAAAAAACGAATCGCTCAGCAGTCAATCTAGTCTCTTTGAAACCATAATATGCACAGAAATAGACTAGGCTATACATTGCAAAACCAGCCCAGTTAACTATATATATATATATATATATATATAAGTAGATCATACACTAGCCTACTCACCGTTGACTTATATCCCACATTCCCACAGCCTTTTGCGGTAGAACAGGTTTCAAACATAGGCTACATACGCAAGAGAACGCAGGGCGCTTGAGACTGTCACGTTGTTCGACGTCTCCAACAAAGCTCTTCAGCTCTCACATTCCGTATGGTTCGTTCTTTCTTACGGTAAAAGTCCACCATTCCGTTGGGCACTGGGCACAACGTAAAACTGCGAGAGAGTGCTGGAATTAGAAAGTAGAACCGCAACCAGATAGGATACAACGCTCGCTGAGGGGAGGGGCGACTGCAAAAAAAAGAAGCTCCTCAAACGCGCTCTTTCCTTCCTCTTCCCAACTCCTCATTGACAAGCTCGTTTAAAAAAAAAAATTTTTTTAAAATAAATGCTGCGTTCATCTACTAGTCGGAACTAGAAAAACTGTGACTTTCAGACTTGCTAACTCTAGGCCTACGTCGATGCTACTGGCAGACTAGTGTGGGTTGTTGATTCTTGGCAGCTACTCAAGATCCTACGTGCCTCATTTAGGCTATGGAATGCACACAGGAGAGTAGAGCGCATGTATGGGCCATACTGGCAGGTTGGAAGCAGATCATTCATATTGTTCAAGAGGGATATGTCAAAATGCTGCCCTACACCCTATGGAGCTCTGAGAGGATTTGACAGGTGTAAGCCATATGGTAATAGCTACACCTTACCCCTCTGTAGGCTAGGAAGTGTCACCATGTGTATTTGTATTTATTACGGATTCCCCATTAGTTCCTGCCAAGGCAGCAGCTATTCTTCCTGGGGTTTATTATGTATCCCCATTAGTTCCTGCCAAGGCAGCAGCTATTCTTCCTGGGGTTTATTATGGATCCCCATTAGTTCCTGCGAAGGCAGCAGCTATTCTTCCTGGGGTTTATTATGGATCCCCATTAGTTCCTGCCAAGGCAGCAGTTATTCTTCCTGGGGTTTATTATGGATCCCCATTACTTCCTGCCAAGGCAGCAGCTACTCTTCCTGGGGTTTATTATGGATCCCCATTAGTTCCTGCCAAGGCAGCAGTTATTCTTCCTGGGGTTTATTATGGATCCCCATTAGTTCCTGCCAAGGCAGCAGCCACTCTTCCTGGGGTTTATTATGGATCCCCATTAGTTCCTGCCAAGGCAGCAGCTACTCTTCCTGGGGTTTATTATGGATTCCCATTAGTTCCTGCCAAGGCAGCAGTTATTCTTCCTGGGGTTTATTATGGATCCCCATTAGTTCCTGCCAAGGCAGCAGCCACTCTTCCTGGGGTTTATTATGGATCCCCATTAATTCCTGCTAAGGCAGCAGCCACTCTTCCTGGGGTTTATTATGGATCCCCATTAGTTCCTGCCAAGGCAGCAGTTATTCTTCCTGGGGTTTATTATGGATCCCCATTAGTTCCTGCCAAGGCAGCAGCCACTCTTCCTGGGGTTTATTATGGATCCCCATTAGTTCCTGCCAAGGCAGCAGCTACTCTTCCTGGGGTTTATTATGGATTCCCATTAGTTCCTGCCAAGGCAGCAGTTATTCTTCCTGGGGTTTATTATGGATCCCCATTAGTTCCTGCCAAGGCAGCAGCCACTCTTCCTGGGGTTTATTATGGATCCCCATTAATTCCTGCTAAGGCAGCAGCCACTCTTCCTGGGGTTTATTATGGATCCCCATTAGTTCCTGCCAAGGCAGCAGCCACTCTTCCTGGGGTTTATTATGGATCCCCATTAATTCCTGCCAAGGCAGCAGCCACTCTTCCTGGGGTTTATTATGGATCCCCATTAGTTCCTGCCGAGGCAGCAGCTACTCTTCCTGGGGTTTATTATGGATCCCCATTAGTTCCTGCCGAGGCAGCAGCTCCTCTTCCTGGGGTTTATTATGGATCCCCATTAGTTCCTGCCAAGGCAGCAGCCACTCTTCCTGGGGTTTATTATGGATCCCCATTAGTTCCTGCCAAGGCAGCAGCTACTCTTCCTGGGGTTTATTATGGATTCCCATTAGTTCCTGCCAAGGCAGGAGCTACTCTTCCTGGGGTTTATTAGGGATCCCCATTAGTTCCTGCCAAGGCAGCAGCTACTCATCCTGGGGTTTATTATGGATCTCCATTAGTTCCTGTCAAGGCAGCTGCTACTCTTCTTGGGGTCCAGCAACATTAAGGCTGTTATATACAATAACAAAATATTTAATGACATTATATTTCATAACCCTTTTCACAACACATTAAGTGTTTGCCCTCAGGCCACTACTCTACTACGACATATCTACAATACAAAATCCATGTGAACATGTGTGCAGAGTGCCTGTCATCATGTATATGCCAATGGAGGCTGCTGAGGGGAGGACGGCTCATAATAACGTCTGGAATGGAGTTTGTGGAATGGTATCAACCACATGGAAACCATGGAAACCATGTATTTAAACCACATCAAAAACCACGTGTTTGACACCATTCCACAGACTCCGTTCCAGCCTTTTCTATGAGCCGTCCTCCCTTCAGCAGCCTCCAATGGTGTATATGTGTTACTTCACAGTCCCCGTTGTTCCATGAGGTGGTATTTTTATCTGTTTCTACTGCTGGCATCAGTTACCTGATGTGGAATAGAGTTCCATGTAGTACTGTGTGCCTCCCACAGTCTGTTCTGGACTTGGGGATTGTGAAGAGACCTCTGGTGGCATGTCTTCTAGGGTACGCATGGGTGTCTGAGCTGTGTGCTAGTGGTTTAAACAGACAGCTCGGTGCATTCAGCTTGTCAACACTTCTTCCAAAAAACAAGTAGTGATGAAGTCAAATCTCTCTCCCACTTTGAGCCATGAGAGATCCATATGTATATTATTAATGTTAACTCTCTGTGTACATTTAAGGGCCAGCCGTGCTGCCCTGTTCTGAGCCAATTGTTCTTTTCCTAAATCCCTCTTTGTGGCGTCTGACCAAAACTAGGGCCAGTAGGACCTACCTTGTTTATAGTGTTGTTAAGAAGGCAGAACAGTGCTTTATTATGAACAGACTTAGTCCCATCTTAGCTACTGTCGTATGAATGTTTTGACCATGACAGTTTACAATCCAGGGTTCTGTCACCTCAACATTCTCTATTTCTACATTATTCAGTACAATATTTAATTAAGATTTTGGGTTTAGTGAACGATTTGTTCCAAATACAATGCTTTTAGTGTAGAAATGATTTAGTCTAACTTATTTATTGCCACCCATTCTGAAACTGTCTGCAGCTCTTTGTTAAGTGTTGCAGTCATTTCAGTTGCTTTACTCAAAGCCAGTGGCATGTCATTAGTAAAGATTAAAAAGGTAAGGGGCCTAGACAGGTGCCCTGGGGAATTCCCGATTCTACCTGGATTCTGTTATGGGTTACTATTAAATAACACCCTCTGTGTTCTGTTAGACACGTAACTCTTGATCCATAATATAGCAGGGGGTGTAAAGCCATAACATGTGTGTTTTTCCAGCAGCAGACTATGTTTAAAAATGTCAAAAGCTGCACTGGAGTCTAACAAAACAGCTCCCAATGTTTTTATCGTCAATTTATCTCAGCCAATCATCAGTCCTTTGTGTAAGAGTTGTGCTTGTTAGGAGTGGCGATATCGTCCGCTATTATCCTCGGTGATGTTCCATCCAGGTTGTCAGACCCAGGTGGCTTGTCATTGTAGATAGACAACAATATATTTTTTAAGTTTCCTAGTCTTGCCAATGAAAAAATAATTAAAGTAGTTTGCAATATCAGTGGGTTTTGTGATGAGTATGGGGTTCATTTAGGATTGGACCTGAGATATTGTTCTTGAAGGGCTTATCTCTACTGCGACACAGTCACAGTCTCACCACTGGAAACTGCTCTGAGAATAATATAAGTGTCACAAAGACAATTTTAATAAATGGTTTGCAATATATTTTTATTTCCTAATATGCTTAAGCAAAAATCCAATGTCTCAGTGGAATTCCAGACACATTTGACAGCTGTGCTGAGAGATGTTCAATGTTTTGGAATTAAAGGTCCTGTTTTGCCAGCACTCAGACGTAGAGAAAGTGGCAACCCAGTCTGAATCTAACCCAGTCTGAATCCAACCCAGTCTGTATCCAACCCAGTCTGAATCGAACCCAGTCTGTATCCAACCCAGTCTGAATCCAACCCAGTCTGAATCCAACCCAGTCTGAATCTAACCCCGTCTGAATCTAACCCAGTCTGAATCTAACCCAGTCTGAATCCAACCCAGTCTGAATCCAACCCAGTCTGAATCTAACCCCGTCTGAATCCAACCCAGTCTGAATATAACCCAGTCTGAATCTAACCCCGTCTGAATCCAACCCAGTCTGAATCTAACCCAGTCTGAATCCAACCCAGTCTGTATCCAACCCAGTCTGAATCGAACCCAGTCTGTATCCAACCCAGTCTGAATCCAACCCAGTCTGAATCCAACCCAGTCTGAATCTAACCCCGTCTGAATCTAACCCAGTCTGAATCTAACCCCGTCTGAATCCAACCCAGTCTGAATCTAACCCAGTCTGAATCTAACCCAGTCTGAATCCAACCCAGTCTGAATCTAACCCAGTCTGAGTCTAACCTAGTCTGAATCCAACCCAGTCTGAATCCAACCCAGTCTGAATCCAACCCAGTCTGAATCCAACCCAGTCTGAATCTAACCACGTCTGAATCCAACCCAGTCTGAATCTAACCCAGTCTGAGTCTAACCTAGTCTGAATCCAACCCAGTCTGAATCCAACCCAGTCTGAATCCAACCCAGTCTGAATCCAACCCAGTCTGAATCTAACCCCGTCTGAATCTAACCCAGTCTGAATCCAACCCAGTCTGAATCCAACCCAGTCTGAATCCAACCCAGTCTGAATCCAACCCAGTCTGAATCTAACCACGTCTGAATCCAACCCAGTCTGAATCTAACCCAGTCTGAGTCTAACCTAGTCTGAATCCAACCCAGTCTGAATCCAACCCGGTCTGAATCCAACCCAGTCTGAATCTAACCACATCTGAATCCAACCCAGTCTGAATCTAACCCAGTCTGAGTCTAACCTAGTCTGAATCCAACCCAGTCTGAATCCAACCCAGTCTGAATCCAACCCAGTCTGAATCTAACCCCGTCTGAATCCAACCCAGTCTGAATCTAACCCAGTCTGAATCTAACCCCGTCTGAACCCAACCCAGTCTGAATCTAACCCAGTCTGAATCTAACCCAGTCTGAATCCAACCCAGTCTGAATCCAACCCAGTCTGAATCCAACCCAGTCTGAATCTAACCCAGTCTGAATCTAACCCAGTCTGAATCCACTCAGATGTAGAGAACATGGCAACCCAGTTGAAACCTCATCCATCATTCAGATGAAGGACAAGGCGTTTATTTTCACCTTGCAATTATGTTCCCTGTATTTATTATTATAAAACAAAGTGTGCCCCCAGGCCACTCTTGCATGCCATTGTGAATGTCTAATACTTGTCTTCTGGCTGTTGGGTGCAGTCATAACAAAAAACAGGTGCTGAATGAAGGGGTGGCCTTTGATTTGCTTGTGACATTAAAAGACACCATTCTCCATCATTCACAGTCACTGCACATTAAATAAAAAATTGCCAATTTAATGTTATCCAATGACGGGGAACTTGATGAATTCACTGTTGTTTCATGTATGACATTCTGCTCATCCTCGTATGTAAATACTATGTCATATTGTTTCATTGTCATATAACTGTGTTTTTCAGCAGTAAATTACCTTTCTATGGTACCCTAGACATAGCTAGTAATATTATTCAGAGAGAGAGAGAGAGTCAGAGACGGAGAGACAGACAGACAGACAGAGAGAGACAGAGAGAGAGACAGACAGAGGGAGACAGACAGACAGACAGACAGACAGACAGACAGACAGACAGACAGACAGAGAGAGAGAGAGAGAGAGAGACAGAGACACAGACACAGACACAGACACAGAGAGACACAGACAGAGACACAGAGAGAGAGAGACAGAGACACAGACAGAGAGAGACAGAGAGAAAGAGACAGAGAGAGACAGAGAGAGAGAGAGAGAGAGTAGAGACAGACAGACAGACAGACAGACAGACAGACAGACAGACAGACAGACAGACAGACAGACAGACAGACAGAGAGAGACAGAGAGAAAGAGAGAGAGAGAGAGAGAGAGAGAGAGAGAGAGAGAGAGAGAGAGAGAGAGAGAGAGAGAGAGAGAGAGAGAGAGAGGGGTAAGCCGTGTAGACAGTGAATGACTATATGTCAGTTGTCTCGGGTCTTATAAAATGTCTAAGACAGAATGTTGGCTGTGTGTGAGAGAGCCAAGGACAAACAGAGGCAAAATGGCATCAATCAGGGAGAGGGGGGAGAGGGAGAGGGAGAGGGAGTGGGAGAGGGAGAGGGAGAGGGAGAGAGAAGACGGTAAGCCATGTAGACAGTGAATGAAAGGTAGTATTGCCATTACGGCAAAACGCTGTTATGGAGGACTCAACTGTGAAACAGCGAAAAAGTGAGAGTTGTGGACATTAGCTAGCTAGCTTCCTGAACGATAGATGCATAGACGCATCTATCGTTCAGGAAGCTAATGTCCACAAGGTCAACCGTCTATGGTTGACCTTGTGGACATTAGCTAGCTAGCTTCCTGAACGATAGATGCGTCTATGGTTGACTTTGTGGACATTAGCTAGCTAGCTTCCTGAACGATAGATGCGTCTATGGTTGACTTTGAGTCTTTGATCAAGTCTGTTTATGCTGTGGTGGCATCTATGGAGAGATCTCCCTGAATATAGCGTTTAGGTGATACAATCTATTGATTCAAATAATGTTCTCCTCATCAATCTACACACAACAACCCATAATGGCAAAACAAAATCAGGCTTTTAGAGATTTTTTGCAAATTTATAACAATTTAAAAACATAAATACCTTATTTACATAAGTATTCAGAATATTTGCTATGAGACTCGAAATCCTGTTTCTATTAATCATCCTTGAGATGTTTCTGCAACTTGATTGGAGTCCACCTGTGGTAAATTCAATTGATTGGACATGATTTGGAAAGGCACACACCTGTCTTTATAAGGTCCCACAGTTGACAGTCAAAGCAAAAACCAAACCATGAGGTCAAAGGAATTGTCCGTAGAGGTCAGGGAGGTGAGGTGACCAAGAACCCAATGGTCACTCTGACAGAGCTCCAGAGTTCCTCTGTGGAGATGGGAGAACCTTCCAGAAGGACAACCATCTCTGCAGCACTCCACCAATCAGACCTTTATGGTAGAGTGGCCAGACGGAAGCCACTCTTTAGTAAAAGGCACATGACAGCCCGCTTGGAGTTTGCTAAAAGACACCTAAAGACTCTCAGACCATGAGAAACAAGATTATCTGGTCTGATGAAACCCAGATTAAACTCTTTGTCCTGAATGCCAAGTGTCACGTCTGGAGGAAACCTGTCACCAGGTGGTGGCAGCATCACGCTGTGGGGATGTTTTTCAGCCGCAGGGACTGGGAGACTAGTCAGGATCGAGGGAAAGATGAACGGAGCAAAGTACAGAGTGATCCTTGATGAGAACCTGCAACAGAGTTCTCAGGACCTCAGACTGGAGTTATGGTTCACCTTCCAACTGGACAACGACCCTAAGCACACAGCCAAGACAACGCAGGAGTGGCTTCGGGACAAGTCTCTGAATGTCCTTGAGTGGTCCAGCCCGATCGAACATCTCTTGAGAGACCTGAAAATAGCTGTGCAGCAACACTCCTCATCCAACTTGACAGAGCTTGAGAGGCTCTCGAGAGATGAAACTCCACTAATACAGGTGTGCCAAGATTGTAGTGTCATACCCAAGAAGACTCTTGACTGTGATCGCTGCCAAAGTCTGAATACTTATGTAAATGATTTTGCTTTGTCATTATGGGGTATTGTGTGTAGATATATAAGGGGGGAAAAACTATTGAATTCATTTTAGAATAAGGCTGTAATGTAACAAAATGTGGAAAAAAATCAAGGGGTCTGAATACTTTCCTAAAGCCCTGTATATATCAACGTTCTATGTAAATTCAACATTGTAATGTATCTCTGTAATATGGCAGTTACACTGTACATGTCAGTTCTATACAGCGGTTCTATATGGCAGATCTATACGCCGGTTCTATACGCCGGTTCTTTACAGCAGTTCCATACGTTGGTTCTAAACGCTGGTTCTATACGCCGGTTCTTTACAGCAGTTCCATACGTTGGTTCTAAACGCTGGTTCTATACGCCGGTTCTTTACAGCAGTTCCATACGTTGGTTCTAAACGCTGGTTCTATACGCCGGTTCTATACGCCGGTTCTATACGCCGGTTCTAAACGCTGGTTCTTTACAGCAGTTCTATACGTTGGTTCTATCTGGCAGTTCTATACACCGGTTCTAAATGCCGGTTCTTTACAGCAGATCTATACGTTGGTTCTATACGCCGGTTCTAAATGCCAGTTCTTTACAGCAGTTCCATACGTTGGTTCTAACTGCCAGTTCTATACGTTGGTTCTATACGCCGGTTCTAAATGCTGGTTCTTTACAGCAGTTCTATACGTTGGTTCTATCTGGCAGTTCTATACGCCGGTTCTATACGCCGGTTCTAAATGCCGGTTCTTTACAGCAGATCTATCCGTTGGTTCTATACGCCGGTTCTAAATGCCGGTTCTTTACAGCAGTTCTATACGTTGGTTCTATTTGGCAGTTCTAGACATTGGTTCTATATGGCACAACATGAGGCAGGAATGGGAGTCAAAGGCATGTGAGGCATGTGTGTGTATATGTATGTATACGTGTGTGTATATGTGTGTATACGTGTGTGTGTGTGTGTACATGTGTGTGTGTATGTGTATATGTGAGTGTGCATATATGTGTGTGTGTGTATATGTGTGTGTATATATGCGTGTGTATACGTGTGTGTATATGTGTGTGTGTATATGTGTGTGTGTGTGTGTGTGTGTGTGTGTGTGTGTGTGTGTGTGTGTCTGTGTGTGTATATATGCGTGTGTGTATACGTGTGTGTGTATATGTGTGTGTGTATATATGCGTGTGTGTATACGTGTGTGTGTATATGTGTGTGCGTGTATATGTGTGTGTGTGTGTGTGTGTGTATATGTGAATGTATATATATATATATGTGTGTGTGTGTGTGTGTGTGTATATGTGTGTGTGTATATGTGTGTGTGTGTATACGTGTGTGTGTATATGTGTGTGTGTGTGTGTCTGTATACTGTAGGTGTGTGTGAGTATCTCTTGGCTTTGGTCATCTGCAGGCATTCTGAAACATCTGCCACAGAAGCTAGAAGTTCCAATACATTTTACTGTTATGTTTAAACTGTGTGTGTGTCGGTGTGTGTGTGTGTGTGTGTGTGTGTGTGTGTCGGTGTGTGTGTGTGTGTGTGTGTGTGTGTGTGTGTGTGTGTGTGTGTGTGTGTGTGTGTGTGTGTGTGTGTGTGTGTAGTACACCATACTCTATGTGTACAGCCGTGATCAGCACAACCAGATCTCACAGTCTCACGTCAGAATTAGAAGTTCATCCATGTTTGTTCAAACGTACAATTTCGACGTTGTAGCAAACCTCAAACTTCGAATGTCGAAGTGTTTAAGGTTAAGGTTAGGCATTAACTCTGAATGGTTAAAGGTAAGGGTCAGATGGTCAGACGTCAGAGGGTCCTGCACTGTTGTCAGATAAATGCTGAATTTCTGGATAAAATCTTAAAATACAGGATCAAATCTTGCTACGTCACACGGCTGCACAAAACACAGGGTCCTACCAGAGCACGGAGAACAGATCACAAGATTCACAGATATTGCTAACCTGTAGTTCTGTTCTGCCCTCCAGTAATCTGTAGTTCTGTTCTTGCCCTCCAGTAATCTGTTGTTCTGTTCTTGCCCTCCAGTAATCTGTAGTTCTGTTCTTGCCCTCCAGTAATCTGTAGTTCTGTTCTTGCCCTCCAGTAATCTGTAGTTCTGTTCTGCCCTCCAGTAATCTGTAGTTCTGTTCTTCCCCTCCAGTAATCTGTAGTTCTGTTCTTGCCCTCCAGTAATCTGTAGTTCTGTTCTTGCCCTCCAGTAATCTGTAGTTCTGTTCTTGCCCTCCAGTAACCTGTAGTTCTGTTCTTGCCCTCCAGTAATCTGTAGTTCTGTTCTTGCCCTCCAGTAATCTGTAGTTCTGTTCTTGCCCTCCAGTAATCTGTAGTTCTGTTCTTGCCCTCCAGTAATCTGTAGTTCTGTTCTTGCCCTCCAGTAACCTGTAGTTCTGTTCTTGCCCTCCAGTAATTTGTAGTTCTGTTCTTGCCCTCCAGTAATCTGTAGTTCTGTTCTGCCCTCCAGTAATCTGTAGTTCTGTTCTGCCCTCCAGTAATCTGTAGTTCTGTTCTTGCCCTCCAGTAATCTGTAGTTCTGTTCTGCCCTCCAGTAATCTGTAGTTCTGTTCTGCCCTCCAGTAATCTGTAGTTCTGTTCTTGCCCTCCAGTAATCTGTAGTTCTGTTCTTGCCCTCCAGTAATCTGTAGTTCTGTTCCGCCCTCCAGTAATCTGTAGTTCTGTTCTTGCCCTCCAGTAATCTGTAGTTCTGTTCTGCCCTCCAGTAATCTGTAGTTCTTTTCTTGCCCTCCAGTAATCTGTAGTTCTGTTCTGCCCTCCAGTAATCTGTAGTTCTGTTCTTGCCCTCCAGTAACAAAAATTGGTAAAACTGAAGAGATGCAGCCCAAGCCAATCCTGTCCTTATAGGCCAGGGTGACACCTTCCCTGCATTACACACACCAGGGTGACACCTTCCCTGCATACACACACCAGGGTGACACCTCACATTCACATATTTCACATTGATCTATTTCACATTCACCTATTTCACATTCATCTATTTCACATTAACATATTTTACATTAACATATTTCACATGAACATATTTCACAGTAACATATTTCTATTAACATATTTCCCATTAATCTATTTCACATTAACATATTTCACATTCATATATTTCACATTAACATATTTCACATTAACATATTTCACATTCATATATTTCACATTAACATATTTCACATTCATATATTTCACATTAACATAATCCACATTCATATATTTCACATTCAAATGCCTGTCTATTATACAGCAATAAAATATTAAGAACACACGGAAATAAATGTATTTTGGAGAAAAACAACTCTGATAATGTGATTTGCACCATAGACAGTTGACGGCCTGTGAGATAACTTAGTTTAAACGAGGAACATAGCCGTGTTTTCTTTACCATGAACCAGTGGGATGACAAATGAACCACGACTTCGGTGCTGATTGAACAGAAGGACCTTTATCGCCTTCTCCCTGACACAGTGTGGAGAACAGGGGCAAAACACTATTTGTTTTTAGTGCTGACCTGACCTGCATTCTTCACTTCCTGCTTCACTGCCCCTGCTGACAACCCAATCACCATCAGAGCCTAAATGACCATCCGTGTTTCCCAGTTGCCTTCATTCTCATTAGATGAAGTGCAACTGGGCTCTCCTCTCAGCCATGTGGATGGTATCATAATGGAAGGTAGGCATGGCACGGCACAACACCTCATTAGAATACTTAGCCCATCATGCATCTGTCTCATTACTGAAGGAGGAATCATTTAATTACAATGATTAGACCCATCCCTCTCTTCCTCTCTAGCTCCATTCATCCAAATCTCTCTCCCCCCTTATCCCCACCTCTTGCTGTCTCCCTCTCCATTGATCCACTCTCCTCCTCTCTCCATTCATCCATGTCTCTCCCCCACACACATTCTCTCTCTCTCCCTCTCTCTCTTTCTCTCTCTCTTTCTCTCTCTCTCTCTCTCTCTCTCTCTCTCTCTCTCTCCCTCTCTCCCTCTCTCTCTTTCTCTCTCTCTCTCTCTTTCTCTCTCGCTCTCAATTCAAAGGGCTTTATTGGCATGATAAACACATGTTTACATTGCCAAGGCGAGTGAAATAGATCATAAACAAAATGGAAATAAACTAAACTAAAACAAATCAAATTGTATTTGTCACATACACATAGTTAGCAGATGTTAATGCGAGTGTAGCGAAATGCTTGTGCTTCTAGTTCCGACCGTGCAGTAATATCAAACAAGTAATCTAACCTAACAATTTCACAACAACTACCTTATGCACACAAGTGTAAAGGAATGAATAAGAATATGTACATATAAATATATGAATGAGCGATGGCCGAAAGGCGTAGGCAAGATGCAGTAGATGGTATAGAGTACAGTGTATGCATATGAGATGAGGAATGTAAGGTATGTAACCATTATATAAAGTGGCATTGTTTAAAGTGGCTAGTGATACATTTACTACATCAATTTTTCATTATTAAATTGGCTGGAGATGAGTCAGTATGTTGGCAGCAGCCACTCAATGTTAGTGGTGGCTGTTGAACAGTCTGATGGCCTTGAGATAGAAGCTGTTTTTCAGTCTGTACTGTACTGGCCTCGCCTTCTGGATGATAGCGGGGTGAACAGGCAGTGGCTCGGGTGGTTGTTGTCCTTGATGATCTTTTTGGCCTTCCTGTGACATCGGGTGGTGTAGGTGTCCTGGAGGGCAGGTAGTTTGCCCCCGGTGATGCGTTGTGCAGACCTCACTACCCTCTGGAGAGCCTTACGGTTGTGGGCGGAGCAGTTGCCGTACCAGGCGGTGATACAGCCCGACAGGATGCTCTCGATTGTGCATCTGTAAACGTTTGTGAGTGTTTTTGGTGACAAGCCGAATTGCTTCAGCCTCCTGAGGTTAAAGAGGCGCTGCTGCGCCTTCTTCACGATGCTGTCTGTGTGGGTGGACCAATTCACTTTGTCCGTAATGTGTACGACGAGGAACTTTAAACTTTCCACCTTCTCCACTACTGTCCCGTCGATGTGGATAGGGGGGCTGAAATAATTGAAATAAACTGAAATAAATAAACAGTTAATAAACACCTAAGAATCTCCTTGAAGAGAAACAGTAAGAGTGAAACAGTTAGAAAGGGATTGGGAGAAAGTTTGTCAGAAAGAGACAGACAGTTTTATATCATTTGAACATAAAACCTTTCTAATCTATTCAGTTATTATCTTTTCTTTGCTTATTTGTTTAGTTATCTTACTTCCTACCACCATCTTAGTTTAGATATCTTACTTCCTACCACCATCTTAGTTTAGATATCTTACTTCCTACCACCATCTTAGTTTAGATATCTTACTTCCTACCACCATCTTAGAGTTATCTTACTTCCTACCACCATCTTAGTTTAGATATCTTACTTCCTACCACCATCTTAGTTTAGTTATCTTACTTCCTACCACCATCTTAGTTTAGTTATCTTACTTCCTACCACCATCTTAGTTTAGTTATCTTACTTCCTACCACCATCTTAGTTTAGTTATCTTACTTCCTACCACCATCTTAGTTATTTACTTTACCACCATCTTAGTTTAGTTATCTTACTTCCTACCACCATCTTAGTTTAGTTATCTTACTTCCTACCACCATCTTAGTTTAGTTATCTTACTTCCTACCACCATCTTCGTTTAGTTATCTTAATTCCTACCACAATCTTAGTTTAGTTATCTTACTTCCTACCACAATCATAGTTTAGTTATCTTACTTCCTACCACCATCTTAGTTTAGTTATCTTACTTCCTACCACCATCTTAGTTTAGTTATCTTACTTCCTAACACCATCTTAGTTTAGTTATTTTACTTCCTACCACCATCTGAGTTGTCACGTCCCCTGCCTCAGTCAGCCTTGGGTTGGGGTTGAATGACAGACAGGTGAAATGACATAAGCACCATCATCTCTCCTACACTTTATATGAGACTCTCCCTGTATTCACGTTGTTCTCATGACTAAGTTTTGCCACGGCAGTCTAAACACTCCCAGCTCTGACCTTCATACCAGGCTGTGATTTTGTTATTCTTTAAAACATCTGAGAACAAAAACAGTTTATCCTCATTTGGAGCATGACCTGTTTTCCACCCCCAGAGGACTTTACTAACAGTTTCCCTGGTGGATTGGGGTCATTATTTAAAATGATAGACAGGTCAAAGTTCATATCTGTCAATCACCACATCCTCATCGACAGACTCGATAGCCTTGGTTTCTCAAATGATTGCCTCACCTGGTTCACCAACTACTTCTCTGATAGAGTTGAGTGTGTCAAATCGGAGGGCCTGTTGTCCGGGCCTTTGGCAGTCTCTATGGGGGTGCCACAGGGTTCAATTCTTGGACCGACTCTCTTCTCTGTATACATCAATGATGTCGCTCTTGCTGCTGGTGAGTCTCTGATCCACCTCTACGCAGACGACACCATTCTGTATACTTCTGGCCCTTCTTTGGAAACTGTGTTAACAACCCCCCAGGCAAGCTTCAATGCCATACAACTCTCCTTCCGTGGCCTCCAATTGCTCTTAAATATAAGTCAAACTAAATGCATGCTCTGCAACCGACCGCTCCCTGCATCTGCCCGCCTGTCCAACATCACTACTCTGGACGGCTCTGACTTAGAATATGTGGACAAATACAAATACCTAGGTGTCTGGTTAGACTGTAAACTCTCCTTCCAGACTCACATCAAACATCTCCTATCCAAAGTTAAATCTAGAATTGGCTTCCTATTTCTGCCGAAGTCGTTACCTCTCCTTGTTCGGGCCGTGCTCGTCGGTCGATGTCACCGGTCTTCTAGCCATCATCATCACCTGTTTTCAATCCCATTCATTACCTGTTGTGTATTTAACTCTCTGTTTCCCCTCATGTCTTTGTCAGAGATTGTTTATTGTCAGTGTTGTGTTTGTTGTATAGGTGCGCGACGGGTCCTCGTACCCATGTTTGTTTATATTCATTTCTTATCAGTGTTGTGGAGCATGTTACGTGGACATTCATTAAAAAGACTCCATTTTACACTCCTTTTGACTCTCCTGCGCCTGACTTCCCTGCCACCTATACACACAACTCTGACACAAAGCCTCCTTCACTCACGCTGCCAAACATACCCTAAAACTGACCATCCTACCGATCCTCGACTTCGGCGATGTCATCTACAAAATAGCCTCCAATACCCTACTCAATAAATTGGATGCAGTCTATCACAGTGCCATCCGTTTTGTCACCAAAGCCCCATATACTACCCACCACTGCGACCTGTACGCTCTCGTTGGCTGGCCCTCGCTTCATACTCGTCGCCAAACCCACTGGCTCCATGTCATCTACAAGACCCTGCTAGGTAAAGTCACCCTTATCTCAGCTCGCTGGTCACCATAGCAGCACCCACTCGTAGCACGCACTCCAGCAGGTATATCTCTCTGGTCACCCCCAAAACCAATTCTTCCTTTGGCCGCCTGTCCTTCCAGTTCTCTGCTGCCAATGACTGGAACGAACTAGAAAAATCTCTGAAACTGGAAACACTTATCTCCCTCACTAGCTCTAAGCACCAGCTGTCAGAGCAGCTCACAGATCACTGCACCTGTACGTAGCCCATCTATAATTTAGCCCAAACAACTACCTCATCCCCATACTGTATTTATTTATTTTGCTCCTTTTCACCCCATTATTTTTATTTCTACTTTGCACATTCTTCCACTGCAAATCTACCATTCCAGTGTTTTACTTGCTATATTGTGTTTACTTCGCCACCGTGGCCTTTTTTTTGTTGCCTTTTCCTCCCTTATCTCACCTCATCTGCTCACATTGTATTTTGATTTATTTTTCGATTGTATTATTGACTGTATGTTTTGTTTATTCCATGTGTAACTCTGTTGTTATATGGGTCGAACTGCTTTGCTTTATCTTGGCCAGGTCGCAGTTGTAAATGAGAACTTGTTCTCAACTTGCCTACCTGGTTAAATAAAGGTAAAATAAAAAAATATTGACTCCGAAGATAAGAACAAGGGGTTAAGTTATTATCATACCAATAATAAACACTGTCGGTATCTGCCAGGCACTTTGGGACAACAATAAAGATGCTGCAGTTAATCACTAAACTGGTGGTTCAGGCCTGGACATGACACCTGGACATGACCCCCTGGACATGACCCATGGACATGAGTTATGAGTTTAAAAAAACATAACATTACCCACTACTTGGTTTGGATTATGGGACTTGGAACTCTGGCTGTCATTGAACTTGATTTGACTGAACACTCTGCACTGTTTAGAGCCATGTTGTCAACTAGTGAACGTGGAATATGTAGTGTAGGGAACATAAAACAACAAATAAACATGTTTGTCAATGTCAATGTCCTCAGCTCTGTTGAATATTTACTGTAAATAAACTTCAGAACGGAACATTTTGTCGGTTTTCTCAATGTCAATGTCCTCAGCTCTGTTGAATATTTACTGTAAATAAACTTCAGAACGTAACATTTAGTCTGTTATCTCAATATCAATGTCCTCAGTTCTCGGAAATACACTTCAATGGACAGATAAGCGTTTGTTTTTATGGCAAAGGGTTGAGACCTTTTTTGGTACAGTGTTCTCCTCTTTATGTGTTTCTTTCCCACGGTTTTTGACTGGCGTATCTTCATTTGATCACTCTGTTGTCACAGAGAATTGCAGTGTATTCAAGGATTAAAATGAAGTGTATGGTTCCGCATGGGATTCTTTGGAGTGAATTTTTGTTGTTGTTTACAAGCTGCATGGGAAACTAGTCACAGCACTTCCACTCAACTGAGTTTAGTCTTGTCATAGTGATTTCATAGGGATGTCATAGGGATGTCGTAGTGAT